>NC_077245.1:21579453-22190881 GCF_947179165.1 Solanum dulcamara
TTCTTCTTAGTCAAATTATCGATTTCCTTCACGCTCATATGACTTATCCTTTTACGTCATACTCTAATGACGTATCATTCTCCATCAAGTTCAGTGAGCCTCTAGAAATGATGCCCTAAAATATGTACAAGTTAGATAAATTGACACCTCAAGCCAACCCCGTTGAAACTTTAGTAAGCTTCCACTAGACATCACCAAGGATGTTAAAATAACCCTCATCATCAATATCTTTTTTATAAAAATTAAATTCAAGCGAACATTTGAAGCATGGTAGACATTATTGAGAACTAGTCTCGAACCATTATTATTTTTCAAATAAATTATGTCAATGTCAAGTACTTCAACCTCGTCGTCATTTCTCATATTCAAAATTTCAAAATTTCCTGGAGTAAGAAGTAAATATTGGTGTGACATGAGAAGTAGCATTAGAATTCACAAATTATCTACACTCATCACAAACAAGATTAATGACATTTTCACCACAAGCAACAAGAAGATCATCCTTAGCAACAATGTCAACATGATTTTCATTATCGTCATCTTTCTTTTGTTGTCTTATATCTCTCTTGTATCTGTAATAATATTTTTTAAAATTGGCAATAGTCACATGTAACATTCTTGTACTTAGACTTTGACTTGCTTCTATTTTTATCTCTATTAAGACCTCTGAACTTGCTTCTCTCTTTGTCTTCAGTAATCAAAATATCAGAGTGTCAAACTAAAGAACATGAGGCTTGAGTTTTTTCTTCTCATATCTTTATTTAAGACATCACTCTTAGCATATTTAATAATTACAACATCACTCAAGCAGAATTAGTCAAAACAAATTAAAGAATTTCTCAATAGTCTGGCACAGTATTAAGAAGTCAAAGTTCCTATATTACTTTATCAAACTTTATACACATTTCAGGCGACTGATCAAGAACACCCTAAAAATCATTAATATAACAAGAAATAGAGTTACCCTCTTTATATATGATATTCATCAATTATTTTAGACAAAATAATTGTTATTGTCAGTTTTTGAAGCATAAAGTGTTTCAAATTTATCCATAAACTTCTAACATGTGTCTCATTCATAATATGATTTCTAACATTATTTTCAAATCATTGTCTGTTATAGTCATAAACATGTAGGTGTTCAAATTATCAATCCTCATCATTCATAGACTGAGGTTTATTAAAGAAAAACATAGGTAAATAATTGTTTTAACAAATAGAAGATCTTTCATCTTATCTTTTCAAATATGATAATGTAATTGTAACCTTCTACTTAGGCCGTCAATGATAAGGAATGAGATATATGAATAATGGGATATAGAAGTCAGGTGTGACAGTCAACTCAGTCAGAGTGGAAGTGGCCAGTCAAGGTTATCGCCAGACAATATAGTGCAAGCGATGGGTAGCACTTTCCATGAATAAGCTAGCCAGAAAGTAGATCAAGAAGGTGAACTATAGTACAAGCAAACTAACACGTGGGAGAAGTTGAATGCCCACGGGTCATGAACTTCTTTTCTCGGAGAGATAACAATGATGGTATCTGGGAATAAGCATCAACTAACTCTGTGCCAGCAGCCATGGTAATACGGAGGATGCAAGCAAATGTCCATTTCATGAGAAATTACTTTTATATGTGAGATTATAAATTTTCCCTTTTCCTTATCGTTATTATGCTTAATATGTATTGTGAGAGTGGTTAGTATGGTTCCTGATGTGATTGGGTGATGTTTTGGTGATTTTGAGCCTTTTCAGTTGAGTTATATTGAAATAGTTGGATTTGGTGTATATTATGATATCCGAGCATCGGATGGTAATTCTATTAGTTACGTTATATTTGGAACATCGAGTTTGGTCTGTTAAGGTGGTTGGTTAGTGTAATGACCTTGAGGATCATTTTTTTAAAAATTATATGAAATTACCATTTTACCCATATCGTTAGTTCCCCCGAGTATTATTTGATCAGTTTTTGTAGTTGAAAGAGTCAAAATATTAATGGTTTGTAAATTTTGCAAATTCTTGAGTTTTATAGAGTTAAGAGGTGAAAAAGTGATTTTCGATAACAACTAGACCTACGTGTCTTGGAACGGAATTTCGTCAATCCAGCAGCTCTAGAATGTGGAAATTGGTTTAGGAGAGTTTACGGAATTAGTTTTGAAATTGTAACAAAGATTTGAGGTCTTGAGTTGGGAATTTGAGAAATTTTAGGCCAAGGCTTGACTTTGGTCAACTTTTAGAGTTGCAACACTCGGAATGGAATTTCAATGACTCCATTGGTTTTGGGGGATGGATTTTGGTCTAGAAGAAGTGCTGGCTGAATTTTTAGAAGTCCCGAGCCCATTTTGGTATTTTGAAGGCCTAAGTTGGTTTAGTTGCGACTTTTTGAGTTCCGGGTCAAGAAAACCTTGAATTTAAATTCTGATGGTTCCATCAGTTCCGAAATGGACAAATTAGGTTTATAGTATTTTTGGCATGACTATCGAAGCAATCGATACGAGTTTGGGGCCATTTGATGCTTTTAACTTTGAAAGTTAACATATTCTTTGGTCAACATTCTTGTAAAACGCACTCAGGTGAAAATTTTGATAGCGGGGTTAGTTCTAGAATATCGAGTTTGGTTTAAAACGACCCTTTGTTTGCTTTTCAAAGTTTTTGATCTAATTTCGAGGCTCATTGTGGAATTTGGATTAGAATGACACATGGTTATGTGACCCACATTTTATTAAAATAACCTCGTATGAGAATTTTGAGTTTGGAATATTGAATTTAGTAGGGTATCATATCTGGTTTATTTTTATCAAATTCTGAACAAATTTCGAGGTCCGTTTGGAGACTTTAAAATGTAATAAAAGCTGAAAATCAGGTGCATAGTGTAGATTTTTTCAGCTTTTCTCTCAACTTTGAACCCTAATTTCTTGAGTTTTTCAAGTCCACATCTAGCAATTCAAGAGGCTATCTTCAAGAGAATATCACGGGAATTCCATTGGTAAGCTAGGAATCTTGATGAAAAGCTTTGTTGGAGGTATGATTTGATGTTTTAGATGCAGCCTTGATCATTTTCGAATTTAGATTTTTGTAAACTTTGGAAGATGATTTCTTGGCCATCTTAGATCCAAATTCGGTGAGTCAAAGCTCTAAATTACATAGTTTTTTCCTAGAAATCCAGTGGTGAGCTGAGAAACTTGATTACGAGTTTCGTATAAGATAAATTCGCTAATCTAGCCTCTGTCTTTATCATTTTTGAGTTGAAATTTTAATGGAGTTTGGAGGATTGTTTCTTGGTCATCTTAGCTTTGTTTTTAATGATTTTTGGGTCTAAATTGTGAGTTTTCACGCAAGAAACATCGTGTGGGATTATCCTTTACTAATTTCTGCAATTATTATTTTCCAAAATATCTTTAAATCAAGATTTCAAAGGTGGGTTATGAGGTTTTCTTCCAAGTTAGAAAATTATATTTTTTCATAATTTGGAACTCGATTCTTGCCTAATTTTAATGGTTTTTTCAGCCACAAAGTCTACTTGATGTGTACAACATAATTTTCAAATAAAATTCCAGATGACCCTTTTAAAAAATAATTAATTTTTGAATTATTTTACCTCCGGTTTCGAAACTTATCAATATGGGTGTCATTGGAATCCTTGTGATGTATATGTTTCATTGTTGATAGTGGGTTGTCATTTGGAGCATTGAATTCGAGAGTTTCTTGTTCGATGGAGGTGTTCAAGTGTGATTTTGGCAATTAAGGTAGGTTTGGCTATCCTTCTTTGAGACTGAGATGGGATAATTAGTCATTCATATGTTATAGACTTTGGGATGGGGTTGTAGTATGATTTGAGAATGTTATATATATTGTGATGCCCATGTGGTGGCTTATTTATTAATGTGTTGCCGTGTAAGGATTTATTTGTATTACATAGCCTGTGTGGGGGTCTTATTTGTTATCTTATTTGCTTAGAGAGAATGTGATTCATTATATGCCTATGAGAGAGGCTTGAGTATATTATTTGACTTGTGATTCTCTCTTGAGGGGTTGAGTTGAGGGTTTTGAGCATACTCGAGTATTGAAATATTGTTGAGAAAGAGGTGAATATTTAAATTGAAGTATTTTCTTTCTATTGCTATTTATTGAGGGTGAATATCATGTGTAAGTTAAGTTTTGAGAACTTTGGACCTTGTACTACATGTGAGTTGAATATTACTTCCATGCCATACATATTTTGATGCATTCATCCTCATTCATCATGTCATGAAACATGGAAAGTTGAGAAATATGGAAATTGTTTTTAAGAAAAAAAATGAAACACCCTTAAACCTTTGTATTTTGAGTCTCTGACCAAGGCAACTTTATGATAGGGTAGTGAATACATTGTGATCCCTTGACCACAAGGAGGTGGAAAGAATGATAAGATATTGTGATTGGGGTATATAGTGTGTGAGACCCCCATGGGTCCTGCTTGGTAGTACAGCTCAGTAGGTGTATATGATAGGATGTGTGACAATCTTGATTCCACTGTACCACCACAATATTGCATCATCATATTACATTGCATTATATCGATATCTGTACTATTTGACTTATCTGGTTAATTGTGATAATGAGGTGATATTATGAGTTTACTTTACTCGCGCCATTATATATAAACTGGCGGCACTGATGCCGAAGTAGGACTTTTTTATATGCTAATGGAAGCGTTTCTTATTTTATTTCCTAGGTTTGATTAATTCTTATACACAGTCAGCTAAACTTACTGAATACATATGGATTGTACTCATTCTACTTCTGTGTCCCTTTTTAATGCAGATACTAGTCAGGGTTCCTTACATTGCAGCTGACATTCTAGAGGATTGTGTATTCTCAGATTAGTGGTGAGGTCCCACGATTTGGATTGTCACTAGTCTATCTGTATTTCTCTGTGTTTTGTATTATTCAGAGACTTATGTTGTATCTTCAGACTCAAACCTTGTATTAGATTCTCTTTATAATTATGACACCAGATTTTGGGATAATTTCATTGTTGTTTGTTTATTGTGTTTAACAGTGGCCTGACTTCCCTTTGGGAGTCTTGTATAGTTTTATCTTTTTTGGATTATAGATCGGGATGAGATTTGGGATGTTTGCCATCTTGACCTTGATTTTTGGGGTCGTGACAGTTTGAGTCTCGAGACCTTAAGTTGTATTTTGGGTGTTTAGGCGAGAAGTGAGATGTTTGCCTAAAGGGAGGTTCGAGATGGTATTTCTGTTATAATGATATTTTTTAGGGAAATTCAATGACTCCATTAAGTTTAAAATATCGATTTTAGTTGGGTTGTTTATCTTGTTAAGTTTTATCGAACTCTGAATGGTTTATGAAGGTCTGTTAGGAGACATTTTTGGAATTGGCATTAGCTAGTTTGTTGACTTCTGGTGCACGCAGAGTTATCATGGCGATAGAGACCTAAACCATGTAATCTCAATGTATTGACTAAATTGAACTTCACAATCGCGATTGGGGGTCACACGATTGTGAGGAGTCCCTGCCTTGTTCTCAGTGATTGTGATATATGGTTCTTGAATGTGATGGGTCCCTTGTCTTGTGCTTCGCGACCACAAGAGTTAATGGCTCACAATTAAGATGTGTAAAAGTCACCTGGGTAGAACTTAATTTTGGGCTTCTTCCCCAGTTTTCATATCCGAACATTTTCAATTAATCGGAGCTTAGGAGAGGCAATTTTGAGGTGAATCTTTAAGAATAAATCCGTTGAATAAGTTTCTTTAACGATTCTTTACCAATTTCTTCAATTTTACCTTCCAAAACACTTCTAAGTAAAGATTTCAAACTTGGATTTTGGAGTTTTTCGCTAAATTAGAAAATTGGTCTGTATATGTTTTTTTAAATAAATTTCTGATTTTAACCATCTCATTTTTGATTAAATTTTTGGACGATTTTAACTCTGATTTCTAATCTTAACAGTATGTGTGTCATTGGAATCATTTTGATGAATGCTTTTCATTCTTGATTGTTGGTGATCGATTCAGAGTTATTGATTAGGGAAAAGCACCAGTAGAGTAGTTCGAGTGAAGTTTCGGTCTTCGAGGTAGTTTTGGCTTATCCTTCTTCTAGACTTGGTTGGGTTGTTAATTGTTCTTATGAAATAGACTATGGAATGGGATCGTAGCATGAGATGGATGATGTCGAAAATAGTTGACTATATTGTGTCACCCATGTGGGGTCATATTTGTGTTGCTTTGCCCGTATGGGGACCTTATGTGATATTATTATTTACTTTGAGAGTATGTAGTTCATGAGATTACCCGAGAGAAGGGTTTAAGTTGATTATTCTATCTAGTTTGACTTGAAATACCTAAGTTAGGGCTTGGATTGATTTTTATTACTGTTGACACTCAATTGTGACCGACCTATAACTACTTTTGGATTGCTATCCTACTAAATAGGCATTTTTCAAAACTTATTCCTTTTATTAAGTAAATGAGTTTATATTTAGTTTTACCAATAAATCGTATATTTTGACATTTATATTCTACGATATTTTGTTGTTTATTATTATTATTATTATCTTTATTATTGGTATATTTAATTAGAAAATTAAAGTAACAAGCTTCATACGTTCAAATATGTTTACATGTCTATTTTAGTATATATATTATATATGTGTGTACATTTTATTTATATAAAAATTATTACTTAATTAAGTTTATTTTATAATTTACTATATATATATATATAAAATTATTACTTGATAGAATTTATGATTTTACTTATTCAAAATATATTATGATTATTAACTAGATGACAATTCATTCAATTTTCCTCCAATTTATTAAAGCATGGTCTTTTTATCCAATTTATTGGGACATTCTCTTGACATTTATTTACAATTCTAGCTTAATTAATTGAACCAATTTTTTTGCCTAATCCTAAATTCCCTAATTTTAATTTCATTTTTTCTACTAAAACTCATTCACGCTATCCCTCTCTTTCTCTACCATACGCCTCCCTCTTCTCTCTATTCTTTCTCCCTCACTCTTCATCTTCTCCAAACAAGAGAAGAGCCACCACCGCCTCACCCACATCTTTTCTCCTCTCTCTATCTCTTAGCCCCCGCTGCTCCACCGGCAAGACCACCACCTTGCTTTCACTTCCCTCCTCTCTCTCACTCTTTCTCCCTCTTAAAGGACTGCCTCCCTTTCCCCTCTCCACGTCTCTCTTTGTCTCTCCTTGCCGCCTGTGAAGCAACCACCGCTGCACCTCCACTACATCTCACCGTTCTCTTTCACCGGCAAACCACCATGGAACCATCGTCTCTCCTTCCTCTGCTCTCACTCTTCTCCTTCTCAAGACCACCACTGCACCACCGTCCTCTCTTCTCTTCTATGATCTCTGTCACCCTCTCGCTCACACCAATTTCACACCACCTCTGTCCAGAACACCAAACAACTGCAGCTTCGACCATCAGTCAGCAGCAACAAGGATGAAAACTAGCCATTGTATTAAAATCTGAATTGAAGAAACTCCGAGATATCTACAGATCTACCCCTGGTTTGTTCTTTCCAACAGTTTTTCTTCTTCAAGATTATGAGATTTGCTATTATTTGGATTGGTCTTGTTTATTCTTACATCTATTGTGCTAACAACTATTAATCTCTTGTTTAGTTCATTAATTGGCATATTATTATTTTCATCTTTTGTTAAAGTATGATAGTGATAACATCAATATTTAATTAGAGCTTCATTACCATCTTGTTAATCTTCTATATATATATCTGAGTTAAGTACATATTTTACTCGTATTAACTGGATTATTTTTTAAAAATTATAAGTGGGTTGCGGTTACTACGATGTGTCAAATTATTGTAGTATGAAATTGTCTATTTATTAATTTCTGCATATTTCTTGCTCTTAATTCATTCTATAATTCTTTTGAATTAGAGTAAATGGTACGCTCAGCCTAATTCTATGTATAGCTTAATTTGTTAATTGATTACATGATTTCGAAAATAATTATGGTAAGGTTGTTCTATTGTTACACTTGACTTTCGAAAATTAATCATATTCTTGACCACTATGATTTGTTCAATTCTTTTCCTTTTGATTGTGACAGCCTCATTGAAGATTCCAGATTTTATTCCTTGCCTTATTTTAAATTTGAATTGAGTTTCTTAAGTATCTAAAATAGTAAACTTTGATTGATTATTTCCATTCGCCCCTTAATTAATGCTCTCCCTTTGTAGATAGTAATTACGAATATGTCTTCAAAAGGAAAAACTTTTCCTTGATTTATGGGTTTGAATATTGGCCTACCATGTGATATTATGATTTGGTCGAGATTCCTTTATTATATGTACAGTAAGTCTTCCTCACTTTTTGAATAATTTTTACACTCTATGGGCCCGCACTAAGAAAGAATACTTACATTGTTTATTCACTTGAATACTTACATTTTTTATTTACTTAAATACTTATATTTTATTTACTTGAATGCTTTTCTAAACCTTTATGAGACTTGTAATGTTAGTCGTTTTTAATGACTAAATCATCAATTCTTGAAACAATGTGTGATTAATTTGACCAAATCACAAAAATTGATTTGGTTGTTGTAAGTTTTGACAGATTTCATGGTTGAAATTTCATTTGATTTGGTTGTTGAAATTTGGTATCCCTTTTTTGAAATATTTGCTCATTTTATTTGAATTATTTGAGAAAGTTTGACTAAGAATAGTGGCCAGCCATTTTTGTTGATTTTCTTGTCTGTTCTTTGATGACTATAATAAGAGGACCTCCCATCTTCATTAGAAAAAAAAAGACACAAACAGAGAAGAGAGAAAATATACACACAAAGAACAATACAAGAACAAAAACAGAGAGTAGAGAAAGAAAGAGAAGAACACGTAATTCTTTTATTTTCTATTTAAACACCTCATATTCATTCGAACAGAAAGAGACTGAAAATAAAATATTCATTGCTCTTAATTTCTTTTCTTTCTTTTTTTCATTTTTGCTACTCCGTTACTTGTTTGGATATCGAATATTTCTACTGCTTTTCTTTTGCATATTGATAAAACTCCTGCTAACTGGTTAGTAATTCTTTTCCTATCTTATTATATAGTATTTACTTTAAACTCTTGGATAGTATATCTTGTTAAATAAAATGTGAAAAGCATCCAGGTTAGTATCTAAATCCCTTCTCTCTTTGTGTAAACATGTTCATTTTACAAAGATATGATAATTGTATTCTCTTCTCTATTTGCCTTTAAATGTCATAATATTGTATGTGTATTGTGTGTTATCGCATATTGCTTGTTCATCTCCTTTAAACAGGTTTTGAACTCTAGAGGTTCAAGATAAGAAGAATTGCCGGGAGAGGACTTTCGGATGTATTTAGTTTAAGTTTTTGACAAGCTTATGTATTTTATTGTATGTATTCATTTGGCTCTTCAATAATCCTTATGTAAAAACTTCTCATATGAAAATAATAAATATTTGGGGGACTATCTAAAGGGGAAGGGAACTACGTGCTACTTGATATTTTTTATCATAACTTATTTGTATATGTCCGAAAGTACGCTAGAGTTTATTTGATTACCGAAAAGCTATCATATCATCTCTTTATTAGAAAACATGTCTATATAAATATTATTAAAATATCCCATGATGTGTGTTTAAATTTTGTTAACAATTATGGCTTTTTCTTTTTAAAAGTATGCAATTTCTAGTGGTAGACATCATGATTATGATTTTTATTTTTTGTGGTATTTGATAATGTCTTTAAAATCATTTTGTTTTCAAAAAAAAAGGGTAAAGTAGTTTATGTTTTAGAAATAATGACCATAAGTAATTCTTTGTCTATTAAATTAAATCACAGGGACACTCATACAACTTGCAATATCATGATCATACCTATCAAAATATCCTGGAATTATTCATATAACTTGAATTGGATCAAATTAGCACTTTCTTTTGTATAAATCTTCTTCCTAATAATTTAATCCTTACCCTTAAATCTTATTTTTTTTTAGGAATCATGCTTATAAGATTTTATAAACATCTTTGGCATATTAATTTCTATAGAAATCATCTTTATAGAATACTACAATAATTTTAGCATGTTATCCATTAAATATGATGTTCATAAAATTTATTTAATATTCCCTTATTTTTAGCATGTTAAAATCATACATAACTCGTGTCTATACGACTTAATGAATATTTTAGTATTTTATTGGTTATGATTATATAAATATTTTCATTCATAAAGAAACTATATCTACAAGATTTAATGAATGTTTTCAATATATATACTTTATTTAGAAACCATGGTTATAGGATTTTATAATTTTAATATGTCATGCCTATAATATTGTTAATTAATATTTTCAACATGTTAATCACCTAGATATCGTGTTTATAGGATTTAATATTATTTCAAGAATATAGAAATCATGCCAGTAAGAATATTTTGAGCCTATTATGTCCATGGGACCTAATAATATTTTCAGCATATTTTATCATATAACAATCATGCTTATAGGTTATAATTCTAACATGCAAATTAAATAGATTTCACGTCTGTAGGCCTTCATAAATATTTTTTTAGCAGTGTTATATATAGAAATCATGCCCATAGGATTCTAATAATTATTTATCATATTATTCTTATATTGAAACCACGCCTATAGCTTTCAATAAATTTTGTTACTTAGAAACCATGCTTATAGTATTTTTAATAATCTTTTTTTTTGCAGGCTATTAACTAGAAATCTTGTTTATAAGATTTTATAAATACTTTTAGTTAATAACTAAAATTGTTAACAACTCTTTTCCTTATCATAATTAATATAGTCAGTAAAAATTGCATTTGTACGTCTAGTAATTAAACATTGCCCCTATATTATTTGGCTTTGTATTTACACACACTTAATATTTATTTTGGCCTTCACAACTTGTATGTGTTTTCAAGCATGCTAATTAATTAATCTAGAGGCTCATTTGAGACTTTACATGCTAATTGCTTGCCTTAATTATTTTGTTTGATGATGTGTCTAATTAGAAAACATATATTTCCTTTTAGTCTAAAACATATCGAATTAGTAAATTCAATGTCTCGTGAATATTAAGTTGGGACGATAGGCATGCTTTAGGACGTTAGTTTTTATTTTTTTTAAATCTCTTTAGGATTATAATAACAAATAAACATAGGAGGGGTAGGGGTAGTTAGGCCCTTCGAAAATGATGGAAGTTGACCCTACCAGAAAAACAACAAAACTCTATATATTTTGTCTTCCGATTAATAAGCCGGTGCTTATTCGAAGAAGATAAGAGCATGGATATTTTTTTTCTATCAACTTTTAAATATGTCACTCCCCAGAAGGGTACCCTAGGCGCAACCGGCACTCGAAAGTCATTTCTGACCTTCAAGCGAACCACCTGATTCAGTCATATTCACTAAAAAGAGGGTTCAATCATAACAAGCTATTTACAATATGGGAGCCGAAGGCCAAACATGTTCAACTCAACAAAATAAGTATAATAGGACTCCTCAAAATAATAGTCCAATCTCCCCACACTCCAGTCTATGAAGCCTCTATCAAAGACTAGAAGGTGTCAATGACAAGCCCATGGCTACCAACAATAAAAATAAAGGAGACAACATAAAGCTATACAGGGAGCTCAAGATCCTCCAAAAACTAGGAGGACTCACCACGTAGTTGGAAGTGTGTAGATAATCAACGGTGCGCCGGTTGATGATCTCTGGTACCTGTCTCTACATCATGAAATAATGCAGGCCAAATGGCGTCAGTACGTGAAATGTACAAGTATGTAAAATGGCCGGATGAAACAAACATCAAGAAAACATCAATACCAACTCGGAACCTCAACTCATAAATAAATGACAACTCACTCAAACGTCCTAAGTCTAACAAAAAATAGTTTAGATGGGACTAACTCATAAGCCACTCAACTCAACTGACTCGGAGCACCACCAACACCTAAATGGGAGTTTCTCTTATTCGCAACCATCACCTATGAGCCAGTGATAGTACAACAATCAGACGTTGTTGCCACATCCGTCCATACCTTGCTAGGGCATGAACGCTTCCCTAATCATGGATACTATCAATTAGTCAAGTCTTATCATTTTAAGACAATAAAAATGGGAAACATCCGACTTTTATGGTTCGATCCCACGGGAAGCATCCGACTTTAACATGTCCATCCCTACCTACGTTGGCGGCATAGTTTCTGGGGTTCGAGTATGGACTGTACTCTCACCCGCTTCGGTGCTCGATACTCCTCCCATGACTCCATGCTCATAAAACTCCCTCCAATCATCTCAAACAAGCCCTCACGGCTAGTTTCATGTGGAACATTGCCAACTCATCAACTCTATTCTCATCTCAACTCAATTAAGTCATAATGGCAAGTCTCATTTAGGACCTCATCCACTCGTCAATTCTATCCTCCAATCAACTCAATAAAGCCTCATTTATATAAACATTTATGACATCTCCTCAAGACTTCACAACTCTATGGCTTTAGCCCAACAATTCAAATAGAATAGCACATTTAAGGAAATTGACTTATGCAACATATTCACATGGTTAAATAGATCAACAAAACGTATTAACAAGTCATCTCCATCAACTCATACTAACATGAAGGTTTTTAGGAACTTCTTATCTCAACAACATCAACACAAACAAAGTCAAATTAATAGGAGACAAAACTCATTCAAATATAAACCATACCAAGAAACTCCATCCTTATGGACCTCTAACCTCAAAGCAAGAGTAGGACACATGGGTGTACTCAACCCATATTTTAAATAGTCTTACATACCTTAGTGAAGACTTGATTAAGAGAAGTCCATACAAGGTATGTGAAGCTTTCTTTTGGCATGTTTTTGGAATTAGTATGTAGAACTATCTTTCTTTTCTTTTGGCATGTTTTTGGAATTAGTATGTAGAACTATCTTTCTTTTCTTTTGGCATGTCTTATATGTAAGTTATAAATGATATGTATATGATATGTGGGATTCAATCCATTCATAAAGCCCTGAATATAAGTCGAAACTCTTATTTACTTCTTGATGTTAGAACTTCTGCAATAGCTGAGTCATTGCCTTTTTGTCTTCTATGTGATGAAAACTAGTACATGTAAAGCCTATTTCTTCTTTCCTTTGGAATGGCTTAACTTTAAGTGAAATGGTATATGATATAGGTTTAGAGGTAATTTCATTTATGAGCTCTGATTGTAACTCATGACTTGTAGTCACTCCTGAACATTAAGAGTCTGAAAGTAGTCAAACTACTATTCTCGAGCCTGCTATATAATGAATAGAAAGTAGAGGTACCAGCTCCTCTTTTTAGAGGCTCTGAAATGATAAATGTCGTTGATTGCATGAGTTGAGTCTTTGACTAGATAAATTGTGTTTATGATTGCATAGACTATATTTCTGATTGCATAAATTATGTGGCATTATTTTGATGCATGTTTGTGATCCCTGAAGCCCCAACTGATGTAAGCCTTAATGACATCTAAAGGGATACCTCGGATAATTACTCCCCCAGTCTTCAGGTGACGGTTCACTTGACTGTTTCATCGAGTCTTAGATAATGACTTAGTTGCATATGGTTTCTCACTACTCTACTCGTGCATACTGTAACCCATCCTTCCTCGAGTCCCACGATGGGCCGGGATATGTTATCGTGCACAGTGTTACTGCTTCTTTCACCGCATCCCGGGTCGGATGTGTATAGTTCCACGCACGAGGAGACGATGTCGTACGTGAGGTGTGATATATGTTATATGTTATGACGATACGATTATTCACCGAGTCCCGGGCCGGCTGCAATATGATAGTATATGTGGTGAAATAAGGAAGGAACACCGAGTCCCTCCTTAAAGGGCCGGGTACATATGTATATTATGATGGTACGCTATAGACGTACACCACTCCATTCACCGAGTCCCTCACTAAAGGGTCGGATACTTTATGTAGGCATGCATATGAGATTAAAGCAATACATTGTGACCCTGAGCCCCGCAGTGAACCGGGTGTGATACGATGATATACATGATAAGATGATACCGTATACGATGGTATGATACCGTATACGATGATATGATGAAATGAAATGCATTATGATATGATGATATGTGATTATGAAGAAGTGATTATAACACCGAGTTCACTAGAGGGCCGGGCACAGCATATGATGATGTGTATGATTTACGTGTCATAAGGTGCAGGTACAGTAATTCATTTAGTTATTATACTTGTCCCCTGCATCCCTATTTCAGTTATGATCTCAGTTACGATATGTTATGCTTTACATACTCAGTACATATATCGTACTGACCCCCCTTTTCTTGGGGGCTGCATTTTATGCCCGCAGGTACAGATGTTTATTCTGGAGATCCATCAGCATAGGAGTTCCTCTCAGCTGTGTCGGAAGTGCTTCACTGTTCTGGAGCCTAAATTTTGATGCTGGTCACTTAATGTATATATTTGTACATTCAGGGGTACGGCGGGGGTCTTGTCCCGCCATATGTTGTTGTTACTATTCTTAGAGGTCTATAGACATATGTATATGTGGGTTGTTTGTGAGTTAGTTTCGATGTTGCCTATTCAATATGTTGTGAATGTTTTTGTTATAGCAGCCTTGTCGGCTCGCGTGCCCTTTCATGATATGATACAAATGAAAGAGGCTACATGTACATGAAAAAGTTTTTAAGTTTTAAACTATTGGGGTTTTTGTATATAGTATCACATCACACACGGTTCAACTTAAGAGTAGTTGATAAATACGCATGAGAGAGTCCAGGTCGGACCCCAGTTGCGGCCTACGGGGTTGGGTCGTGACAGAAGTGGTATCAGAGCAGTTCGTCCTTGGAGTGTCTACAGACCGTTTCTAATAGAGTCTTGTTTATCGGTGTGTTGTGCACCACATCTATAGACAAGAGGCTATAGGACATTTAGGATGTTACTTTCTTTTATATCTAAGATCGTGCGATAGAGCCGAGCTATAGGAAATGAAATTCCTCATACTAACCTGCGATTTTAGCAGGAAGACAACGCCGATAGAAGAAAGTAACTGACAATATTGGATGTTACGAAGCACGCAGGTAAGCAAAGGCACGAAAGCCCTATGTCAGGTAAGGTATTGAAATGCGATTGACAGATATAATTGAAAAGTGAAAGGAAAGCTAAACAGGAAAGTGTAACAGGTACAGCTCGAGTGGACATAATAGGTAAGTCTATTTCCATACTGTTAATTGTGGGCGCCCTGTGTGGCTGCGAGATAAGATGATATGACTATATGTGTGTGCCCTGTGTGGCTGAGATGTTATATAATATGAATGTATATATGTGTGCCCTGTGAGGCACTGTTGGTATTTTCTGCGTGCAGGTGTTGAGATAGTAAGAAATACAGAGGAAACTCTGCCCAAATTTTCCTAGAAATAAGAGGAGAATGAGGTACAGGGCTATAGTATGTCTTGAAAGGTTGTCCTTGCAACAATGATGAGATTTGACTAAACAAGTATGACTGACCTCGTGAAATAAGTTAATTGCTGAGTTAATGGCAATAGAAACTAGGAGGACGATACTGGAATAGTAGAATAAGTTAGAAAGGTACTATAAGCCAAAGAAAATGACTCAGAGAGGACTGATAGATCGGGATAAAACGAGATAGTAAAGCATTGCCTGAATTGATACATAGGGATAAACTATGACAAGTTATGGTTGAAGGAAGTAACGATATGACTAAGACAAGAGTGCGAGGGATAAAGAATTGTGATGGATATGAAGTGTTAATAAGATAGCTTGTGAGACATTAAGGACAAGACTAGCTAAGAAGGGTAAGTAACCCATAGTAAGAATCGTGAAGAAAGTCAAGCGGTATTATACTATGGGTCTGAATGCGAACAAGGTACCAGGTGAACATAGAAAAAACCATTATTAGAATAAGCAAAACTTAGTAAGGAATTAACTAGAAGGTATGATGTGGTCCATGTAAATGGAATGTAAAGATATGTGTGGAACGGAAAAGCAAGCTATGGAACAAATAAGGAAGATTTATCAAGTTCCATAAGGAAAGTTTCGAATAAAGGTTATATGATGACGAAAAGGATGGCTAGTGCAAGGAAATAAAGGGTAATATGGGATTTCTTATGCCCAACCAAAAATGGAAATGAATTGAAGGAATAATACAGAAGTTCTAATAGAGGCACTCAAGATAGATGTGATTAATTAAGTATAAGTATCGAACAAGAAGAGACATAGACAGTTACGAACTGGAGGTATAGTACGATGAAAAAGTATTAAGACAAGGCCACTACTACCATGAAGTTGATGTGGTTTTAAACAGGATTAGAAATGAGCCTTAAAGCACACAACAAAGATGCAAGCTCAGGAGGCGTAAAGAAGTATGGTGTACACGTGACTCCACTCTAATGATTAGTGGTATCCACTGGAATAAAGTTAGTATAATGATGAATCTCGAAACATGAGTCATTAAAGTATAAGTACACTCGAGTGGGTAATGTGCACCAATTATGAGCCCTCGCTAATTACTGATTGGGATGAATGGAATGTGGCTTTGAGTGCACTACTACATTACGGATACTACTCGAGTATCAATCATTATATGAAGATTCGATTCGAGATATTGCAAATATTACAGCACCCTACGATTGTGCTAGGGTTTCCTAGAAAGGCAACCTAACGTGGGGATGATTTAACAGAAGATGTAGATATGGTGCAGCCCGTTAAATATGTTGGAATAGAATCATTCGCGTGTAAATAGCTGAAGATATACGGAGAATGACATAGGTACACCTCAAAAGGGGGGAAGTGGACAAAAGAAGTACAAGCGTAAAAGAAAATCAATTGATGCTATCGCATGTAAATGGGGACGCTTAAACATCAAACGAGACCCCATAAGGGATGGACGTGATCATACCCAAACTGATGCACCGGATTCTGTCAAAACTCTGAAGTTCAGCGTGCTCGAATGAGAGTAGCATTGGGATGGGTGACCCCCTAGGAAGTGAAAAAGAGAACAAAACAAGTATGACAAAAAGAGATTATAAAGGCGTGTTGGTACAATGACACATATAGAACAGAGTAAGCCAAGAGCAGAAAAAGATTATGACTGAAATACAATGCACCTCGTGAAAATGGCACAAGAATAGTTGTGCAGCTTATGAATATTGGCATACTAAGAGCGAGGTCAAATGATTACTCGATAAAAGAAAGTCAGTAATAACAATGTGATTGCCATATTTAGAATCTATTCAGGAAAAGTGTAAGATGGTTCGAGGCAGAACTATTCAGATATAATCGGTATTAAGGACAATAGCCATAGTGGAGCCTTAACCTCGACTAAAGAAGGTAGGCCACTAGTATAGCAACGCTAAGGAATTTTCTGGACTTCTCTATGTCCGTACACATGTTTATGTAAGGATTACAATATGATGTATGGTAAGAAAATTGGAGAAAAGATCTGAGTAAAAGAGAAAGATGGCATACCTAAGGTATTACAAGTTGGATTAAGAGGAGTTGTACAATAGCTTAAGTTAAAAGAAGCATTAGCAGTCTGATAGCTTATCTCAGGGAATGGAAACTCCGACTTAGAGGTGGGAAGCAGTTAATATGTATTATAGTACGAGCTGACCTCGCATTCTAAGGAACTGGGAGTTCATACGGGCTATGGTAGATGGGTTGACAGAATCAACCTGTTCCCCTCCAGTAAGGAAGGCATATTTAGCTGAGGGTTATATGAGATGACATAGTAGGGAAACGATAAGATTTCACGGAGTTCCCATATTTATTATCTCAGATAGGGAAGTTTAATTTACATCTAACCATTGGAAATCATTCCGAAAGGGATTGAAGAACACAAATGAATCTTAGTACAACATTTCTCACTTCGATTAAGGGACAGGCCCGAATGTGATCCACTAAAGTATTGATAAAGTAAAGCTTATTCCAGGACAAGATATCGATTAGCAGCCTAGAGTCGGCAAGAAGGGGATACATTGGTCCTTCTTAAGTCATTTGTAAAGTAGGTAAGACTGCCTATGAGTTGGACCTACCGTCCGATTTGAAACAACACATTCAGTTTTCACAGATCAATGCTCCGTAAGAATGGGAACGACGCTCCCAGAATATTTCCCGTGGAGGAGGTCCACGTAACAGGGAGTTATCCTACGAGGGGCAACCTATATCCATCCAGGATCAGCAGATTAAACGGGTTGCGAACTAAGGACATAGTTTCCATCAAGGTACTGTGGCAGAATAGGAATCATAAAGACATAAACTGGGAGGTTGAAAAGGACATGAAACACAAGTGTCCGTACCTATTCCCGATGTCTACGGATAGCCCAAGTCTTGGAACTCGTATATTAATTACTTGTATGAAAATGTATGTCATTCTAGTAGAAAGGCATCTCCCTATGATCCGTATAAAGTCTTAAGGAAAATTTTATTCAACATTCGGGGATGAATGTTCTAAAGGGGGGAAGGATGTTACACCCCGCACTCTTAAGCTCGGAACGTCTTCTTAAATTCCTTAGACACTATCATGTGAGCCGTATAAGCTACAACACTATCAAACAACTCTAAGGAAAGAAGATTGTGATACCTCGCGAGAAGGGAGGTTGGAGATAGAGTCATAAGAATCCGGAAAGAGTTGGAGGCTAAGAAATGAGTCGTAGGACTCGATTTACCTACATAAGCCACTAAGTTAAGAGTCTTATACACTTAAGTTGCTTAAGGATATATCAAGCTTACGTAGTGCGGATTACATGGGCTCTTAAAGTAAGACGAGATTACGAACCCGCGAGGAAGGGAAAAAGACGACGCGTGGCAGCCAATGGAGGAGCGACACGTGGCAGCACCTCAAACAAGCAGGTGATGCACCTACTTAGGGTCAAGTAGGTGATGCAGCTGCTTGGGGGAGGTGGACCCCGCTGCCACGTGGCAGCCCCTAATTGGCAGCATGACACGGTGGCCAATCATGGCTTGACACGTGTCATCCTTAGGGGCTGACACGTGTCACCCCTTGGGACCACATATATGTATGTATATTATGGATATACTTCAGTATTGGGTCTTCAAACTTCAGCTTATTCATCAAATTTCCAGCAAGAAATGTGAACAAAGAACCCTAAATCTAAGGAGAGAAAATTGCGACGGCTTGGGAAAAAAATAAGGTAAGTCCCATTTTCGTTCCGTAAATTAATTAATTAGCATATAATAGAATGATATGGAAGTATTAGTAGTATAAAATTAGGATTTTGTGCAGCAAAAATCAGACAGCAAGCTGCCACAACGATTCAGCACGTAAATAAAATTCCGAGGCGCGATTTCGGCAAGTTTTAGTCAATTTCGGGAAAGGTAAGTGCTTCCCCTCTAATTTGAAGTTTATGACGTTAAATTAGGGTATATTACACACCTTAGGGTCTTCTGGAAGTTGGGTAAAAGGTTTGAAAAGTTCAGCGTTCGGAATAAACGAATTTGGAATCGCTATAGTTAAGTTGTTGTCGAAATAAGGTGTTGTACGCGTAGGGGCTGCTGCTGGTTGGGTTGTGGCGTGTTTCAGGGTCTAAAAGTTATCTAAATGAGGTGTGGTAGCTGCTGGTTTCAGCCACATGACCCTCCGCTTTGCAATTAAAGAATTCACGAAAGAAAGATTAAAAACTCTAGTTTTGGTATCTTAGTTTCGAGTGAATTATTGGAAGTTCATATTGAGTAATTTTGTCATAATATGTATATGTATGGGCTGCTGGTTTCATTGTTGGTTGGCTGCAGGTTCTAAGGACATGGTTGGGATTTTGGATAGGGCACATTATAGGGGAGGTGCTGCCCGATTTTCGTTAACATCCTAACTAGCTAAGGAACTAGTCGAGAAGGCGAGCGAAGGAATGAATGTTATAAATACTCGTGGGTAGTCTAAGTTGCTGAAAAGTCCAAGGTTGTTAATACTTACATTACTTCCATGTTAAATAGGTTTCGAGGACAACGATGTGGACGTGATTAAGAGAAGTCCATACAAGGTATGTGAAGCTTTCTTTTGGCATGTTTTTGGAATTAGTATGTAGAACTATCTTTCTTTTCTTTTGGCATGTTTTTGGAATTAGTATGTAGAACTATCTTTCTTTTCTTTTGGCATGTCTTATATGTAAGTTATAAATGATATGTATATGATATGTGGGAATCAATCCATTCATAAAGCCCTGAATATAAGTCGAAACTCTTATTTACTTCTTGATGTTAGAACTTCTGCAATAGCTGAGTCATTGCCTTTTTGTCTTCTATGTGATGAAAACTAGTACATGTAAAGCCTATTTCTTCTTTCCTTTGGAATGGCTTAACTTTAAGTGAAATGGTATATGATATAGGTTTAGAGGTAATTCCATTTATGAGCTCTGATTGTAACTCATGACTTGTAGTCACTCCTGAACATTAAGAGTTTGAAAGTAGTCAAACTACTATTCTCGAGCCTGCTATATAATGAATAGAAAGTAGAGGTACCAGCTCCTCTTTTTAGAGGCTCTGAAATGATAAATGTCGTTGATTGCATGAGTTGAGTCTTTGACTAGATAAATTATGTTTCTGATTGCATAGACTATATTTCTGATTGCATAAATTATGTGGCATTATTTTGATGCATGTTTGTGATCCCTGAAGCCCCAACTGATGTAAGCCCTAATGACATCTAAAGGGATACTTCGGATAATTACTCCCCCAGTCTTCAGGTGACGGTTCACTTGACTGTTTCATCGAGTCTTAGATAATGACTTAGTTGCATATGGTTTCTCACTACTCTACTCATGCATACTGTAACCCATCCTTCCTCGAGTCCCACGATGGGCTGGGATATGTTATCGTGCACAGTGTTACTGCTTCTTTCACCGCATCCCGGGCCGGATGTGTATAGTTCCACGCATGAGGAGACGATGCCGTACGTGAGGTGTGATATATGTTATATGTTATGATGATACGATTATTCACCGAGTCCTGGGCCGGCTGCAATATGATAGTATATGTGGTGAAATAAGGAAGGAACACCGAGTCCCTTCTTAAAGGGCCGGGTACATATGTATATTATGATGGTACGCTATAGACGTACACTACTCCATTCACCGAGTCCCTCACTAAAGGGCCGGATACTTTAAGTAGGGATGCATATGAGATTAAAGCAATACATTGTGACCCTGAGCCCCGCAGTGAACCGGGTGTGATACGATGATATACATGATAAGATGATACCGTATACGATGGTATGATACCGTTTACGATGATATGATAAAATGAAATGCATTATGATATGATGATATATGATTATGAAGAAGTGATTATAATACCGAGTTCACTAGAGGGTCGGGCACAGCATATGATGATGTGTATGATTTATGTGTCATAAGGTGCAGGTACAGTAATTCATTTAGTTATTATACTTGTCCCCTGCATCCCTATTTTAGTTATGATCTCAGTTACGATGTGTTATGCTTTACATACTCAGTACATATATCGTACTGACCCCCCTTTTCTTGGGGGGCTGCGTTTCATGCCCGCAGGTACAGATGTTTATTCTGGAGATCCATCAGCATAGGAGTTCCTCTCAGCTGTGTCGGAAGTGCTTCACTGTTTTGGAGCCTAAATTTTGATGCTGGTCACTTAATGTATATATTTGTACATTCAGGGGTACGGCGGGGGTCTTGTCCCGCCATATGTTGCTGTTACTATTCTTAGAGGTCTGTAGACATATGTATATGTGGGTTGTTTGTGAGTTAGTTTCGATGTTGCCTATTCGATATGTTGTGAATGTTTTTGTTATAGCAGCCTTGTCGGTTCGCGTTCCCTTTCATGATATGATACAAATGAAAGAGGCTACATGTACATGAAAAAGTTTTTAAGTTTTAAACTATTGGGGTTTTTGTATATAGTATCACATCACACACGGTTCAACTTAAGTGTAGTTGATAAATACGCATGAGAGGGTCCAGGTCAGACCCCAGTTGCGGCCTACGGAGTTGGGTCGTGATAGGCGCGTCGCGCCATTGCAGCGCCAGGTCAATTACGCCTAAAACCTGCACATCTTGTAGTGGCGCGTCGTGCCAAGGACCAAACTACTGAGGCACATTCTTGGCGCGATAGTGGCGCATCACGCCCTTACAGCACCAAGGCCATATTTTCTAGGTTTTAGAATTTGGTTTGAAAAACCCTGCACATCTCATAGTGGCGCGCCGCGCCAAAGACCAAACTACTCAGGCATGCTTTTGGTGCGATAGTGGCGCATCGCGCCACTGGGGTACCAAGCCTTTTCCTAGAATTTCAACCCAGGCCTAAATCCCTGCTGTGACAATTTATCTTAGGATCGTCATATCTTTTGACTCCGAACTCTAAAATTTACATTCTTTGTGGCATTGGAAAGAAGACTCGACGACCCTTAATTTGATAGGTCGTGGACCACCCAGATTGTCGTCTTTCAAAAGATAGGGTCATTAGATGTCGACCCCTTATACGAACTCAACCCAAGACTTAGCCACGATGAATCTTTTGGATCTAATTTGGTCCTAGGGCCCTTTGTGACCCCACATCACCTCCAACCTCCTTCAATTTCTCGGGGACTCATCCTATCTCATACATACGCTCCTCAATACTCGTGTTTGACCCTACCCGTATATAAGAAGGGTCCGAATCTTAGGGAAAAATTTTGAGGGGTGTTATATTATCTCCCCCTTGGGATCATTCGTCCTCAAATGATAGTAACAAAGAATGGACTCGGGGTACAAATCACAATCAAAATTCAGTCATTCAACCAATCAAATTCTCAAACAATTACCAATCAAACTCAAAATGCACAAACGAATTCAAGTCAAGGAAATAGACATTACCTTCAACATTCTCATCGGTAGGCACGAATAGATGTAGATATTTAGATTTCATGGCTTCCTCCGCTTCCCATATGGCTTTCTCAACAAATTTTTTTCTCTACAGGACTTTGACTGAGGCGACCTCTTTGTTCCTCAATTTATGAATTTGGCGATCAAGAATTTGGATCGGAACCTCTTCATAAGACAAGCTATCCTTAATTTCAACGCTATTAATGGGGACTACCAATGAGGGATCGCCCAAGCACTTTTTCAACATTGAAACATGGAACACCAGATAGATAGAGGCCAGCTCTGAGGGTAACTCCAACTCATAGGCAACACTCCCAATCCGTCTCAAAATTTGGTAAGGACCGATATATCAGGGACTAAGTTTTCCCTTCCTTCCAAACCTTATGACACCCTTCATGGTGACACTTTCAAGTACACACAATCATCCACCTCAAACTCTAAGTCTCTCCTCCTTACGTCGGTGTAAGATTTTTGATGGCTTTGGGCTGTCTTTAGCCTGTCTTGAATGACTCTCACCTTCTCCCTGGCTTGATGAACAAGATTAGGCCCAATCAAATCGGCTTCACCAACTTCAAACCACCCAATGGGCGATCTACACCTCCTCCCATAAAGGGCTTCATAAGGAACTATTTGAATGCTTGAATGATAGCTATTGTTATATGCAAACTCTATGAGAGGTAAGTGATCATCCCAATTTCCCTTGAAGTCAAGCACTCATGCCCTCAACATATCTTCTAATGTCTGGATGTTGCGCTCTGCCTGGCCATCTGTCTGGGGATGTAAAGTCGTACTCAAGTTCACCTTCGAACCCAGTCCCTTCTAAAAGGATTTCCAAAATTAGGAAGTGAATTAAGCTCCTCTGCTGAGATGATAGACAAGGGAACCCCATGCAGTCTGACGATCTCTTGAATGTACAACTTTGCATAAACCTCTGCGGTGTCAGTAGTCTTAACCGCCAAGAAGTGAGCTGATTTTGTTATCCTATACACAATTACCCAAATCGAATCGTGTTGCTTTTGGGACTTTGGCAAACTAGTGATAAAGTCCATGTTGATCATCTCCCACTTCCATTCCGGAATTTCTATATTTTGGGCTAAACCACATGGCCTCTAATGCTCGACTTTCACCTGTTGGCAATTTGGGCACTTGGAAACGAACTCCGCGATATCTCTCTTCATCCCACTCTACCAATAGACTTCTCTCAAGTCGTGGTACATTTTCGTAAAGCTAGGATGGATAGAGTATCTGGAACTATGCACTTCAGTCATAATCCTTCCTCGAACACCATCGACGTCTGGCATACATAATCTGTTTCGGTACCTCAATACACTATCTTCCCCTTTGGTGAAAACCATCACCCCTTGTTTGTGAACAACTCCCTTCAATTAGAGAAGGATGGGATATTGATCTTGTTTCCCCTTTACCTCTACCACAAGGGAGGACGTAGACCCATCTTGAACGTTTACTCTACCTTCATTGTTCTTTTCGAGTCGAACTCCCAATCGGGCTAACTTATGTACCTACTTCGCCAATTCCCTCCTTCCCTCCTCCACATGGGCAGTGCTACCCATAGACAATCTGCTAAGAGCATCAGCAATAATATTAGCTTTACCTAGATGGTAGAGAATGCTCATATCGTAGTCCTTAAGTAGCTCAAGCCATCTCCTTTGCCTCAGGTTGAGTTCCTTCTGGCTGAAAACATATTGTAAGCTCTTGTGATCAGTGAATATATCAACATGCACTCCATAAAAGTAGTGGCGTCAAATTTTAAGCGCAAACACCACAGCTGCCAGTTCAAGGTCATGAGTTGGGTAGTTCCTCTCATGAACCTTAAGCTGTCTGGAAGCATAAGCTATCACTTTCCCTTTCTGCATCAGCACACAACCCAAACCAATTCTGGATGCATCATAATAGACCACAAAGCTCTCTGTTCCATCCGGTAAGGTCAGGACAGGAGTAGTGGTTAGTTTGGCCTTCAATTTCTGGAAGCTCTCCTCACAAGCATCGGACCATTGAAACTTAGCCTTCTTTTGGGTCAGCTTAGTCAATGGTGATGATATGGATGAGAATTCCTCTACAAACCTTCGATAATAGCCGGCCAAACCCAAGAAGCTTCTTATCTCTATCGGGGATGTGGGTCTGGGCTAATTTTTCACAGCTTCAATCTTCTGAGCGTCAACCTGAATACCATCGCCAGATATAATGTGGCCTAGGAAGGCCACTAATGCAAGCCAAAATTCACATTTAGAGAACTTTGCATACAATACCTGGTATCTCAAAGTTTATAAAATGACTCTAAGATGATAGGCGTGCTCTTCTTCATTCTTGGAGTAGACCAGAATATCATCTATGAATACAATCACAAACATATCAAAATATGGTTTAAACACTCGGTTCATGAGATCCATGAAAGCTGCGGGGGCATTTATCAACCCAAAGGACATGACCAAAAATTCAAAGTGGCTATAACGAGTCCGAAAAGCGGTCTTTGGAATATCACATTCCCTCACCTTCAACTGATGGTAGCTGGATCTCAGGTCTATCTTTGAGAAATAAGTGGCACCCTGAAGTTAGTCGAATAAGTCATCTATTCTGGGGAAAGGGTACCTATTCTTTATGGTGACCTTGTTTAGTTATCTGTAATCGATGCACATTCTAAGGGACCCATCTTTCTTTCGCACAAATAGGATGGGAGCACCCCATGGTGAGACGCTCGGCCTAATGAATCACTTATCTAACTGGTCCTTCAACTGCTCCTTCAACTCTTTCAACTCAGTTGGAGCCATTCTATATGGAGGGATAGAGATAGGCTGGGTATCAGGGAGAACATCAATTCCAAAGTCGATCTCCCTATCAGAAGGGACTCTAGACAGATCTTCGGGAAAGACATCGGGAAACTCATTGACAATCGAGACCGACTCAAGAGATGAAGAGTTAACATTGTCATATTTCACACAAAAAATGTGATAGATACATCCTTTTGAGATTAGCTTCCTGGCCCTAAGGTAAGAAATAAACTTACCCTTAGGCATAACAGGACTACCCTTCCACTCTATGACAGCTTTATTCAGGAATTTGAACTTAATAATCCAAGTCCTACAATCGATAGAGGCATAATAGACATAAAGGCAATCCATGCCAAGGATCAAAATCAACCATGTCCAACTCAATTAAGTCGGCCAAGGTGTCCCTATGATGGATTAACATAGTGCAATCTCTATAGACTATCTCAGCTAAGACAGAATCACCGACAGGAGTAGCTACACTGAAAGGCTCAAGAAGACATTCAGGAACTTTATTGAATTTACTAGCCACATAAGGAGTCACAAAGGATAGGGTGGCACCCGAATCCATCAATATATAACAATCAAGAGAAGAGACTCGTATCATACCCGTTACGACATTTGGAGAGTTCTATTGATCTTGATGACTACCCATGTCATATAGGTAGTTTGTACCTCCACTCGTACCTGAAGTAGTGCCCCTCTGATTACCCCTAGCTGGCGGTGCGGTGGTAGAATATTGGGCTCTATTTCCCCCTGTTGGGCACTCCCTATGAAAATGTTCCATCTGGCCGCATTTATAACAACCAATCCTTCCCGCGGGAAGCATCCGACTTTAACGGTTCTATCCCTACCTATGTTGGCGGCATAGTTTCTGGGGTTCGAGTATGGACTATACTCTCACCCGCTTCGGTGCTCGATACTCCTCCCATGACTCCATACTTATAAAACTCCCTCCAATCATCTCAAATAAGCCCTCACGGCTAGTTTCATATGGAACATTGCCAACTCATCAACTTTATTCTCATCTCAACTCAATTAAGTCATAATGGCAAGTCTCATTTAGGACCTCGTCCACTCGTTAATTCTATCCTCTAATCAACTCAATCAAGCTTCATTTATATAAGCATTTATGACATCTCCTCAAGACTCATCACAACTCTATGGCTTTAGTCCAACAATTCAAATAGAATAGCATATTTAAGAAAATTGACTTATGCAACATATTCACATGGTTAAAGAGATCAACAAAACGTATTAACAAGTCATCTTCATCAACTCATACTAACATAAAGGTTTTTAGTAACTTCTTAGCTCAACAACATCAACACAAACAAAATCAAATTAATAGGAGACAAAACTCATTCAAACATAAACCATACCAAGAAACTCCATCCTCATGGACCTCTAACCTCAAATCAAGAGTAGGGCACATGGGTGGACTCAACCCATGTTTTAAATAGTCTTACATACCTTAGTGAAGACTTGAAGAAAACCTTGATGTTGGGTCTTCAATGGGGAACTCGAATCTTAAAACTCTCTTGGAACACTTCTTGTTGGAGATGGAGAAGAAGAAGAAGAAGAGAGAGAGGGGGGCTCCTAGGGCTTTTAGAGAGAGAGAGATGGAAAATATGATCCCAAAATGATCAAGGGTGATACATATATAATTTGGGTAAGTTCCCAAATTGCCCCTTCTCAAAAGTTCTGAAAAATAGGCAAAAATGCTCTTGGGGCAATAGTGGCGCATCGCGCCATTACAGTGCCAGGTCGATTACGCCTTAAACCTGCACATCTTTTAGTGGCGCATCGCGCCCTTACAACGCCAACGCCATATTTTTTGGGTTCTGGAATTTATCTTGAAAAACCTTGCACATCTCGTAGTGGCGTGCCGCTCTAGAGACCAAACTATTGAGGCATGTTTTTGGCGCAATATCGCGCCACTGGGGCACCAAGCCTTTTCCCAGAATTTCAACCCAAGCCTGAAATCCCTGCCGTGACAGTTTGTCTTAGGATCGTCATATCTTTTGACTCTGAACTCCAAAATTTACATTCTTGGTGGTTGGAAAGAAGACTTGACGACCTTTAATTTGATAGGTTGTGGGCCACCCAGATTATCATCCTTCAAAAGATAGGGTCATTAGAAGTCGACTCCTTATACGAACTCATCCCAAGACTTAGCCACGACGAATCTTTTGGATCTAATTTGGTCCTAGGGACCTTTATGACCCCACATCACCTCCAACCTCCTTCAATTTCTCAGGGACTCATCCTAGCTCATGCATGCGCTCCTCAATACTCGAGTTTGACCCTACCCGTATACAAGAAGGGTCTGAATCTTAGGAAAAAATTTTGAGGGGTGTTACAAAATATTTCATTTGTATATATTTGGGGTAGTTTAATATTTTAAAAACTTAGTGATTTCTGGGCATCACTAATTTTATTTGAAGTTTCACCCAAATTATATTTATTACATGTTCATATATCTGCACTCATCCATTATTTTATTTACTTATTTATTTATTTATTTTTATATCGTGTCTACAAATAAAGTAACTAGTTCTAATGCTCGACATTCATATTAGTTACAATAAATTTAGGTAAGATTATTTATTCATGACTTTAAACATATATCTATATTTCAATACATAAAATTTCCATACATTCAAGTATGTTCTGTTGTTATTTATTTTTACTGCACGATAAATATATTACTATTAAATTTACTCTATTCATATTATAGACGTATATATGGCATGCCTTGTATTTTCTTTTTTTTTTCTCAAATTAATGAATATTTTCTTATCATCATTTTCTAAAGAAAATAAACGAATAAAATATCCCTAATCATTTTTCTAAAATAAATTTAAGGACTATCTTCAGATAGGCTCTAAGAGATGCCTAATACCTTCTACTTGAGTAACTAAAACTCTTACCTAAAATCTCACCGGTTTCGCAAATCAAAATAGAGTTTATATTTACAATTTTCAAAAAAAATATAGGTTTTCTATTATTTTCCTTAAAACTAGGTGGCGACTCTAAACAATTTTAAAAATCAGAGGCATGGCCATTTTATATTGCAAACTATTTTGATCAGTTCAAAAGTAGGGTGCGATAATTACTTTTTAAAATGAAAGGAACGTTTTTCAAAAGGTAAATGCTTGTTTCAAATGAGTTCTTCAACTACTTTTGCCATATGAGGGTGTAGATCATGATTTATTGGGTTTGGTGACTTTAAACTCTTTTAAGCTTATGTGAATTGATTATGCCTCCGTGTTATGATGCATTCATTCATGCATCACATTATTGTTCATGGAAATTTGAGCTATGTGGAAGTGTTATTTTTAAAAAGAAAATGAGACACCTTATGTATCCTTAGCCATGAGCTAGATGAAAAGTTGATGAGATATTGAGATCACGAGATTGGTACTCAAATTGTGAGTCCCCCATGTATTCTTTCCTTAGGAGGTGAAGCTCGGCAACGTGTATATGACATATTGTGTGAAAGCCTTGATTCCACCACATCATATAATTATTGCATTGCATTGGCCTACTAGTTTGTTCGTGAATTTAGTCTTTTGTTATGAGTTATGTGTAACCATATTTGTTTACTTTACTCATGCCGTTCTTATATAAAATGGTAGTACTGATACCAGAATGAGACTATTTTGTATATAGGTAAAGTGTTTCATAGTTTATTTTTTTAAGTTCTGATTAGCTATTATATACTCATTCGACCAAGTCTATTAAGTACATGTGGATTGTACTCACCTCTACTTCTATTGTCCTTTTGACGCAGATTCTAGTTAGGGCATTTCTCATGGCAGTTATCGGATTCTACTGATTGAGTTCATTCGGAGCCATGGTGAGATTCTACTTCCCGTACCACCATTAGATTCCACCTATCTTTTAAAATCTTTATTTTGTTTCAAAGATTTGAGATGTTATAATGACTCAAATCATTGTTATTTAGGTGGGGAAAAAAATTGTAAAATAAGTTGATCCGCATTTGTACCAACCCTCCCCAGTGGGATGGGAGCCACCATGGCAAGATTATTGGGCCAAAATTAAAAGACTCTAATTATTTATTTTCTTCTTCTTCTCTTAAGTGCTAAAATAGATAGGGGTTACCCTAGAAACCTTCAAAAAGTTACCTTAGGATTGGAGAGAAGGAAACAAAGAAATTTTAGTGCAAGAAACACTACAAACAACAGATCTCAAGCTTGTCTCCATTGTTTCTCCTTTTAGATGTTGGTTGGGGATTTTGCTATAATCATTCTACAGGTGTTTGGCACCTAGGTAGGCTAGGTTTTCCTTATTGAGTAGTTGCAAAACTTTTCCCAATGCATATTATATCGTAGGTTGATAGAAGATTTCATGCTTAGGCCTTCGGGCACGGTGTCTGGATGGTTGAATGATTGTTTTCGTGGTTAGGGTCAGAATATACGATGTGGGTCAGGATTATTCTATAACTAATTGTAGTGGTCCAATTCGTGAATGTAAACCTTGCTGAAAATTATCGAGGAGGCTAATGACTCTTGTAAGACTAAGTTTAGGGCAATTGTTGGATTACAATGGGACCTTGAGACTTGTGATAGTAAAAAGGGGGTTCAGTATTGGCTTTTGATGTATATAGAGGGATATTCATGTATGTATAATTTTTTTGTGCTAATGCTAACTATTCCCTATAAAATACTTGAGTGATGCATATTTACGAAATAGAAGGGATGAACATAAATGACTCATGTGAATAGGGAAAGATGGAATGAACCTAATCAAATGACTGTTAGGACCAGTTGCATGTAATGAATCTGTTACTTGATTGTACAATATGTGAACTATTCACCGTGGTTATGATTGTGATTGTGGATATTGGATTGGGTACCATGTAGGTACATATTGAATCGAGTACCACACTGACACATACTAAATATTGGACTAGATATCACACCGGTACATATTATATCAGGTATCACGCCGATACATATTGGATCAAGTGACACATCGACATATACTAACTATTGAATCAGGTATCATGTTGACACACTAACAATTTGGGTGTGGGTTCTATGAGAGGACCAATTATGTTTTATGGTTCCTTGAGAGAACCAATTGATTATTGTAACTATGATTAATCATATCTATTATGTAAATTAATTCAATTTAAGGATCAGAAGTCCGAGTAATTCTATAATATGAAGTGATTGTGTATCCTGATTATATCATTGATGATAGAGAAACTGACACAATTATAAGGGAGCATGCTCATCTTGTATAATAATTGATATAGAACGGAAGATTCGAGTATTACCAATTTTCATACTTTAAAGGTGTGATCTGTGTTATTATGTTGTGGTTGCTCGATACGTCCGTATCATAAGCATGAGGTCATAGGTAAGCAAGTGGAGAGCAATTGCTCTGTTGTTAAGTCATATTAGTGACTTAGAGTCAGTTATTATTGGTGCCCTGGAAGAGGATACGGAGATCCTATCTCCGACCAGGCCACCCTGGCGAGAGGAATCCCACTATGGCGGTGTACCACCATGGCGGGCCAGTACGGTCAGGAGAGGAGCCTTAGACCACCTTAATTTTTTCCTCTTGTAAGTGAGATGTTAATTGTTCTAGGGTCAGGTGTTGGTGTGAAAACTTAAGGAAAGTAGACTTGTTAGACAAAGTTAGTGGTGGTCCGTAGTTCGTAAACTCCTCTATGTAATAGAAGAGCTATGCTATGATTGGATAAGTGCTAGGCTCAAAGAGCACGGGAAAGTTAATGGAGATGGTAAAAGTTGGTGCATAAAAGTTTGGAGGGTACATTTCTCTTAATTCCATGCTTTCTCAGTGTTGATTCTTTATATTATGCCGTGAAACTCAAATTGATCGATGATTCCTACCAGTACGTGTTGTTTGTACTAATACTAATCTTGTTATGCCACTTGACATAGTCAGATTGCAGGGTTAGTGATGTTCTATAGGTAAAAATGAATATGATTCTTCGACAACTTTTATTCTATCTTCCTATTGTGGGAGTTGTGTCATTATTTTATTTATATATATTGTATTTTTAGAAGCTCTTGTACTTTTTTAGACTAGTATCCTTGGGGGTGTAAGAATGCTTCTGCTTTAAAGTTTTAAACTAATATATGACGAGTTCATAATTCTTTTAGGTTGTTATCATGTATTTCGCAAAATTTCCGCATGTTATAACTGTTTGGGAATCGAGGGTTCTTCTACTTAGGTGTTAGAGTAGGTGTTCACACGATTCAATGGGTTTGTCACGCCCCAGGAGGGTACCCTAGACGTGGACGACACTCTAAAACAATTGTTGATTCCCAAGTAAACCACTTGATCCAATCACACATCCATTCATTCAATCAATCAGCGGAAGGCTTAAAATAAAGAAATAATTAGGTGGAAAATCCCAATCAAATATCTAACTCAAGAAAGAAAGGTCATGGGCCAACAAATCAATCTCCAATCTATGTCATTAAATAATTTGACAAGAATAATTCAAGGAATTAAAATACTCAATCAAACCATCACTATCTAGTCTATGAAGACTCTATCACTACTATCTAACTGGTGTCAATGACAAGTTCATGGATACCTCAAATCAGAATAAAAAAAACTAAACGCAATGCAAGAACAACATAAGTGGTGTCCTCCGAATGTAGGGAAGGACTCACCTATAAGCTAAGTGTGAATAGATCCTCAATGGTGCGCCTATTGATGATCTCTTAAACCTGTCTCTGCATCATGAAATGATTCAGGTTCAAATGGACGTCAGTACATGGAATATACGAGTATGTAATATAGCAGAATGAAATAATACCGGTTCAAATATCTCAAGTCATAAAGATAAGAGATACTCAATCAAGGTGTCATAAGTGTAAAGTAAGAATACAGTTTAGACAGAGACTAATCATATGCCATCCAATCAAATCCAATCATGTACAATATAGTTCAATCAAATCATTTACAATTCGATCTGATTCAATCCAATCATATAAAATCCAATCCAATCCAATCCAATCATATATCATTCGATCCAATCCAATCATATACAATCAGTTTTATCCAATCATATATAATCCGATTCAATCCAATCATATACAATCCAATCCAATCCAATCATATACCATACGATCCAATCCAATCATACACCATCTAATCCAATCCAATCACATATCATCTAATCCAATACAATCATATATCATCTAATCCAATCCAATCACATATCATCTAATCTAATCCAATCATATATCGTCTAATCCAATCCAATCACATATCGTCTAATCCAATCCAATCATATACAATCAACTCAACAATCAAGTCAAAGGACTCAACTCAATAGATATGCAAATTAGAATTTAACAATATTTTACCATTCGACTCAATCATCTACAATCACAATCAACCAAATCATATCATGCACAATCCACTCAATTTGGGAGTTTCTCTAACCGACTATAATCCTACCACCTATACGTAGGTGATGCACAACGAGCCACGTTGTTTCCACGTCTGTCCATACCTTGCCAGAGCATGAACAAATCAATCAATCATGTATTCCATCGATCAATCAAGTCCTATCATTTCAGGACAATAAAATGGGGAAACATCTGACTTTAACGGTCCAATCACTTCCTACGTTGGCGGCGTAGTTTATGGAATTCGAGTATGGACTATACTCTTACCCAATTCGATGCCCAATTCTCCTCCCAAGACTCAATATGCACATATTTATCAAATGTGTAAAATACTCAAAATACTCATTTAGTCTCTTAGGACTTAGTTTCAAATCAACTCATTTAGTCTCATTGGACTCTTTTCAAAACTCAATCAATCTGGTCTCATTGGACCTTCATTCATAATCAACTCATCTCAATCATCAAACTCTTATTCTTTGAGTTTGATACCATCTCAACTCAATGAATACAGAAAATATTAGATGTATTTAAAACATAATTTCAACTCTTCAACTCAAACTCAAAATAGACATTTTTATGTAAAAATGCTCAACTCATTTATACTCAAAATACTTATGTTCAAAAATCATAATTTAGAGACTTTTCAAACTCAACTCATGCTTAAACGCTTTTTAAATCAATGATGAAAATAATCATTCTTTAAACTCAAAATAGTGTATAAATAGTATATGCAAAAATGTTCATAAATCATTTATTTAAAACTCCTTCTCAAACAATCATTTATACTCATATGACTCCAATCAAATCAAATTATGTAAATCACATATCATGTAGTCATATTAGACTCCAATCCATTTCATCTCAAAACATCATCATCAACATAACCTCTTCATCAATCATTTTTCCTAAGTTAAATAAATATTATTCACCTCATCATCAAACATCATCATTCATATCATCATCAAACATCATCATCAAACATCTTGCTCCAAAATCCTTATTTAATTCTATGTTCAATTTATAGAGATAAAAGGACATTTTAGCTCTACTAAGGTTTCGCTCCTTTTTATGCCATCCACATTCATAACTATCCCAATTCATTCTTTTCATTCCAATCAATACATATACACACAAAAAAAATCATCAATCTCAACCTCAAGATAATCATGACAAAAAGAAATCTCATCTTGGGTTCATGTGAATGAATACATGAATTCATACTCTTAGCAAAACTCAACTCAAGAACACCATCAATATATATGAATTTATAGACAAAAATTCATTTGTAGTCAATATGTAGCTACGGTTTATGAAATAAATCTAAAAGATAATTATTCAATAATTCAAGTCATGAAAATCATCAATCAATTAATAGTATATAAAAATATTCTATAATTTAGGAAAAATTCAAGAAAACCTTCATAGAAGGTTCAAGCCTTTCACAATTTTCATCCAACATATCTATGGGGCATATAGAAGAACTTAATCCATATTTTAGGTTAGCCTTACATACCTCGAATGAAGATCATCTCACCGGAATTCAAGACTTGAAGGAATGGCTTGACACCTAGCTCTTCTTCTTCTTCTCTCAAATCTTGCTCTCAACATTCTTGGGTGTTTTTGGAGAGAAAACCCTTAGAAACTGATGTGGGGACGGAAATGGTGATAACTAGGGTAGTGTTTTAGATATATAATAAGTGGGAAAGGTCCAAAATGCCCTTTCCTCAAGAAAAATATGAAAATGGGTCCAAAAACCTGCAAGGTGATAGTGGCACGCTGCGCCAAGGTCCAAACTACAGAGGCTAGTTTCGGGTGCTATAGTGGCGTCGGGCGCTATAGTGGCGCCGGGCGCCACTGCAGCTCCAGTGCTGAATTTTTCTGCAGTAATAGTCTGTAGTAAAATGGTCATAACTTTTGACTCCGAACTCCAAAAAATACAATCTTGGTGGCGTTGGAAAGAAGACTCAAAGAACTTTAATTTGATAGGTTATGGGAAACACAATTCATTATATTTTAATAGATATGGTCATTTGAAGTTGACCCTTATACGAACTCATTCGAAAACTTAGCCGATAGAAATTCTTTGGACTTGGCTTGGTGTTAGAGATCTCATATGAACCTAAACCACCTCCAATACTCTTCAACTACTTAGGAATTGATCCTAACCCATATATAAAATTACAATTCATTGAGCTTGATCCTACATGCACAAGAAGAACGGTTCGAGTCTTGGCGGAAAAAACATCCGGGGTGTTACAGGGTTGGGTCGTGACAGATCTACTTCAGATTCTTGAGATGTAGTAGATTCTCTTTATGCTTATGATACCAGGTTTTGAGAATTTTCTTGTTGTATCACATTATCCTTCATTTATGGCCAGAATTCACCGCAGGAGTCTCATATGTGTTGTTACCTTCTATTTACAAAACTTCAGAGATAACTTTTGAGTTACATTATTTGTCTTATACATCATATTGAGTTTGGGGTGTGTGTCATCATGACCTAGATTTTGAGTTGTGACAGATAATTATTACTATTCAAACACACCATTTTTCTCATATTATCCTTCATTATTCAAATAGACAATCAACAATAATTAGAAGCTCTAAAATCACTTTGTTGGAAAAAAAAATACTAACAAAGGTGCACTATAAGATAGTAGCAGAAGAATATTCAAGTTTAAACTTTTCCTTCTATTTGAACCAAATTAAGACAACAAACTCAAACACAAATGATGTTGGGAGGCAAATATATCAATCAAAATAAATATGACAAGACAAAATTTAATCAATTATAGAGACACCAAAATTTACGTGAAAATCCTCTTCAATGTGACAAGTAAAAATCACGGGACTAAAGCACTACTATAATCAATAAGAGTTACAATATGTTTTCCAAAATGAATACTAAAGAACTGCCAAACAACGAGCAATAATAGATATAAGATAGCACTAAAAACTAGAGAAGAAAAGTGTACCTCGGTTAGTTCCCAATAAAAGGTTAAGATGAAAGGAATAAACTATTCAAAAATCACAAAAAGTAAAGCTAGAATCGCAATTTGAATTTGACGGCTTGGACTAAAAGTTATGTGCGAAAATCTGCACTCTCTCTCATATTTTTCTCTCTATATGGTTGCTGATCTTTTTCTTATGTATATGAAATAAGATATAAATAGATCTTACATATGCACCATAATAGTAGGCTTATGAACGGAAGTGTGTTGATTCAAACTGGAATTTTATTTATCTATATAGAAAGAATAAAAAGGACCTAAAATCCAATAGATTATTCATTAAATACAAATAATACCATTGAAATTGATATTCATACATAATTATCAAGATTTTTGAAGAATTTTAGCAATTTTATGGATTTGAAAGTATCCATTTGCTTATTTCTTTATACTTCATAATTATCTTACTGCTCCTTATTTCTCTTTTCAGAGTTCTCTTTTTTTCTTTAATTTATTAGTACGGAGAAGGAAAAAGAAAGTGATTTAAAAGGAGATGTGTTATGGTGGAGGAGGAAGAACCTGGAAGAAGAAATGGAAGAAGAAAAGTAAATTGAAAAAGAAGAAGAAAATATTAAAGGAAATTAAAAAGGTTAAAAAAAAATTAAAATAATATTATGTGTGTGTCAAAGCGCTATAGCAGTACAACACTCCATAAAAAATTTGGAATTATTTTAAGAAAGGGGTATTAATATCACTTGAATGTGGATTTTATTTTTCAGGACAAATTCAGAAAAATTCTCTGTCTTTTCTCTTTTTCACATATAAGAGACTACAAATACATTTTAAAAAATCTAAAAATATCATTTTTTTAATTTAATTTATAAATGACCGAAAGATCTCATTTCATTTCAAACCATCGATATCACTATACGAATAGTAGGGCATATTCCTTAGTAAGAATTCAAGAAACCACCTTATAATCAAGTATACAAATGGTAAATCAAGAAGCTACGTGAGATAACTTATTAGTAATGTTTGTCACCACCAGCTAGCGACAAACGAGTCTGTTCTCTTTAGAAATCTTAAATAATATTTAGAGATTATTTTAAATAAATATTTTTTATATCGAAAGTGGTTACTATTTCAACTTCAAACTTGAAATATAGAATTCTAAGTTGCGAAGTTTAAAATTCTGATTTTCAGGAAAAAAAAATTAAGAAATTTTAAGTTTTCAATTGTATTTTCATATTCAAACACAATTTCAATTTTTAAATATCATTTTTTAACTTAACTTCAAACGCTATTTATTTTTGAATAATATCAACCGATTCAATTTTCAAATCCATTAAAATATTTGATTGACTTTATTTCTTGACAATAAATAATATCGAAAAAAGATCTTTTAATTTTTTTTTAATAACATCGCATAGAGGGATATTGCATTATTGATGGAGTTTGAACCCAAAAAATTCTTCACTTCCCTATGAAGCTAAATAATTATAAATAAATAAATAGATTCACATAACAAGGAAGTTAGTAGCTAGATTCGATAAGTTGCGTAAATTTTAAGAGAGCCCCATGCTTCATTGCTCGACTTTAGTCAAACAAGTCATCATGTCCAAATTATGAGCTAATGAGTAGTACAAAACAAGAGTCAAAATATTTTTAAAATAAAAAATAAAATCCCAGGTCCCAAAAGGCAATAGAGGATGGAAATGTAACAAAAAGCAAAGAAGCCATGCGCGACCATGAGTTCAGGCTAAAAGACAAGCAAAGAGCATAAACACACTCTCTTTTAACGTACGTACTGTAAGTGTAAGGAAACTCAATGATACCAATCGTCTGCCCATGATTGAGGAGTATCGACTCCAAATTAGAGAAGTCATTATTATTTCTTGAATATCATTTTCTCATTATACATAAACATATTATTTAATTTAGTTTCAATTGACATTTATTCTATCAATTTTGAGTATACACAAATAGATAATTAAATTTGAATATAATTGAATTAATAAATACATGTGTCCAACATGACATAATACTTGTAGAATGTCATATAGGACATATCTGTCTATTTGTTTAACTAATATGTTTCTGGCCATTAATGAAAGAAAGAACAAAAAGACAATGCTTGCGTGTGACCTATATTGATTGTACTACACCACAGGCGAGAGCATGCTTGTAGTGCCCGGATCCCAGTTAGCCATTTGCTCCTTTATTAGTGATATTTTGTCATGTTACAAAGTAACGTTTTATAATACTGTTGTTAATTTGAGTGAAAATTAAGGAAAAGAACAAAGGAGAACTTGTGAATGATGAAAGATAAGAACTATAAAGCAACGAAGAACAAGAAAGAAGAGAGAACTATACTGAAAAGTGTAATTTATTTTACTGCAAGACTTACATATATATATAATAATAGAAATAACTTCATGGACCTAAAATATAGCAACTAACAAATACATCACTCTGAAATACATTTTACACCCAAAACGTTACTCAATATTCACGGTAACGTTTCTTAAGAATTCAATCACGGGCCATCGAATCTTGCAAATGTAGAATTGAATCCTACAAATTTGACTATAAATTGAGGCAAATCGAACACATGCATGTCATATTTTAGTTGAATACTTTACAATTATTTTTTACACATAATTAATTAATATTAATTTTAAAACTTAAGTTAGAAATCATTTGAATTATTTTTCTTTCTTTCTTCGTAAAATAGAGTCAAATTTATCAGTTATCATTCAGTTGTCATTTGTTTCGTTATTAATTCATTACAAGATCAATTAAATCCACGGGCTCTTAAACCATATTAAGAAATTCAAATGTACCGGGTAAACAACAATGATCAAAAATAGAATTTACCTATACATTAGGAACCAAAATTGTTATTGTCCCTAGCATTATCTGATTCTCTTGATTTAACGATACTTTGAAATATTCCAAAAGTCAATATTCTTATAGCAAATATAACTATTATAAATAAAGTGGTCATCCGAAGGGCAGAGGCTGTGACAGAAATTGTAGCGAATATAGGTTATTCTGGGGTTTCAAAAAAAAATATAAGACTTGAGTTATATGCGGTCCTCTAAAGTTATTACGCATATTTCACTTAGACATCTTAACTTAGACTTGTACCAATTAAATATTTTAACCTTAAAATATTTATACCTATTTAACATAAAATGACAATCAGTTGATAAACAAAAATGTGTATCTCAAACATCAATACATAACAAGTGAACCAATAAAATGATGACACATGGCATTGGATTCAATTTTTTTTAAAAGCTCTATTTAAATAATCCAAGAAGAATTTTAAAAATCCCCCCTCCTTTATCTTCTTCTTTGAGACCCATTTTCCCCTTGCACCGGCGTCGATGTCACTGCCGGCACCGACAACACCAGTACACTAGCCCGACCACTTTCTTCTCCTTCATTGAATTTTATGCTATCACTGGCATCGTCATTACATCATTGCTATCCACCCAAGCTAAATACTCATTCTCTTTCATTTTGGTAGCATCAAAACCTCCTATTTATTTCCTTCTTCTTCTTTTCATTAGTAAAGATTTATCAGAATTACAAACAATAATAACAAACGTTTTTTCAAAAAAAATCAATTCATAATTTTTTCACCAGAATAAATGGAACTTCGCCCGAATATTTGAGATGTAGATCGAACTAAGAAAAAAGAAAAAGAACAGTAGAGGGTGAGAGAAAGAGAGAGGTAGACGGGACAGTGGGGTGTGCGTGTGTGTAAGAAGGATGATGGAAATGGTGATGAGGATAATTGCACGAATGGGAATATTGGGTGGGGAAGAAGACGATTATTTGTCATGTGTGCATTTTGTGTCTAATAAAAATAATTTTTGAACAAATAAAATATTTAATAGGCACATCAATAAATTAAGGTGTTAAATTAAAAAATACGGACAACTTTAAGTTCCGCATATGACTTCCAAAATATAATATTATCTTGGTTAAGATAGCATAATCAAATTGAACTCTGTGCATTTCAAAATTGTATATATGTATAAGTCTAAACCTTTTACTTATGGAGAGAGATCAGCTTGCTCATTTTTTTAAAAAAAAGTATATATATATTCTTTTCATTAATTATTATTATTCCTTAAACATTCATGAATCATAGTAAGAATCTGGTAGTATGTTTAAATTTTGTCCTTTATAAGTATCTAAAACTTTAGTCAGAAAGGAGGTTTATCATGGTCTCAACTTACATCAACATGATTTTCATTTTTTTTTTTGGTTTTTGATTCGGTATTTGGTATTCATATTAGAGTCCGATTAAATTTGGATTTGCGCCGAAAAGTCCCACATTGAAGGGTAAAGCGTTTCCTAACAAAGGCGACTTTGCACCCAAGGGGACTCAAACGCGAAATCTCTTGGTTAAGGATGAAAGAATACTTACCACTCCACCACATCCATTATTGATAGCTGATTTTCAACTTTATATAAAACTACAACTAAAAAAAAGGACATAAAAATACATTAGTATTAGTTTGAAAGTGGCATAGCCTTTTCAAAAATAATTAAACTCAAGGAGAAGACAGAGGGGAAGTTATTGACACATGCATTTTCATTCATTTGAACAAAACAAATGAAAAATATTGTTATCACATAACAAGAAGGAAAACAAGGTATCATCCTAATTAATTACTACAATGTGACTAGAAACCTTTGTAAATGACAACAAAGCAAGGCAATATAGCCTTAGGATTAAAAACATACAACTCATCCAAATTGGAATAAACTCCTGTAGCTCCAGCAATAGAATCATACTCCTCCAAATTATTATTACTATTATTGTTATTTCCATCCAATTTTTTCTTCACTCTTCCTGCAATTACCCTGCAAACTAACATTGCCCTCTTCTCCTCCTCCTCATTTGACACAACTCTCACGTTGTCGTGAGCCTTCCCGCTCGTCGCCGTCGTCAATATACCTGCACCGATTTAAAATTACGGATTCTAGCCAAAATATACAAAAAATATATACATCGATCATGTATTTTATACTTAATAAACATATACATTTGTTAACTATCACTTTTCCGTGAGTTTCATACCCCTAGCTATACACTATTCTCTTTAACTACCTAAACTAATATTATATCATTTGTATTAAAACATACTTCGATGATGAGTTGACCAAATATTTGTTCTCAAGCGACAACAGATGCATGTAGGTCAACTTAGCATCGAGAGTTGTCTTAATACAAAGAGAGTGATAGTTGAGTTATGAAACTCAAGAAAAGATGAAAGTTTAAGTAGGTAAATAGAATAATGAATGATTGAGGTATGACAAATCTCGCAAAAAAAATGATAGTTTAGATGTGATTTTGATCATAAACTCAAAAATATATATAAAGAAAGTCGATCGATTTTCGAACAATAATTAATAGTACCGTTCTTTGTACCATGATGGGTAGTAGTAGCTAGCTTGAATCCATTTTTGATGAGAGTGCAAACGTTACAATTAGGGAGAGTGCACAAATTTGAGGAACCATTTAGACCAAGTGAACACATGAATGTTGTGCAATGGAACCTTAATAGCTCATTCCCATCTGCAATACAACGTGGGTGTTTTTTGACAAGGTTAGTTGCCTTAACCTTGATAACCTCTCTGTATTCCTCAAATCTTGAAATAGTTGTAGGAGTATTGCGGATTTTCAAGATTCTGTCGATCTTGCATACTGGGGTCTTTTTGTTCAACCAGCTTGACTGAAATATGATTTCCACTATGTTTCTACTTGTGTCCTCTGGACCCAATTCAGATACTGCCGGCCAATTCATATTATTAGTAAAACTTTCAATTGAATATACTAGTTCAGAAATGAAGGGTACATCTAAAATGAAAAGAAGAAGAAAAAATTGGATAGCATGAGAGGGTGGAATTAAGTGCAGATTATTTACTAGTATTAATTAGTAGGAACTTCCTAGGAAACTGGTGATACAACTTTAAATTTTTGAAGAAATGACATAGGTATATATTTGATACTCCTCCCGTTTCATGACCTACTTTTTTTTTAGTTCATTTTTAAAAAAATGACTTTTTTTTCCAACAATTTTTTTATATCAATTTTCCACATAACATGTTTAAGATTACAATATTAAAGGACGTGTTGGTACAAGAAAATGATGCGAGAACCCGTGGTGAAGAAATAAAGAGATCCTTCTATATCGAAATCTCAGTTGAGAAAATAATAGGAAAATTCCTGGATCACCCGTGGAGAAGAACCAAAACAGAATGCTTCCGCCTACTCAAAACTAAGAGGGGATGCCGCCTACTACTAAAATCTCGATTTTTGCAACAGTTGCGTTCTTCTATGCAAGAAGAACGACTCAGAAAGAACAAAGAAGGTACATTTGATATATCTTTAATTTTAAATCACAAAACTCAAAAAAAAAATTACTTTCTTAAATTTCATATCAGGTTAATATAGGTCACTCAAATTAAAACGGAGTGAATATTAAACATTGTGGAATGAGTACTATACAATATATTGTTTGAAATATTTATAGTGACAACAATTGTGACTAGACTCACTCCCTGCCCAAAAACTTGTAATAATATAAAATATGCCAATCAGCCAGAGGGAGGCAAGGGTCATGGAGTTCGAGGTGACATAGAAAAGTTTGACTAAAGAATTGAGGAAAAGAGATTCCTTTTTTAAACTAAAGTAGTAACCATTGATGAAACAGAGGAATTAAAATAAAATAATTTTTAGTAAAGAAATAGTAGTAACATACCAGCATGTCTAACAGCTTGATGAAGTTCCAAAGTCTCAACTTTCATAAAGATATGTCCACATTCACCACAAATATTTGATCTCAAAGAAGGGTCCCCACTAGCTATTGGATCAACAACCATTCTACATTCATAGCAACCTGAAAGCTTCCTAAATGGCATTCCTCTAATCGACGCTGGTGAACTTGATAGTAGTGAATACGACGAAGCAGAAGAAGAAGAAAAACTACTAGTGCCATTATTTTTACGTCCTTTGGGAGGCGATGGCGATGGCTCAGGCCTATGCATGACCTTTGTGTTACTACATATGGAGCCAGAACACTTCATTTTCTTGCACTTTTTGTTGTTATTGTCTACGACAATGCGTTCACCTTCATGTTGACCTTTAGGATTTTTCTCTTCTTTCAATATTACTTGCTGCTGGTTGTCTGGCCTTGCAACTTGTAGATGTTTACAAGTAAAGAGGCTTCTTACAACTGCCCATGAATGTGGTTTCTCTTCTTTTTTCTTGCTGGTTTTGGAGTGCTTAATACTGGGATTTCCTCTGCTTTTGGCCATGGCAAAGAAACAGAGACTGTAAAAGGGTAATGTGTTGGTTATTACAAGTAAAAAACGATGAGCATCTCTCTTTATTCTTTAGTCTCAGAGCCAGCCAGAGGGCTTTTTTATTTTATGTGTGCGCTTTGGAATAATGAAATGTGAAAACAGGTGGGGGAGTGGAGTGTGGAGTAAAAAGAGGGAAGAGTCCTTTTCTTGTTATGCAGAATTCTGGATTGTGGTTTTGTGGACCTTGCTCATTAATTATTATTGAAAATAAATTTTTTATCTCAAAAAAATAGGAACAGGGTGTAGTATATTATATTCTCTCCATAACTCATAAAATTACATTGAGTTTAGGATTGTTATAGTTCATTAATTATTACTAGGTCTATAGAGTTGTTGGTCTCTTTAACACTTCTCTCTTTTTAATAACTTTTGTTCCCCTTCCCCCTTTAGATATGTTACTGTACAATCTTGTGTTGAGGATAAAAATAGTTAATTGTACCAGACTATGAAGTAAATTAACCCAATATTTACTAGTTCAACTATTTAGACGATCTAGAGTGTAGGTTGAGACTCTGCTCCTCCATTATTGGTTGTCAATGCTTACTTTAGAAAGTGTGTTAAGGGCTCATTTATTTGCACTAATAAAAAATTTAATCTTAATTATTCAGATCTCAATTTTTAATTTTGTTTGTTTGCAAGGTCTAAATTTTAGTAATTTGGATCTTACTAATTATATGTATTTGTGTTTCTTATTTTACAATCATTTAATGTTTCTGAATAAGTCTGAATGATTAAGATTCCTAACAAACCTTAATATCATTAACATGTCCATTTAACATTTTTTACAAAAATGGTAGTTCACATCTACTTTCATCTACCAGCCACAACCATCATTTCAGTCATAACTACCACCCTCGTCAATCACCATCACCTATCATCCACAACCATCAATACTGTCAATCACTAAAATCAAATGTCATCACCATTTAGCCAGCATTTGCAATCATCACCATCAATCATTATTACATTCTCTAATCACTAGCAATAATTACCATCATTAGTCAACAATCAACATTATATATCTTTAACCGCCATCATCATTCATCACCGTCATTAACTATCACTATTATTCTACTAATTATCAGTCGACACTACCAATGACCGTAATTAATCACTATTACCAATCACTATACCATAAAATACTACCCACAATCAGTCAACGCTATCACAAATCGACACACACAATGTCCATCATTAGTCATCACCATTGCCAAATAAAATTTTAAAATACTATATTAATATAATATTTGATCAATTTTTTCGAAGAGTTTTTCAACATTAATTAAAAATAATGTTTTTCTCTTCTACTAGATGGATTTTAAGTAATCATCTTTGCTCAATTTCTTTCGATATCGTTTTGAATGAAACAATATGACAAATATGAATAATTTATCCTCAAAAAATTGTCAAAATTTATCTTCTTCTATTGAAAACAATTTAAAAGTATACCCATTGTATTTTTAAGTTATTAATATTCTTTGTTATTAGCATATCATTTTGTATTAGTCTTTATTTCTAGCAAAGCTTCAACATAAAATAAGGAGTTATCAACTCAGTCAAAATGTTAACTCAAAAAATTTCACAAATCAAAATATATTTCGAAAAGAGATCTTGTTTTACCCATATACTTTTATTTTTATTTTAAAATTAGGAACTTTTATATGTAATTCAAATTTTTAATTTTATTTAAAAGATTTTGGAAAGTATTGAAAACTCATTATGTAATTAAATTATGATTTTGGGGGGACTATTTGACAAATATGTTTAATGTAGTGAAAGCTTGTCACGATCCAACCCATCGGGCTGTGCGGGCACCCACTTTATGATCTGAGTAGGAGAACCCTTAACCCTTTATATAAAAAGAATTGCGGAATTTATATCAAACTTGAGTATTTTAAGCCAGAAAACTCTATAGTAATCCAATTTATACAAAATAACACTTAAACCCCGCGAATACAAGTCTAAAATAGGTACAAGAGCTTCTATGAGTACAATATATATAAATAAAATAATGACACAGCTCCCACCATAAGAAAGAAAAAATAGAAGTTGTTGGAGATCAATTGTCTTCGTCTTCACCTAAGATACATCACCGACCCTGCAACCACACTATGACAAGTGGCATAGCAAGAGTAGTAACAATACAAACAACGCGTACTGGTAGGCATCATCGATCAATCTAATACCTATCGTATAATATATGAACAAAAAAATAAGAGAGATCATAACAATTAAACTTTATAAGCCTGTCCATCCAAACCTGCTAGTAAACTCCTTACTCTCACTCCTATAGTTTTCACCACCCTCCTAACCACAGGTTTACTACCAACTCTACAATTACCAGTCAACAACCTTAGCCACTCAATGGTTTCCCACAACTATCACTGGTCATGACCTAGTTATATCACAACACCAGGTCTAGCCATCTCATAACCGCATCTCATGACTAACTCCGAATTCTAGATAACTACTACTACTACCACTATTACCAATTGCAACTCTAATGAGAACTACTCCCTGCCAATAAGCAACTTCCATCTCTAAATCGAAAATTATAGAATATCACATACATCACATCAAGGCCTAACAAGGTCCACCATCTTACCCACAAATAAGTCTATACGGACTCACAGATCTTTACTAATGACATACCACAATCAACAGGGTTCTTTTATGAGTCCTTTTCCCTAGCTCATTAACATCTACCTTCACTATTACACAGTTTATAGATATCATCTGGTTCTCTCATGGGACCATCCACACACACACTTTTGGTCCTTTCAGGGGATCCAACTTAGCCTTATATGTGTCGGAATGTGACACCCAATTCAAGAATATGTCAAAACGTGACATTCGATCTAAATGTGTGTTGGAACATGACACCCGATCTAAATATGTGTCGGAACATGACACTCGATCCAATTATGCAAATCAACCATAAATTACCAATAATAGTCCATATTATATCACTAAGAATAGAAACATCACAACACAAGCTAGTAAGTGGTCATTTCACCGATTCGATAACATACTTCCCTATTCATATACATGTGCATACAATGAAGCAATTTAATAAGTACATGAACTCATACAAGAAACAAAATCATCACATAGGTTATTAACCCCTAAGGTTTATCACAAATATCAACATATTTTATATCAATGTACCTACCACTGTGACATTTACAATTTCACTTGTCTAAATACTATAACATCACAACCAATTTCTCCCCAAATCAAGTTAGACCACAAATATCACCCAAATTTCTGCCCATGACCCGTGACGCATAGCTTAGCTATACTATTTCTTATTAAATTCATTTTTATACTACACAATGGGTATAGATTAACTACTAAAATAAGAGAAGCCTAGCCTACCTAGGCGTCAAGCAGCGGTGGTAAGATAGTACGTGTCACAATCCAACCCCGTAAGCCGTGACTGGTGCCCGAATTGGGCACCCAAATGTACCCTTATCCCAAATTAGCCTTTTTAACCAAATAAACATAGGTAGTGATTAGGAATAATTGCTAAATAGATCACAAAAATAGATATAGGCACGAGGGCAGATAGGCCATCATGAAACACACACAACCCAAAACATATATACAAAATCCACAACATAACTCTGTCTACAGGCCTCTAAAGATGATAACATAGTCTTATGACGGGACAGGGCCCCATCGTACCCCTAACCAACATATACAAATATACAGAGAAAAAGTTAATACCAAAAGATAAGCTCCAAACAAGGAAGCACTGTCAACGACATGACAGATATCATAAGTAGGCGGGTCAGCAAAACGAACGTCTGTACCTGCGGGCATGTAGCGTAGCCCCCGAAGAAAGGGGGTCAGTACGAAAAATGTACCTAATATGTAAAGCATGAACTGTAATAAATAAAATCATAATCTGAATAGTACAACAACAACAACAACAAACCCAGTATATTCCCATAATGTGGGGTCTGGAGAGGGTAGAGTGTATGCAGACCTAACCCCCACCTTGAAAGGTAGGGCGGCTGTTTCCGAAAGACCCTCGACTTTAAGAGAGGACAAGATAAAAGGTCTATAATCTGAATAGTATGTGCAGAAAATGAAATAAATATTTAGAATTTCAAAATACTTAACATAATCACAAATCATATATGCAAAGACATATGCCATATCCGGCTTTTGGGACTTGGTGAACAAAATGTGGTCGCTCTCCCATCATCGGCGCCACGACACAGCATAACACCAGAGTAGGGAATATCTCTGTAATAAATCATATCATATCAGATGGACATATCAAATTATATCACATCATATCATATCCCAAATATATGTGTACATGGCACAACATAACTCCGTGGCATAACATACACCACCCCATGTACATGTCATACCTGCCCCCTCACGTTGGGACACAGCAAATAATGCAGAGAAATACGCACGAAAATATATTCTGGCCCAGGCTCAGTGAAAGAGTGGTTACAGTATACACGAGTAGAGTAGTGAAAATTAAATGCAATTTAAAATTTAAAATATTTATACAGACTCGATAGCATGGTTTCGATAACAAATCATACATAAAAAGACTTGAATAATGATAATAGTGCAAGTCTTTCCAATGTCACGATAATCTATGACAAATTAGTTTTCTGGAATCGTCTCCATATTTCAAAATATACTATGGAACTTAACGGAATAATTATTCGTATAATATTCGGAAGAGTAGCAAAGAGTTTCTTTCAAATTCTACCTAACATAAGCCAAACGGAATAACAAAGGAAAATTCGAAATAGTGGGGCCCACCTCGTTCAAATGAGGTGGTGTATACAAATTACGTGCGTTAAATTTCCTAACATTATTTATAAGAGTTTTACGGTATTCGGGTCCTATTTGTGCGAAGTCTAGAAGTTTAGACAATTTTTCCAAAAATATTCATAACTATTTAATTCAATTCTATTGAATGAAAAAAGAGAAAATTTAGGCATCGATTTTGAAGAGTAGAATCATCCCCGAGGCTCTATCCAAACCTATTACACCTAAGACATGCCAAGAGAAGAAAAAGTAAAGTTTTACGTAACTTATCGGCTTTTCACGCTCGTCCAAATTCAATTCCCGTTTTCTTCAAAATCTACAATTGGTCACATTTATCAATTACTATTCATAAGACTTTAAGAATTCAATTCTACCCATACTTGTCTACAAAAAAATTTGACAGCATCTCCCCTATATATATGACAACCCCGAGATTTTAACTCGGCCACAATATCAACAACCAAGCCAACAACAACACCAATACCATCAATAATCAATTTAAAATACGTCATAATATAAATTGGTTTCTTTTTCAACTAATGCAACAACTTTCAACCCAATTTTGCATTTTCAAATAAATATGAATATTTCATGTTCATAATTAATTTCAACTCATTCCAACATAAGTGAAAAGTACTCCAAGTAAGCTATCCAATATTCATCAATTTCATATTTCAACTAAAAATTTCATAAATGCAACAAAACTATTATAATTCATTTTCTTCTTTCAACTTCATAATTAACACCAACAATCCACATTTTAACAACTTTACTTTCATACAATTATAAACTCACACTAAAAATATATAATTCCCTACAATCCATTTCAATACTAACTTAAACCATTTAAGCTTCATTTATATCCCAAGAATCATAATAACAACTAACAAACTATACAAACTTAATTCTTTCCATCACATCACCTTAATATATATTCCCAACTTCAATTAAATTCATCTAACCTCCATTTTCGACATACAATTTCACCATAACTACTACTCCATAACTACTACTAAAATACTACACAAAATTTAATAAATCTTACCCATATAAGAACATGTATACATGGCACCATATTATCATGCAAACTTCCATATTTCCATAAATTCTACACACCCCTACATACTACAACATACACAAACCTTCATAACATAATAAAATGAATCAATTCTTACCTTCTTCTTCTAACTTCTTCACTTCCAAATCAATGAAACAAGCCTCCAAACTTCCAAAACAACTCCACCATGTTATAGAGCACCCTTGAATTAGTAAGAATACTAGGAGAAAATATTTTTTTGGATGAAATTTCAAAGACCAATTTTTTTTCCAAGCTTGGCCGATTTTCTCTAGTTTGCTTTCCTTAGTTTCTTCTCTTCTATCTTCTTCCAATTCTCTTGAATATTCTAGGACTTAGATGATATAAAGACCCCTAGATGAAGTTACTATTTTGCCCCTCACCTTTTCTAATATTTCCAAGTTGAAATTCCAATTTTGCCCTTAACCTTTTATAGTATTTCCACCTGTGAAATTCCAATTTTATCCTTAACCTTTTATAGTATTTCCATATGTAAAATTTCAATTTTACCCTTTAACTTTTTCAATATTTCCACATTCCAATTTAGTCATAAGAATTTTTGTATCCAACAAAATCAACATAGCCTTTTTCTTGACTTGTTACCGTTATCCCCAAAATGTCTTAATGTGAAACAAATACGAGTTATAACAGTACGGCTCCCACTCTTGGTTCCAGATATTTGACGGGCAAGAGTGGCCTAAATTCCATCAATTTGAACCCTTTCAGTGCTGAGATTCCTTCCCATTTTCTTCCCAAGTCAAGAGTAGCCTTTGGAGGGTTTTTGCAATAACCTTCACCTCTAACTTACCCTTGGAAGAAGGAAATAAGAAACTCGTGACTGAAGTTATGTCCCACGTTCTCCCGCTCTGATGGCAATATTCTCGCTCTAGCAACTCCCCTAAGGCGGGACCATCTTGATCTGACGGGATGATGGAATCCAGTTGAGTAAATTTTTCGTGCAATTTCTTCTAGACGATTCGAATCGTTACAAAAATGTGTAGTTCAAATTAATAAGATAAAACAGTACAAGAAAAGTAATATATAAAAAAAATATCAAAGTAAATTTCAAATAGTACACTCAATTAAAGTAAATCTTAAAAATGGATTAGAATTGGACTAGGATTGAGCTAAAATGCAAATCACTTTTAAATATAAAAAATGTTAAGTGGGCTAAAAATCAACCCAATACAAAATTATTTTATGCCAATTTTAAATGAGTTAAGCGAACATTAATTTTTGGGGTCATGTTTGACAATCTAATGGAAAGTAATTAAATCTAGACTAACAATTGTTAAGATTTAAGAATTGGAAAAAAGTTGAGAATATATCACAAAGCAGCCCAATTAGCGCTTAAACAAATAATAAACATCTATTTCTTTTTAGGAAAAACTATTTAATTAGATATACATACATATCATATTTACTAATTTGGCTTATATTTAAATAATTGTTTATTATTTCACTATTTGATAATTTTGTATTAGGTTTTGGGGTGAAATATATTGAGATATGTCACTCTTTTTAATTAATCTAAAATAGAGTCGTTAATTGTATGCCACTTAATTTTCTCTATAATTTATGCCTTCACTTCCAATTAGTCAACTCTCTCTCCTAAAAAATTTTCTCCCATATTTCTTCACCATTCTCTCCTCCTTCTTTCTCACACGATCTTTTTCTGTTAAACCCACCTTCATTACTACACTTTCAAATCTCCGCCAACGACCATAACTTCTATTTTATTGATGGAGAAATCTAAATCAATTTATTAATACTTAGTGAAATTTAAATCTATTTATTTTCTCCTTCAAGCATTGTTCTTTCTTTGTGTCATCGATTTTGAGGTGAGTTTTATCAGATACATATAATAAACTATACCAACTTTCATTACTGCACTTTCAAAGCTCTCCAACAACCATAGCTTTGTTTTCATCGACAGAGAAATCTAATTGAATTTATTACTACTTAGAGAAATCTAAATCTATTTATTTTCTCCTTCGAGAATTGTTTATTCGTCATGTTCGTCGACTTTGAGGTAAATAAGATACGTAGAATAAACTATATCAAATAATACAAAATAGTTCAGATAAAGAATGAACATATCAAATACATCTAATTATTAAGCACATGAATACATAAAGAAATTTTATCAAAATTGTAGAAGAACTGTGCATATACACAGAATGAATAGATCATATACATCTAATCATTAATTGTATATCAGATTCATAGTAGAAATGTTCAGATTAGGGGTAGGCATAAATACTGAAAAACTGAACCGAACTAATTCAGTTTTTCAGTGTCGGTTCTTTGGATTTTTGGTTCAGTGTCAATTCTTTTTTTGAAAACTTTGGTTCTTTGATTCGATGGTCGGTGTAAGGGTCACAAAACAATGGTGCATCGAAGAACCGGAGTTTTATTAAATAAATTTAAAATAATATTTAAAATTATGTTACTTATATATTTTTGACTCAAAACATTTTAAATTTTATTCTTAGTTCTATTTTTTTCCCTGTTGACTTCTTGGTAATTCTTGATTTTTTTTCCCTGTTGATTTCTTGCTGGACGTTTTCTTGATGTTGTTCATTTTTTCTATGTTGGTTCTTTTAGGAATTATGCAAGAAGAAAAGTGCAGAATAATAAATAAACACAAGAATTTTTTACATCGAAGAACCGAATGCCCACCCCTAGTTCAGATACGTAGAATAAACAAATCATATACATCTAATCATTAACTATATATCAAATCATAGAGAAAAATCTATCATATACATAAAAGAAGAGTTCGGATACACAAAATTCATATACACAAAAATCCACATTCCGGTAGAAGAAATGTAAAGTTTGCTGATACTAGAAAAAAATTGATTTTTTTTAATTTTTTGAATTTCTTTTAGGAGTTGTGATTCGGTGGATACTCCAAAATTGTTATACACATGATTTTCTCCTTAATTTATACCTTTCAGTTATATTCCTTATTTAGGTACACTTAATTATATATATTTGATTAACATATACTCAAGATACATGTATGTGGATGCACCACTTATTTATTCGAAGCACAAATTATGATAGGACTAATAATATTACAAACTCAAGGAAAGAGAGGTAACTTTTAAATTAATGAGATTTATATTGTTTGCCCTTCATTTTCATTACTAAATTTGCACATTTTAGAAAATATGGCTACATATTACAAAGCCTTATGTGATGAACCGCCAATATCATCACACCACATAAGCGCCACATAAGTGCCACATATCACAAAGTTGCCCATGTGGAAGCCTTACGTAAGAAAAATGTTAGTCCATAGTGGAAGGTTCTAGAGACATGTGGAGAATTCCCTTGGAAGACTTTAGAATTCCATGAATTTGCATGGAAAGTCCTTAGAATCTTCTAATTGTGTAGAGAAATCTAGAAGAGGGATTAGTTTGTAAATATAAAAGGACTTGTATAGTAATTTTTATTTACACTTAAGCCCCTTGGGAGTAGTATAAATAGAAGGGGCCATTCATTTGTAAATCATCAAGAAATCAAGCATTCTTTGAAATAATAGAAAGCCTTCTTCATAAAAGTTCTCTTGTCCTTCTTACAATCTAGCGTTCCCTTAGCGATCTAGTCTTAAAGTCTTACTTGAGCTTGTACGATCGTGAAAGATTCGTGAGTAAGTTGTCAAGTGTCGCACGGAGATCTTAGTTGAAGTCTTAGCCCGTGACAATGTGGTATCAGAGTGAGGTTCTACTAAGGGATATGGCAAGTGATGGAGACATCAATGCCACTACCGCCACCAACGTCAATGTCACGATCCAAGCCTAGGGCCTAGACGTGACATGGCGAATGAGGAACCCGAAAGTACCTCAATCAAGCTTCTTAGCATTCTTTTAGCCTTTCATAGGTAATGATGATAAATAAACAAGCAGAAATCATAATAGTAAATCTTCAACTTACATATGTTCAACAATACCTCTAACTATTAGATTTAACGGGGCTAAGACAAGTTCCTAGCTCACCCTCAATCATAATAGAAGAAATGTCATAGTAAAATATCTTAACATATCATAAACTAGAAAGATAAAAGAGTATTGTTCCCGGAACATAGGAACTCACCAAAAGTAGTCTTCAATGGAATATCAACTAGCCACGTAGAGGAGAACGAAGAGGAGCACCGATCCCTACATGGTGATATCATGTAGGCAAAAGAGTATGCGTTAGTACTTTGAATGTACTAAGTATGTAAGGATGCATGAACATTGAGGAAACATTAAAAATATTTATGTAATATGGAACATAATTTAATGTATGCATAATAAATCATATAGATATCCTTTAAAACATTTATTTTGTGGGAAATTAACCATAACCGATATTTAAGACCATGCGAGCTATTACATGGAATCCAACATAACCCCCTATGTTGGCCGGGGAGACTACTTGCCAGGTAGAACTCCGTCAACTTCATTCATTTCTTTAACTTTAACTTTAAGGGCTATTTATGGATCCATTAGCTTAAGTCTACAAGGGCTCATATGTTGGCACATAGTTAATGAGACAAGAGGTTACTACTAGGATTCCCTTACCGAATCCCACCTCAATGACCCATTCGGTGCTAAGTCAATCCCACAGAATAGTTTAATACTTTAAAATAGTCATAACATATAGCTTGAGAATTCAAAATATCATATTCGGTAGAATAGCTCAGTAAAACATTTGGTAATTCAAATATGCAAGAATTTTCCTTATTGCATAAAGAATCCATCATTCATATCATTTCATCATTCTTTTATTTCATAAGACTCCCCTTTGATCATAGATATTGCTTTTATAAACATTCATTTGGAGTCAAAGCTTTCAAGTCAAACTTTATTAAAAATATAGTAAAACTAGGTGGGTTCAAATCACTTCAACTTGCAAATATATATGTAAATAAATATACATAAATACTTTGAAATTCATTAATTAAAAATCATTATTTAAATAACCCATCATGAATTTCAAGAACCTTTAAATAGATAAATAGAGGAATTACTTGCAAACCATCAATTCATACATATAAAATTATGTTGTATCAAAATAGACCAATAATCATTAGTTTAACCATGATTCATACTATTAAGTAAAAATAAAAATTACCATAACAAAAATATTACTTGAAATCAAGAGACTTAATTGAAAGAGTTTTTGGACTACATGGGTGGAAGAACCCATGGATAAACACCCACATAACTTAGAGTAGAGCTTAAAGAAAATAAATATAATTTATTATATAATCAAATTAATTTAGACATGAGAGTGAAAGGAATACTCTCATTGAAGCCTTACATACCTGGAATCCGAAGCTTTAGTTGGTACCGAAAGACTTAATGAACACTCTTGAGTCCTAGCTTCTCTCCTCGTCGGAATATTTTGTGTACTACCCAGAGTATATGAATCACCGGAATAGTATTTCTTCACTACTAAGAACTAAAACTATATTTGAGAATGTGTAAAGAAGTGTATAGAGAGAAGATTTGCTTGAGAAAGCTTGATGAATAAAATGAGGAAATAAGGTGGGTATTTATAGGTGAGAAAGAGGGACCTAACAATAAATAAAATAATTATAAAGAAAAATCTGAAAATTTAATGGAATATATTGATGTCATGGATGATGTTAAATGGAAGACAATTTATGTCATGAGTGATGTCAAATGTATCTAGATCTTTCTATGGTAGGTGAAATGAGTTCTTTTTAACAGAATACTCTTTTTTGGAGCTGCGTTTGAACAAGATAAATTCCTTATTAAGATTTGGTGTCTTCATAAGAATTGTAGATATGGAAGTCTAGTTTCATATCGTTCAAGAATCAACCAATTTGGATAAAACTACAATGAGATATGATTTTTCTTATATAAACACTCCTTTCTATCACAGCATCCTACCTTACAAAGATTAATTTATTTGACCTACTTAACCTCTGAAACTTAAAATATGGTCTTCACAAAGGTTGTAGGTAATGATCTTGCGGTTACGCAGAAATTTGAATCACCCAATTTGGATATTCCTATGAAAAGTTATGACCAAACTACAGAGGTTATATCATGTTTAGTCGAGAATTGAAACGTCGTATACAACGTTTTTAGGGGATGTTACAGTCAAGCAAGATATTGGAAGGAAGCACTGCAAGGGAAAGAAGAAATCTAAGAGAAGTGAGGAGGTGCCGCTTGAGCCTATACCAAGCGAGACCCTAACATCCTACTCACCCTCGGCTACTGAGGTTAGTGACGATGAGCGAGGTGAGGAGCCCATGGACGTCACGCCCGACATGGAGTGGATTGCAAGGGTGGATGATGCCCGGCAAGCTATGGAGATATTAGGCAAGCGCTTGAACAAGTTCGACGGTAAGTTCAAGTCTCTAGAGGAATTCACCTTCGAGGAGAATGACAACATCCAGAAGGAGTTAGAGTGCGCAAGGCGGCTGAGTACGAGATGAAGGAGGTGATTACTTCCTTGGAGTGTCGGCTCATGCATACGCTAAGCACGATAGAGACCATAAAGGCCGAGATGGAAACACTCAAGGGAGACATAGAAGAGGGGAGATGCGTGATGTCTAGTGAGGACAGAGAGGCCAAGATTGAGGCTCCCAAGCTATCTATGTTCAAAGGTGCCTGTGATGCACAAGAGGTGGAAAACTTCCTTTGGCACTTGGAGAATTACTTCAAGTGTAACAAAATAAAGAATGACAAGACGAGAACCAACACAGTCGTGCTATATCTCTCAGAGATGGCCATGTTGTGGTGGAAGCGCAAGGAGTCCGAGATCAAAAAAGGTCTATGCACAATCAACACCTGGGAGCAGTTCCAGAATGAGTTCAAGAAGACCTTCTTCCCCAACAATGTCATATATGAGGCCAAATGCAAGTTTCGAGAATTGAAGCAAACGGGTAGCATACAGGCCTATGTGAAGGAGTTCACTACCCTTATGCTTCAAATCCCTAACCTCACGGATGAAGACATGCTCTTCCACTTTATGAATGGACTACAGAGTTGGGTAAAGATGGAGTTGGAGCGTCGCCAAGTCAGCACCATCGATGAGGCCATCACATAAGCCGAAGCTTTGACAGACTTCAGGCATGACAAGCATGACCGAGGAAGAGAAGGCGAGACGAGAGGTAGTCATGACCAAGGTGAGGGAGATTGTGAAGAGAAACAACCTCATCCCAAAAACCATGGCAACCATAAGTTCGATGGTAAGAAGGCTGGACAACGAGGCCATGCTGACGGAAAGGCACCGAATACGAAAGGGAATAGATGCTACATATACGGGAGGGACGCATGGCTATGTAAGGTGTCCTGAATTGAAGAACCTTGGTGCCATCCTACGTGAATGGAAGGGGAAAGATACATAAGGGCAAGAGCAAGGTTCAGACACAATGCAATTGGGCCTGATTGGACTATGCGAAGTTATCGCAAATCAATTAGAAAAGTCGAAGGAGTACGACGCATAATATATAGACATCATGATCAATGGATGACCCGCTCGTGCAATGGTTGACACAAGTACAGAGGACAACATAATGACCAAGTCAGCATCTATGAAGTTAGGGCTAAGTTACAGTCCAACTGACACCTGCCTCAGGACGGTTAATGCACCCCTGACACCGGTGTGCAGAGTCTCTCAAGGAGTAGACATTATATTGGGCAAGTGGCGAGGTAAGACCAACTTTACGTTGCTCCCTTAGATATCTTTGATATCATCCTTGGGCAGGAGTTCTTCCAGCGATGTCACACGGTGATCGACCCCTACCTTCAACAACTCGTGGTTATAGAGAAAGAGGGATCGTGTATGGTGCCCCTAGTCAAGGTGTCGAAGACAAAAAGACCAACCCAACTTTCAGCCATGCAGCTTGAGAAGGGCCTAGAGGAGGGAGTACCGATATTCATAGACACCATTGCGAGTTTGAGCGAAGACAATGGTGTTAGAGAGGCATTGCCACCTTGCATGAAGAAGGGCGTGATGCCGAAGAAGTTGCAAAGACATTTGCCGCTAAGGTGCCTAGAAGAATGGAGGCCAGTGTTGATTGAACCAAGCAGAAATAGGGACAACAGGCCACTGCCATGTTCCTCGTCCACGGGAAGAAACAATCTCTGAAGGCGGCCACATAAGAATGGTATGAAGACTTGTGGCAGCTTAAAGACAAAATCCGGGAGCTTTTGTAGCAGCAATGCGCCGAGGTCGTCGCAACATCAGGTGAGGGAGAGTGTGATTACCCACCATATCATCACACTACATAAGCGCCACGTAAGTGCCACATGTCATAAAGTTGCCCATGTGGAAGCCTTACGTAAGAAAAATGTCAGTCCATAGTGGAAGGTTCTAGAGACATGTGGAGAATTCCCTTGGAAGACTTTAGAATTCCATGGATTTGCATGGAAAGTCCTTAGAATCTTCTAGTTGTGCAGAGAAATCTAGAAGAGAGATTAGTTTGTAAATATAGAAGGACTTGTATAGTAATTTTTATTTATACTTAAGCCCCTTAGGAGTAGTATAAATAGAAGGGGCCATTCATTTGTAAATCATCAAGAAATCAAGCATTCTTCGAAGTAATACAAAGCCTTCTTCATAAAAGCTCTCTTGTCTTTCTTATGATCTAGCGTTTCCTTAGCGATCTAGTCTTTAAGTCTTACTTGAGCTTGCAAGATCATGAAAAATTCGTGAGTAAGTTGTCAAGTGATGCACAGAGGTCTTAGTTGAAGTCTAAGCCCGTGACACTTAGGTCTCATACCACTCTCTTTCTTGCCACCTCATATTTTCCATAGACTCTCTCCTTTTTAGTTGTTTCTTCCTGACCCTATTATCGATACCCAACTGCACATTTTTATTTCACATGGATATTATTATCCTTTGAACTACTTTAAAATAAAATAAATAACCTTTTAAATGATGAGATGACACATTAAGTGGATTTCACTCTCCTTTAGAGCATGAAAAGGAAAAAACAGGTAAAAAATAGTTTTATTATATTTTTGTTAAAATTATATTGTATAATTTTTATTTTTTATTTTTTATTTTTTATAAGTAACATGACAAGGAAATTACTTTCCCTTGAATCAGCTGTTCCATCTCTGATTGATGATAAATCTTCATCTGTCAGAAAAACTCATTGAATGAGTCGGCGATGATGAGGAAGTAATAAAGCCAAGAAAATAATTGAAGAATTTAAGGCAAATATTATAACAATCTATAATATGAAACATTAATTTGTGTATATATATCAATTACAATTTTAAAAAGAAAACGAAAAGAAATAAAATAGAATAAAGATTAAAATAGGAATAATAAATAAAATAAAAAAATTATTACATATACCCAACAGCTGGCTGTGCATGTCCATCACTGCATGTTAATAATGTGAGTGTCTAATTTTAAGATGTTATTTATTCCATTTTAAAATGGAAAAGGTTCAAAAATGCTCTTAACGTATTATAAATGGTTCAGATTTGTCCTCCTTCCAACTATTAGATCAAATTTGTCCTTTCTTCTACCTATTGAATCAAAAATGTCCTTAATGTATTAGAAATTGTTCAAAAATGTCCTTCTTACACCTATTGGATCAACAACGCCCTTAACCTATTAGAAATTATTTAAAAATATCCTTCTTCCACCTATTGGTTCAACAACGCCTTTAACCTATTAGAAATTGTTCAAATTTGCCATTCTCTCTACTTATTAGATAAAAAATTCCCTTAACATATTAGAAGTGACTCAAAAATTTACTAATTCTAATTATATATGTCACTAATTTAACAGTACTTTGATAATTATTTAATTTTTTAATTTTTTTTTTTAAAAAAATTCTTGCTTGTTTGTCTTACCTAATAGAAGTATTTGCTTATAATAAAATATATTAACTAAGGAGTGAATTAACCCGAATGTATTTCATGTAAAAAATCGTCTTAGTCACGGAGAAGAGGAATTTCATTATGTATGTCCATAAAAAGATAATTTTATTGAAATTTTTTGAGTGTAAATACAACATCATTTAACATAATTTATACAAAAAATTTAATAGTTTTAAAAGACTAAAATTGTTAGATGATGGAAAAAATATATAACTAAGATGCTAATAGAAGTAAAATGAATTAAACAGTTGAGTTTTAATTTATTTAAATTTGAAGGCTAAAAAGAATTTTAAAAATATTATAATATTATAAAATATTATATTTATTGATAAAATATATTAAGATCAGCATATTAAATCATATTTAATAGTTGATAAACATGCTTTTAGGTAGAAGGAGGGTAAATTTGAACAATTTCTAATAAGTTAAAGGCATTTTTGATTCAATAAGTAGAAGGATGACATTTTTGAATCATTTCTATACGATAAGAGCATTTTTGATCCAATAAGTGTAAGAAAGACATTTTTGCACCTTTTTCATGTTGAAGTACTCCCTCCGTCCAATAATACTTGTCCACTATTGATTTGCACAATTGTTAAGAAACTATAAATAGAATAATAATTTTACAATATCACCCTTTGAATATAATAAATACAACGAAAAAGGGTCAAATATATCATGTACTATTGAAAATAGTTTAAATATACCCCTCATTATACTTTTGAGCTAAATATACCCCTCATGTTATACTTTCGGTTCAAATATACATCTTTCATTATACTTTGATATAAATTTGTCCTTAATTTTAACGGAAAAATACTTTAAAAAACTCAAAATTAAATAACTCATTCCCAATTTAAAATATAATCCTAAATCTTTAGTTTTTTCTCTCAAAAGTTATTTATATTTTAAAAATAAAAAAGGTGAGAGGTGTCACTTCTTTTTAAAAAAATTAAGTTCAACGGGAGTTTACATTTTCGATTATCATGATTGTTTGATTACTACAATGATTATATTATAATTTACGTATGTTGTTTAATCAATATTTTAAATAATATTTGATAAATTTTGACACGCTAGCAGTGTATTCCTTGGCTAAAGAAAATTTGTATCTATATTTTATATCTTATTACTATAGCTACATTAATAAGAGATGTGAGTAAATTTTCTAAAATTCTGCAACATTTTCTATTTTATCATTTTGTAAGAAAAAAACACTCAAATCAGTACTTAGAAATTTCATGTATTAGTACTTAAAATTATGCAACGCATTCTGTATTGTCATTTCTAAGAAAAAAAACTCAAATTAGTACTTGAAAATTTTATTTATTCCTAAACAAATCAGATATTTAAAATTGGAGAATGAGTTATTTAATTTTGAGCTTTTCAAGTGTTCTTCCGTTAAAATAAAGGGCAAATTTGTACCAAAGTGTAATAAGAGGGGTATATTTGAATCAAAAATATAACAGGAGGGGTATATTTAGCTCTAAAGTATAACAAACGGTATATTAAAACTATTTTCAATAGTACATGGATATATTTGACCATTTTTCGTAAATACTATGTCTTGAAAAATATAATAGGAAAATGACTATTAATTAATGATAAGGGTAAATTAGAAACTAAGTGTAAATTATCTCTTGATTTCATAAATTAGATAAGTATTATTGGATATCTATTTTTAATACAGTGAACAAGTAAAGATGGACGGACAAACTAGTTTAAAGTGGATAATAGAACCAAATAAAATATAAATAAGTGTAGTTAAAAATTCGACAATAAATTGCTGAACATTCGACTATTTTCTCTTCTTTTCAGTTTTGGTTTACTCATATTATTTTAGATCGGGAAAAGGGTCAAAAATATCCTTAAATTATTTAAAATGAACAAAATTGGTCCCCGTTTATAGTTTGGTCTAAAAATACTCTTGCCGTCAATATTTTGGTCCAGAAATGTCCTTATTGATATTTAATGGGTCGAAAATGCCCTTATTGTTACAAAATGGATCAAAATGCATTTTTTTGAATAAATATATTTTAAAAAAATAAATATTGTTCCTTATAAAAATATTATTTTTAAGGAACTCTATTATTGTTTACTTTCTTTTTAAATCACTTTAAATAATAAAAATATAGAAAATTATTTTATTCTTCTTAATCTCATTTTATCAATTAAAAAAGAATAATTTCATGTACTCTAAGTTTTAATGGATAATATATTTCATATATATAAGATCATAATAAATTCATCATTAATTTTTATGCAAATAACGATAAAAAATAATTACAATAAAATAATGTTTTTTTTAATTTTTTTTTTCTAATTGAAGTAGAGTAAACATTTGCTAATAAAAAAATATTATTAGGAAAATAATATGTTCAATAAGAAAATAAATAATATATTTATTTGGAAAATGATATTTTTAACCCAATAAATAACAATAAGGACATTTTTAGATCAAAATATTAATAGCACGGGCATTTTTGGACCCAACTATAAATGAAGAACATTTTTGTTTATTTCAAATAGTTTAAGGGCAATTTTTGACCTTTTTCCCTTTTAAATTTATAGTTTTTTTTGAAATCCCGCAAATGACCAAATTCATTTAGGGCATTTTTGGAAAGCCACTCTGGTAATTAAATTTGGTGTAATTGGATGTAATTACACTGTCTGTCATATTTGATTGACAATGTAATTACTTGGTCAATAGATAATTAGGTGTAATTGAAAGGAGGTAATTACAATCTACAATTCCCGAGGGAGGATGTGAATTGGTGTAATTACAAGCTGATTACTTTTTAATTTCTTCATTTTATTTCTATTTTTATTTTTTTCATTTTAATTTATTTTTATTAATATTTTTTAATTCTTATTATTTTTATCATTTTAATATTTTCTAAAAATATTTTTATTATTTAAATTTCATTTCCTTCTCATTGTCAACCTTTACTTAGTGTGATTTCATGTAATTTTTCGTATTACTTTTTTTATTCTATGTTTATTTATTTCATTAGCATAATTTTGCTAGTATTCAAATTTTTAAATTAAAGTAGAAGTCATTGTTAAATAAAGTTGCAGATTTACGTTTTTCTTTTCTTTTAAATCATAGTTATGTACGTTATATTGAAATTTGACATAAGAGTAGTATGTTTAAAATTTTATTTTGAATTTAGAACTCATGTTATATTTTTAGTTTCATTTATTTTAGTAGTATTGACTTGATATTTCACATTCCAAGCCATTTATTATTTAATTAGACCTAATAGATTATTTTTTTGTCAAATATTTAATAATTTTATGACATTATATTTATAATATTAATATTTTTGTCAAACATGCATTTCATGATGTTCAAAGAAATCTTGTATTTTTAGTTTCTATGATTAATTAATTAAAATATACTAATTTTAAAAAATATAAATCAATTATTCTTTATAATATTAGTAAGAACATATGTTTATTAATTAATATATTTTCAAAAGACTATATATATATTATTAAATATTTAAAATTTTTATTTTTAAAATTTAATATAACCTTATAATTATACTTGTGCAATCAAACAACAAAATTATAATTACAGTGTAATTACATTGTGAAAAACAAACATGTCATCATAATTACTAGATTGTGTAATTACTAGGCTGATAATTACTATCCTAATAATTACACAAATTCTAATTACCAGGTGACTTTACAAACAAACCCTCAGGGGCCGTTTGGTTACTGTATAAGAGCAAAGTTAACACATGAATAACTTGGTTATTCATGTATTAATTTTATACCACGTTTCGTTTTCATGTTTTAAATTTATACAATGTTTGGTTGATGTATTCCCAAATGTTGTATAAAAGTTATTCTTGTATTGATTTTATATGATTTTTGATTATATTTTTGTAATTCTACATAACTAATACTCACATAACTTATGAGAAAATCTATATATAATTTTATGTGGGGTAGAAGGTGAAATAAGTTATGGATGTATTAGTTATACATAAATTAAAATAGTAAATTACACATTTACACTTATCAATTTACTTTTAATATTTTAATAGTGAAAAATCATTTACCAAAACTTCCGAAGCAGCGGAGGACGAGATACAGAGAAAATCAATGGTGAATTTTGAGCAAGCACGAGGGCCAAATGGAAAAAGAAGCGTATGAGGAGACTGAAGAGGAAGGGCAGAAAAATGAGACGGAGATCTAAGTAGAGAAACAGGATTCCAGATGCCTCGGATTAGTTTCTTGATTGCAACTGCTGTCTTTTACTATTGATGTGCATTCCATGGCAAAATGGAGGTTGTCCGTAAGTTGACCCAAAGGTAACACGGACAATTGCCTACCACCGAGTACTTATGTACAGGCCTTGTTAACAGAAACAAAATTTTCAGTATTAATTTCTCCGTCTTTGTGCAACTGATGATCTCTCAATTCAAACACATCTTTTTCACCGCCTCTCTTTCCCATTCTCTTCGAAAATTTCCCAATTTCCCATCAATTCTCCCTCTTCCATATCTCAAAGCTTTCTCAGCATCACACGTACTCGGAAGAAAAATGGAATCGGAAGCAGCTGCGCACACTCTTCTTCTACTCGCCGGAAAATCCAATGAGGAGAACGATTTAGCAAAGGTATTAAAGGATAATAATACTCTTCAACTGCATAAAAATGGTGAAGAAGTTGAGGTTGTTCTGCACCCCGAGCTCGAAACGCCATTTGAAGATGAAGCATTTCGAATTGAAGAATACTTCAACTCCCTTTCGACTACGCGTTTTGGGAGACTCCTCATTTACTCTCCCAAATTATCGTCAACTCATGATGTTATTTCACAGTAATTTGTCAATCCCTCTATTTCAATTTTTTTTGCTTGAAGATTTAATTTGCAATATGTAGCAAGTTATTTACCTTATTTTGTATATTTACATAAATTTTTCTTGTATTCATTTTATTATTATTTGTATATGGCAGAAATAACTCTGACTTACCAGTTGGTTCAGTCTGTGTTGCTGATGTGCAACTGAAAGGGAGAGGTATGCGGATTTATGTTTTTTTTTTGAAGATAATTGCATCCTGTGCATTTTAACTCTTTAAAGGTCCGAGTCTTTTTAGTTGTACACACTTCACATAATGATCTGCCTCTCAAATGGAAGGCACAGAAACTATTAATTTTGTTTTAGTGAACTACGCTTTACTTCTCTGGTACAGTCCAATTAAGTGCTTATTAGCACATGCTGATCTGCTCCATTTGTGCAACCAATTATGCTCTCTCTCTCTCTCTTACAATTGTGATTGAATTTTACTTTGTATAAGAAATATTATAGAACTGGACTATTGTCTTTGAAATTAAGAATAATCAACTTCTATATCTATGTTAAGAAGATTGAATATTGTATGAAGAGGTTAGAGCTGGATTTTGGCACCAAATGAGAGGTTTTATTCCTTTCGTACCTTTAGAAAATCATAGCTATGTCTTGACATTGTTTCCCTTGCACGTAACCTTTTCCATTTACAATGAATGGAAGTTAGAGAAGGTCCCGTTCTCCATCGTTGCTTTAACATTAGGGTATTATTTGTTCAATACAAAAATAATTAAAAAAAATGCATGACTTAGTAGACTAGCTATAAAAACTGCAGTTGTTGCATTTTGTGTATTGAAGATTTTTGGTCTTATCATGTTTGCCCAAATTTATTCATATTTTACTTTGATTTGATTATATGTTTATTTACCTTTGAAGGCCGTTCGAGTAATTTATGGCAATCACCAAAGGGTTGCCTTCTGTTTTCATTTTCAATACAAATGGAGGACGGCAGAGTGGTACCACATTTGCAGTATGTAGTTTGTCTTGCTATGACAGAGGCCATTAAGGCTATCTGTTTGGAAAAGGTAAGTACTTATAATACAACTGTGTACTGACTGGCATCCTGAAATTGAAATTAGAGTGGTAAATGGTAAATCAATGTATGGGAAAAGTAAAAAGGAGATAAGTGTGACTGTATGTCCTCATTGCTTAAACAATGAACTGAAGTTTTCTCACTTATCTTTGTAAGTTTTATATACTCTATCTGATTTTGTCAATTGAAACATTAGTTCTTACACATGTACTTTATATGGTTTTTCCATTTAGTTCGTTTACTTGGAAATTGAAGCAGTTATCTGCTGAATGGTCTGTGAAGAATTGTGTACAGTACTTGCAGACAATTACTGCTTAGTGCATATTGGTCCGTTAAAGAGAGTGTCCTGTTTCCTAAAGAATGTTACTTGAGTTGGGAGGGATTCAGGAAAGATTACTGTGAAAGGGGAATTTTGGATAATTAACAGGGCCCACTGTGTCATGCCCCGAGAGGGTACCCTAGGCATGACCGACACTCGGAAACCATCTCTGTCCGAGAGAACCACTTGGTCTCATCACTTATTCGTTTATCAGCGGAAGACTTAAGTGAAAGTAAGAATACTTATATGGCTCGCCATGATCAATATCAAATGAAAGAAATAATCCTTAGAAAAAGTAGTTTCAAAGGAGAACTACTCCAATTACATCATCAAACTCTGTCTATGAAGTCTTTAACACTATCAGACGGTGCCAATGACATGTCCATGGCTACATTAAAAGAAACATAATACTCAACAATAATAAAAGGATAAAGAGTTCCTCTGAATATAAGAATGACTCACCAAATAGATGGAAAGTAATGATCTTCGACGATACGCCTGTTGAGGATCTCTAACACTTGTATCTGCATCATAAAACGATGCAGGTCGAATGGCATCAGTACATGGAATGTACGAGTATGTAAAATGACAGAAAAGTAAGGACAAATATCAAGAAACTCCTCTCAGGAAGACTCGGCTCAGAACTCAACATCATCTCAACATCAATATGTAATGCAAGTTTAAAAAATATAATAATAAGCAATGCTTACTCAGTTCGGAGTTTCTATAATCGACAACCATCACTTATGAGCTAGTGATGATACAACGAAGCGATGTCGTTGCCACATCCATCCAATACCTTGCCAGGGTAAATGACATCACTATATTGGATCCAATCATCAAAGTCCTCTTTTTGGGACTTAAGATGTATAGCCTCTCTATTCTACGCTGGCTATGTAGTTCTGGGGTTTGAGTCAATTAAACTCTTACCCAACTCGGTGCTCAATACTACTCCCAAAATATGTGCTCATATTAAAATCATCATCTAGTGTTATTGGAATTTTATTTAAATCATCAAACTCATATCATTACCTCTTCATCAATCATTACACTTCAAAACATTATTTACATCTCATCAAAACATTTTGCTCAAAATATCATTTACTCAAATTCATTTAAACTCAATTCTTTTGCTCTTTCAAAACTCAATAAAACACATATATAATATTAATTCAAATCACTCTTTTTGTCAATGAATATTAAAAGCCAACATCTTTACTCAAAACACGTGTAAAAATATTCATGAATATCAAATCAATTAGGATTCATGGGAAAGTAGTCATGAACAATAATTCCAATAATATGAGAGATAAAAATAATAAAAATCTCAATGCATAAATATATCTAACTCAATAGAAGAAGAATTAATTCACTTAGAATTTAAGATTTAGGTAAAACTCAACTATAACTCAATTACGATGAATTTAAATATTGGGCTTATAGACGAACTCAATCCAATGCTATGAATAGCCTTACATACCTGGAATTCGAAGCTCTGAATTGAAGAACTCAATGACCACTCTTGAACCCCTAGCCTTTACTCTCCGCTGGAGCATTTTGTATACTACCCGGAGTATAAGAATCACCGGAATAGTTTCTACGCTACTAAAAACTAAAACTATATTTGAGAATGAGTAAAGAAGTGTATAGAGAGAAGAGTTGCTTGTGAAAGCTTGATGAATAAAATGAGAAAATAAGGTGGGTATTTATAGGTGTGGAGGAGAGACCTAACAATAAATAAAAATAATTACAAAGGATGATCTTGAAAATTCAATGGAGGATTGTGATCTCATGGATGATGTCAAATGAAGGACTATTGATGTCATGGGTGATGTCAAATGGATCTAGATCTTTCCATGGTTGGTGAGATGAACCTTATTTTAACGGAATACCCTTTTTCGGAGCTGTGTTTGAATAAGATAACTTCCTAATTAGGATTTGGTGTCTTCATATGAATTGTAGATCTAGAAGTATACTTTCATGTCGTTCAAGAATCAACCGATTTGGAGCATCCTACCTTGAGATATGATTTTTTTTCTACAAATACCCCATTTCGTCACAACACCATGTCTTGCAAAAATTAATTTATTTGACCTATGTATCCAGAAGGTCACGGGTTCAAGCCTTGAAAACAGCCTCTGGCAGAAATGCAAGGTAAGGCTGCGTACAACAGACCCTTGTGGTCGGGCCCTTCCCCGGACCCTGCGCATAGCGGGAGCTTAAGTGCACCGGGCTGCCCTTTTGACCTATGTATCCTTCGAATCTTAAGATATGGTCTTCATGAAAGTTGTAGGTAATACCATTGGGGTTATTCAGAAATTTGAATCACCTAATTTGGACTATTCTATGAAAAGTTATGCCCAAAATACAGAAGCAGTATCATTTTCGTCCAGAATTGAAACACCACTTACAACGTTTTAGGGGGTGTTACACACTGAATTAGTCAATGAACTGTAGGATTCACTTATATCAAATTTCAGGTAGATTCAGATGATACAACTGCCTATTAGATGGTGCACTCATAGATTTTTGGTTCTTCTTGAGTTGCAAGATTCTCTGTCAATCTTTTCTATTAATTACTTTGTTTTCGTCTAGATTTGCCTAAATAATTAATGAATTTCTATCTTCATGTATTTGTGGTGTATTGATGAACAGAAGAGTCTTTCCTAAATCTCACCGCTATTTGGCAAAATAATACTTTTAATTGCTTTGCTTATGCCATAATTACTGTGGGTAGCATGTATTTGAACAATTTCAAATGCTATCTGGATACATATGGAAGAAAGAGGAGTGATAGGACAGGATTTGTTGAAACTAGATATGTGCGGCATAGAAGCTTTGTGTAACATGTAGATCATACACTTTATTTAGAATAACTGTTGGTATGTTAAACTCTTTTTCCTTCTTGTTCTTGGCTGTGTAATGTGTTACAGGGCACACCACATCTTGATGTTCGAATAAAGTGGCCAAATGATCTATATTTAGGTGGCCTTAAAGTGGGAGGCATCCTAAGCACATCGGTATATAGGTCAAAGAAGTTCTATGTTAGTGCTGGTAAACTGTCTTACTCATTAACTTAACCAAAAGGAAAAAAAGGATATACTGTCTCACTGATGTTCATTACATTTTCTCTTCATGCCTGAAATAAGGAACAGACTTTTCCCTTCAATTATAGAACTTTGCATGCGATTACAAACTTGACCGAGTTTCAGATGTTGCAGACTTACTGAATTTAGTTAGTCGGCAAATTTTCTTACTCTTGCAGTTTTGATTAGCATAGCTAACTTTCTTACACCCTCTTCAAATCAGTCTAAATCTATTGATGAACATCTGTATTTGTTTCTTTCTCCTCTCAGTCTATCAATTTGGAGAAATTACATTGGAGTTCTTTGATGTTGAAAAATTACTTCGCAGGAGTGGGATTGAATGTGGGGAATGAGAAGCCTACTACATGCTTGAATACTGCTTTGAAGAGAGTGAATCCTCTCTCACGTGAATTGAAAAGAGAAGATATCATTGCAGCCTTTTTCAATAAATTTGAGAACCTTTATGATGTTTTCTTAGAACAAGGTAAGTTGCCTTTTAACTACCCACCCATCGTGGATATACTGTCCGACTTTCAATTGTTGAAATACAAACTTCAGGCACTAGTCAACAATATGGATGTTCTGGAATGCTCAACACGCTAGTTCAAGTTAATCAGTATGGTTATTCATAGATCAAAAGAACAACCATTCATTTTCTGCCTGCTTCTTGGTTTTGTAGTGTACTTGATAGCCTTTAATCATGTTTTTAACTCATCAACATGGGAGAAACATAAAATATTGAAGCCTTGTGTAAGTTGAAAGTACTTTCGATTTAGCTTCATATTTTGGTGTTACTTCATCTTTGGTTTGAGTTTAGATCTTACCAAACTTTAATTCTGTCTTTGTTTAGCCTTAGCTATGTTCGTCTAGGTGGTCCTGAGTTTCTACATGCCAAAACATGATGTTGCATGTAGTCAGCTTTTCAGAGAATGAAGATAGTATTAAAATACTTGTAGCTCCTGGATAAATCATTACAGCAAGTAATGACTGCCAATGATAGACAGAAACGAAGGATAAGAGAGAGAGAGAAGAAATAGAGGATTAGATTTCCCAGCCAAAGTCTTGGGGCACAACAAAAATAAAGATAACTTTCAATGCTGCTAAATAGCAACACACCTAGCTCTCAACTTCTTCAAACTCAGAAAGAGAGCCATGTTAAACATTGGAAAATCTTCAATATCTGTGAAATCCTAAAACCCCAATGTTTAAAAATACTCCAACTAGTAGGTCTTTAAATTGTCTGCCAACTCTTTTTGTCAATTCATTTAGAGATTTTAATCATATATTTTTTTTTATTTTTGAAATGTAATTGAGTAATCTTAAAAATATATGAGTAGGGTTTAAGTGACAGAGAGCTATTAATACTGAAGTTAGCTGTGTCGCAAGACCTGTTCTTTAGTTTAATTTCTACCCTCAAAACATATGAGCAAGGTTACAATATCAGAGATTTTGATCATTTTTTTTGCTTTAGGTTTTCCTATTGTTCTTTAATGTCATTTTCCAAATAAGATGTTGTCTGCCCCACTATTGACATGAAACTTGGTATTTAACTGGGAGCATGGTAGAAGGGTAGGTCCATACTCCGAGTATCAAACCTAGGGGCCAACTGGTGTTAGCTTGCTAACTCATAGAAAAATTTTCAGTTATAAAATATAAAAAATAATAAAACAAATATCTTGCTCTTTGCATACCATGTAATTTGAGTAGTGTCCAGTAATTGTTTCTAGGAAGATAATGCTTTCTTCTCCCCCTTCCCCATCCCCTTGTTCAGTAATTTAAAGCACAGTTTTTTGCTGATGGTGATGACTGATGAGATTGTAATTTATGAGTTGTATTTAAAATGTGTCAAAAAAATTAGTATATCAAACAATACCAGCCTTTCTTCCCATTGCTAGTTCAGTGCTAATATCAAAATTTTATCATTTTTGTTACCTCTCTCAAAAACAGATATCAGAATGTATCATATGGTGGACTTTCTTTCCAATTGCCTTTTCCTAAGCTGGCCTGTTTGGTGTCCTTTGTTTTCCATTGAGATGATATTTTAGTATTAGCAAATGAATGGGAGGTTCAGTAATGAGGATAGTCCTATTATTTTGCGCATTGGGTTGGTTAATGTTGAGCTTTCCATCAAGGGTATTAGGTGCTTATGCAGCTTTGAGATCCATAGGAATTTTGTAGTGTTGATGGTATTCTGGGATGTTGTGTATTAGATTCTCGTGCAATGTTCGAATTCATAAAGTTCAGTTTTATGATTTCTTATCAACTTAATTTTTTGCTGCTTGTGATTGTCTTAGAACCGTTAAAAGTACCTGGAAATTATGGAGTGGTTTCTTGGTGAAAGAGCTTCTGCATATTGTTTTATGGTAATGAAAAGAGTGATGCATTTTGCTGTGTGCATGCAGGATTTCAAGCTCTTGAAGAATTGTACTATCGGACTTGGTTACACAGGTAAAAACAATTATATGTTACTTAGATTCCAACATCTGTTATGATGCTACTCTTCCATTTTGAAACTCTTTATCGAGCAGAGAACTTTATGCTATTGAAATCCTGTAAAGTTGATCCTATGTTCACTTCTAATCACACGTGTGCCTCTTCTTGTGCTTGAATGTGCTTTTGATGGGAGAAAGTAGGTAAAAGTCAAATTCCTTTACCATGTCACATGGTAGGACAAAGACTGCTCCTAGATGAGTAAAGAAAAGCGTTGTGTGATGTAACAATTGTGGATCACTGGATTGTGTCATTCTTCTGACTACAAAAAGGGACTTTCAAACAAAATTAAATGGACCTAGGCCTGGGTAGTTCACTTGTATCATTCAAACACAGTAATGATGCACAAAAGTTTCAACGTACTTGTACTGGACCGATGCCTGAGCCTAGGTAAAAGGTTTCTTTGGTGGCGGGGGAGGTTGTATGGTATATTTACATCTGATGGATAGCCATGACAAAGCTGGAGATGCATGGAACCACTAGGTTCAAAAAAGGCCACCTTCCTTGTCCATCAGATGACAGAAAATTAGCACAGCTTCATCCTGCATAAAATGACAAAAGCTTGTGGACATGTGAGGTGAATGTTAGTCCAATCTCCCTCCCAAAAACTGTGATGTGACGAGAAAAAATTGTTCTGTACTTCTGTGGAGCTGAAGTTGTAGCCTCAGCAAAAGGGGATAGTTGAAATCCTCATATTGTAAGAGTGAATTGACATGAAATTGAGCAGAAGGATGGAGAACGATACTCGGAGGACCCTCCAGATGTTTTTGTTTTATTTACAAATTCCCAGAAATGGTCATATGTTATTTTTTGCCCCCTCTACCAGCCTTTGTCTCTCTTCTGGTGAAAAAGTTATCCTTCTTTTTGTATTAAATTGAAGTTATCATATCCAAAGTAAAAGGTAATGAGGAAGTTAAGTGGAGCTCAAATCCTCTACTGTATACTAATACATACTCAGAAATTAAGAAGCTGCAAAGTTAACCTCCCAAATGTATCTGGAGGGAGTTGATTACATGCTACAGTTGACATCACATAATCAATGTACTGGCCATGTCGTTTATTCCCTATTTTTTAATTTTGATAACTGTAGTGTCCGAGCTAGCTTGTGTGCACCTCAACTAATTCCTGGGTACCTGCTACTTCTCACCAGTGCAGGTATCATATAACTATGTGTCTTTGTCCACCAAGGCTACCAAGGCTTGGATAGATGCGAAGAAATTACCTACTGTTTTTGCCTTCGCTGAGATTTGAATCTGAGACGTCATGGTTCTCCATGTTGTTTATTCTTTATTCAGATGTAGAAACATTTTGAAGGGGAGCCTTGGAGTAACTAGTAAAGTTGCTGCCATGTGACCAGGAGGTCACGGGTTCAAACCTTGGAAACAGCCTCTGGCAGAAATGCAAGGTAAGACTGTGTACAATAGACCCTTGTAGTCGGACCCGACCTTTAGTGCACCAGGCTGCCCTTTTAGTTTTAGACGTAGAAACATTTTACATGTGTTATCATGAAACCAACTAATGGACGGAACATGTAACCTCTTTTGGATGTCACATGGTTCGTTTTACTTATTACTCTTTTTTTCCTTCCTTTAGACTGCTTTCCTATTGTTAAATCTGGTCAACCATTATACAGGTTAAGTCAGTGTGAAGTCCACTTCATTTTCTTATTGAGTGCTGAATTCAAGTGTAACAAGATATTCTCTCGTCAGTTATTAATTGGCATTCTTCTGCCCTCCCATGTAAATGCAGTGGACAGAGGGTTATTGTGCAGGAGAGAAGCAATGATCAGGACCAATTCGTTGAAAATGTAGTCACCATTCAGGTTGGTTTGAGTGGACTCTCTCGGTTACTTGTCCTAAGATATAAAGTATTATTCTTATTGAATTTTCAGTTTTACGCCTTGTCAATCTTTATGTTTTGTTATAATATGGTGTTGGTACTGTGAAGTCATCAATTTGGAAGAGTGTTACAGAAAGATAGGTTCTGGTGCTTTTGGCAGTGCTTTTGGGTGTTTTTGAGCTTAGGACTTAGGTCAATGGGTTCCATTCAATCTTTCTCTTGGGATTATCTCAATGGGAGACTGAAAGCCTTAATGTCCACTTAAGCACTTGAAACTGTTAAAGGATTTATAACAACCGTTCACACAATGAGTTTCCAAAATTTTTTCAAAAACTTGAATACTAAATGAATGACCACATCAATTATCTTTCGTTACAAGCGAAGCCATGCAAATCAGGCAAAAAAATAGGTACAATGGAAGAAAAAGATGTATGTAGTTGATATCAATTAGTTGGGTTTTTGGCAAAAGATTGATTCAGCCTTTGATAAAAAAAGTCATGCCTGGATTATAGTTCATTTCTTCAATAAGTTTAGTAATGAGCATAACGGCCCTATTGTTCCGATGGAGAGAAGAACCAATAGTTTACTTTAGGTCGTGTGTTTTCTAGGAGCTTGTTAGTCTTGTCATAGATATTTCTCCCTATAGAAAATCGAGAACTTCTAGTATTTTTTATTTCTATCTAATTGTTTATGTTGCACAAGCCGCAAAGTTTATCTAAGATGAGTTCACATGGAGCGACATGGTCAGTGATGATTCATCGCCGATCCCGACTTGTTTGCTATAGTTGTAAGGGATGACTTTTCTCCTAAGACACATTAGAGAATACTGTACTTCTAAGAAAATATGGAGTTATAGTGCGATGTACCAGTTACCAAATATCTTTTACCTTTAAGCTCTCAATTTGATTTTATTAATATGTTATTCATGAGCTAAATTGGGTTCAACGTCTTGAGTTAGAGTGAAAGATCTCTGAACAGATAAAAGAGAGGTCATGAATGACTATCACTTCTTATTCTTGTGAAGAGGATAGGGGAACCTGTACAAGATGTCAAGATCTATGTTACAGTTGAATCCATGATTGTTGATTCTTCCTTTCCATGATGTGATGTGTACCAGTCTTTCGTTTATGCTTGTGATATTTGTTGATTGTTATTCTTTGTATAATCACTCAGCCGAAGCTGGCACCCCTCATCAATCCCATGAAGTAAACACGCTCTGAAGTTTATTTTTTAATTGTTGTTTTGATTGAGACCATATAATTTTCATACTTGTCTTAGTTGTCCTTGTGCTAGTAAACTGTCTTCTCTGTGTTATTAGCTAAATAAACAAATGGTTCTACTTTCAGGGTTTGGCATCCTCTGGGTATTTATTAGGAATCACAGATGACGGTCAAATATGTGAGCTACACCCAGATGGCAACAGGTTTGTCTCGAGGCTAAACATTAACATAGCCTGTCATATCTTTTCAAATCTCTGCCAAAAATATCTCCCCCAACATTGGTAAAAGAAAGTATGTTGATTTGGATGATTTTTAGTGTGCCTTCGACCAATACTTCATTAGTGGATACCAATCTGATTTGCTATTGATCCTATTAAATGTGCTTGTGATTGTGAATCTTTACAACCAAACACTGAATGTTTTTGTAATCTTGTTTATTTTTTTAGAAACTACTGTCTTGTCTTCTTTTGTACTTCTAAGCACTAATAACAATAATAATTACCAATTGAAGATAGCAAGAAACAAAGGCTGGACAGAGATGTAGAGCAGTAGAGATGGTTGGAAAGAGTGGGATGCAAAAGAATATTGTTTCCAACACACGACCTAGTTATTTACTCTAGATTAGCCTACAAGTGAAATGAGTTGCCTAACGTGTTCCAACGAAGCCGTAAGAGCAATAAGTAAACAACACTGTTTTTACATGGAAAGCACTCCGCTCAAAAGGTGTAAAAAACCACAACCTGTACCTCAACAGGATTTAACTCCAACTTCACTAAACTACTGAGCCTCCACAGAATTCAGATTACAGCTCTTGCAATCCTAGGAACTAACTCTAATTCCTAAATGTCAACAGTCAACCAGATCATCGAACCTACTTCAAGTTATGAATTCAGATTACACCTCTTGCAATCCTACAAACCAACTCTAATTCCTAAACTTCCACGCAAACCTATCAAGGTATGTGTTCCCAAGTCTTCGAGTTATCCCAACTAGAATACAACACTCTTAATTCAGTTTATAACACACTGAACTAATATTACATCAACATTACAACTCAATGAACACTCCTAATACATGAATGCTATAATTCTTAGCCTAACTCTGTACTAGGACCTGGTTCTTCAATGTGTTCCTTCAATTTTCTGGTAGCACTTACAAAGTCAATTTTCCAATTGTCCTTTTTGCTCTGTAAGTACGCGCTACTCTTGAGTGACTGCCCTTCTATTTAAGCATATCTTCTTTAGAGAGTTTCTCTACGCTACGAATTCCCCATCAACTGAAACTCTTTTGACTTAGAGTTCTACTTCAAGTAAAACTCCTCCTTCATATCAAACTCCTTGATTCTTTCATATCAAACTCCTTGATTCTTTTGTGTAGTAGTCGAACTCCAACTCTTCAATTCAGCATATATTTGTTTCCTTGAATTTATCAGAAATTAACATTATCCTTCCTTGATTTCTGCACACTTTATCTCTATTTATTTTATGATCTTGCTATGAATTCATCACGGTGAGACAGTGTATCATTGAATCAGCTTGACTTACATGTTTCATGTCACTTTGTCAATCATCAAAACTGTATAGAACCCAACAAATATGATTTACAGGCTCTGTAGCCATTTCACTGAAGTAACATCTACTACACAGCTTATATCCTCTTTGCTGTAAATTGTCTCGAGTCAGACATGCATTGTGTAAGACATTCCATTCAAAGCATGCTACTTTGGTTTGTCAAATCTGTCTCTGAGGCCATCTATGATTGTCCCCAGTAGGCTTACCTTTGTAAAGATTGATAGCATGAGCTTCTAGAGAATTTATCATCCCTTTGGGCCACCCAAACCACACAGTCATTTTGAATTTCAGCAAGCTTCGCTGTTTTTAAAGTTCTAAATATTGATTCATCCTCTTTATCTCCCAAGCATTACAGCTCTTGAACTGCTCATTACAGTTACCTTCAATGAAAATATCTGCCTGAGTACTTTATCAACTGTCAGCAGATATAGATCTGATGTAAATCTGTTATTTTAATTTCTTGTCATCGGGTTCACTTCATTTTTAGAAGTTAAAATTTTCAAAATAAAAAGTTCTCTACTTTTGGACTCCTTTCTGTCTGGTTATAAGTTTTAGCTCTCACCTTATCAATCATGCCAAAATCAAGGTAAGATCTTTTAAGATGGGACAGAGAGTATTACTACGTACAAATGACGAAAAGTGGACTCTTGTTGACAACAAAATCAATGGTGTCTTAGAAATTAGAGTTTATAGTAGCATCCCAGAGAAATTGAAGGGAAACTACTTATTTCATTTTTAACCACTCAATAACTATAATGTCTGATTGGATGTGGGACAATCTTTACAATGATACTGTTCACACATTTGCCTTAAAGTACTATATTAATATTAGTGCTTTTTACTTATAATTACATGAGGTGAATACCTTATTACTTATTCATATTATCTACATGTTAGCCATAGATTCGCTGAAGAGGCCTAACACTGGTCTGTTTCTTCCCATATCATGCCTGTTGAAAGTTCCTTGCCTTTTCCCTGGAATCGGGTATGAAGACTAAATCCATTTATCTCGACTAGGATCAATGCTTTCTATTCCCCAGGAAAAAAGCCTAAAGTACAGAAGTCATTATGGCGGAGATAGTTCCACAACTATGATTCACACCCGCCAGTCAAAGAAGAACTGTAATAGTTGCTGATATATTAGTTTGAGAATTGGGGTCCTTCCCTTTTTTTCGGAAAGGGTAAAACTTTGAGAGTTGCAAAAAGGATTTCCTGTAGCAAGTTCTGGTGAAAGTATCCTCTCTCTATATCTAGCCCACTTGCCATATGACAAAAAGTATACAAGGCAAAAAGACAGATGACCTGTGAAGGCATGAACTATCTAATCAATGTTTTGCTACTTAATGCTAAATATGAATGCTCATTCATTTCAATGAGGTGCTATTCTTCTTGTGTGCTTTATTTTAGGAAATTTAAGTTTGTGGAATGGAATTTTAAAAAAAAGATGAGCTGTTTACTTACTGGGGGTTCATTGTTTGTGATAAGGATAACTTCTATCATTGGGTGATGTTTTTGGTTCTATCTAATTGTCTGGGTTATTTTTGGCAGTCACGAGCTGTTAGATTTTTTGATAAACTTAGCATGTTTGCTTGGATCATTAGTAGTTAAAAATTTGTTTTATTCCATGGATGCAGTTTTGACTTCTTCAAAGGGCTTATCAAAAGAAAAATGAGCTGAAGGAGATTCATGTCGGTGCCTTCTAGCGAAGGGTCTTTCCTCTTTTCTGTTCACTTTTAGTTCACGTATTCTCTTTTTATTTGCTTATTTCTGGCTGTGATTCTGTTGCACATAAAGTCTTTTCTCAAACTATTGAATTGATTCCTTCATTTTTTTTATAGAGACGGAACCAACATTGCAGTAACTTGATTTTCTTTATAAAAATAGCAGCAGCATTTCTGCCAAGTTGTAGTGAAGATTTCCTTCAAGGTGCTTTTATTCAACGGAACGTTAAGAAATAAGAGATTTCCGTTTCTGTTTCCACTTTTTGCAAAAAATGAAACTCCCTTTGTCTCAATTTATCTGTGGTATTTCTTTTCTACAAAAAAACAGGAGGGTTTTGACTATTTTATCTTTATTTATGTCTTAAGATATAATCTTTTTTAATTGAATATTTACTCTATTTATGTGTAATTAACCTGTAATTAAAGTGTTTGTAGTCTTCAAGAACAATCACTTTAAGGGTAAAATTGGAAAAGGAAAATGAATTTTATCTTGAAATTCTAAAATGATTGAATTTGAGATAACTATTTTTAGAATTTATAATAAATAATTTGTTTTTTTTTGCTCAATAATTGAACTTTTGACCTAAAAACCACGTAAGTTTCCCCTCTATTCCAGTTTTTGCGGTGGCTGCTTTTTCCTGTGAAGTATCTAAAATTTCTGATAGATGGTTTAGTATTCGAGATGAGATAGATGAGGATGTTCATGGGTTGATATATTTTTTGGGATAAGTTAATTTCACCATTTTAATATATTTCATGCGATTATTTCTTAACCCACCAATCAAATGTGATATAACATAATTTTTATTTTATTTCGAAATTGTTATCTCACAAACGAAACAACCCTTTATTACTTCAAGGGCAAAGGATCATATGTGCGTTTAAATTATATATGAGTCTCATGCTTTTAGTATTTCCAAGGGGGGCTATATTTGAGTTTATCAATTTAGTGTATGTACATTGCATGTCTGTGCCACATTAATAATAAAATATAAATATAAAAAAAATTTAATGCAAACTAATAAAAATTATTAGATCATGAATGAATTTTTACTTGTAACAATAACATAAAAGTATCTCAAGTGTCCTACTGGGTATCATATACCAATCTTCAATGCAAATATAATATCCACAAGAAAGAAATTTGACGTGAAGCGCTAATACATAAGATGACATGCCTAATCATCTTGCAAAAAATAAATAGATGAATAATAACTTAAGAATATAAAAAAAATACATATATGCACGTTGATAAGAGAAAACACTAGAACTTGTGATGAGCATACATAAAACAAACACACACAAACTATAATTAGGCCGATCAAACATAAAACAAGTATATTTACGAGACATTTCTACTGGAGGTACATAAAGATAAACACTCTTCATCTTAATTTAACTAAGAACCAAATACATTGTAAAAATGTGTAACTTTAATATCTCTGTTTACTCCAAATTGGTATGGCAACCATACAAACAAGTGCGCGTCGAGTCCATGCGAAGGATTTGGTTAAAATATGTCAGATTCCATCAAATATACAAATGGAACCTGCTTCAAAATTTCAGCCAATTTGAAAACAACCATCTCAAAATAGCACAAACATGGCTCCTTCCTATTTCACCGAAGATCCCAGTGTTTTTTTTCTCATTCGGTGTTCGAAGTCCGTATAAGAGCTCTGACTAAATTTGAATAGCCAATTGCAGAGCCCATTTGGGTTGACTCTCCCAACATGATTTTTTCCATATCCAGGGCTCGAACCCCAGATCTCTGGTTAAGGATGAAATAAGATCCCAGTGTTTTTACTTGTTGAGGTTGTTGGTTGACATTTTTTATAGGTAAGTTGGTGAGAAAATATCTTAGAACTCTTATTTATATTTTAGCATTTTTTATTTTTTTACAAAATATTTTTCTTTACTGAGTAAGGAGTCCTTAGAGAAAAATATATGTTAAGAGGTATTATGTAAATTAATAAGTAAGGATACCTAAACTATATGGCAAGAGAAAAATATATTTGATGCATCACAAAAGATAGAAAACATAATAGAGGTATTATGTGAATTAATAAGGATACCTAAACTATATAGTAAGAGAAAAATATATTTGATGCATCACAAAAGATAGAAAACAAAATAAAATCATGTGAGGAAAAATTAGGAATGTTGCCACATCATATGTGGCCTAAAATTTGGCAAAAAAGAGTCCACATTTTATTTTTTTAGACTATCTAATAGCTCAAATATATATATTTTTAAAGAATTTTGTGATGTCAATATAATATGGACTAAACTTTCGCATAAAATAGCCCACGACTTATTTTTTACGTAGTAGCTAATAGATCAAACACATTTTTTTTCTAAATATTTGAGTTTGTATTATCAAATATTGAGATATTTTATGTTATTATTACAAGTAAACATTTCATTTTCAGGGGTGGCTCTACATGGTAAATAAAAAGGGGTTTACCTTAGGCCTCTAATTTGAAGGATCTCATTTTTTTAATCAACTAATTTAGTGTACGTGTGTTGTACGTGTGTGTCGTGTCAATATTATTAACTTGAATATTATAAAGGTTTAAAAATATATCTCAAATAAAAAAAGTCAATATTATTAACTTGAATATTATAAAGGGTTAAAAATATGTCCAACAAAAAAAGTTACTAAAAACAAGCTCAAATAAAAAAAAAGTCAATCTTAATGAATAAGAATTGTTGTTCTTTCCTGAGCCGAGGGTCTTTCGAAAACAGCCGTCCTACCTTGTTAGGATTTAGGTCTGCGTATATTTTACCCTCCCCAGACCCACGTTGTGGAATTTCACTGGGTTGTTGTTGTTGTTGTTTCCAAATTTTAGTATCAATATGGGTATGCACTAAAATATTTTTCATTTTAATTTGTCATTTTTAGTATATCAAGAGAAAAAATATATTTTTTTAAAATATATTTTCTTTTTAATATTAATAACTTATTTTTCTAGTTTTAGAACTAAACATTAATTAATATAATTATTACCAGAAAGAACCATAGGAGTATAAAGAAAGAATGATGACTACATCTTGCTACTAAAGCTTATTTGTAGGCAGTGAAATTTTATTGATAAATTAATTTATATTAAATTTTGGATTAATCATTAAATTCATGATATATTGACCAAGTCAAACTATTTGTTAATAAAGTTGGATCAATATTTAAGTTAAAATTAGAGAAATTTACATAAATGTACTACATTAAGAAAATATATATCATTTATAGCAATAATATTTTTTTTACCGAACACTTATAATACAATTATAATACAATTTTAATACATATTAACGAGAATAATTTATAAAACTCATATAATACAAGTTTTATTCATGGATAATATATTTATCACATATTTTAATACACTTATAATAAATTGTGTCAATTTCTTACCAAACAAGTATAATATATTTTAAAACAGTTATAATACATTTATATTTCATGCGTAATTCACTTTTAATACATAGTAGATATATCATAATATTGCTATATATTACTATAAATGATAATAAATAAAAAGTATCGCTAAAATCAGTAATTATTTATTAAAAAATATTTTTCCTAGTAATTTTTCCTTAAAATTATATGACTTAAATAAAATCCAAATTATATTTGGGCCAGTCTATTAAGCTGAAAAGATGAGCCCAACTCATGCTCTTCAAGCCCAAGTTCTAAAATTACTTGAAGACCAAAATACCCCTAAAATCCTAGCTCACACCTATATAAAGGGGTCTTCATAATACCAGAAAAATAGAGATAGAGACAAGTAGATAGAGACAAGAAGAAGACCAAGAAGAAATACATAACAAAGCTCTACTCTTAATGGTAGTCCGCAAGTCTTCCGCATTCAAAGAAGCCTTCGTCTAAGTCGTGAGCCACAAATTTCCATACCTCTGCGATTGTGATCAAAGCTTGGCTCCGCATTCGTAGTAAAGTTCCAACAAGTATTCCGTCGATTCAAGAACAAAGCAAAGTTCTTGAGTTGACGATCGTGCGGAGAAAAATCAGAGAATTACGTCTTTTTCATTAGATTTTATAAAGATTGTAACCCTCGCATAAATTCTTAATATAAATATCATTGTTTGTCGCTATTTTCCTTTCTTGATTGATATTTTTCAAGAACGAAATTTAGTCGCATACAAATTGGCACGCCCAGTAGGACAATCTTTACCTCTCATCTCTTCTATTAAAAAAATAAATCCAAGTTCAAGAATACTGAGATTTCTTCCAATAAGTTTGAGTCGAAATACACATCCGCAAAAATTGTTGGATCTAAATTCTATCTTCTAAGTTTAAAAAATATCAATATGACCGCAATGAATATCAACTCTGAATCTAATGCTTTTGAGGATGTTGACTCCACAAATGGCTTGAAAGTTGCCATGGAGATTATCGACCAAATTAAAAGGAGTAAAGCGAAAATACTGGGACAACAAGTGTTTCAGCACCATCCAAGTCATCTTATATTTCCGATTTACCTTCTTCAAAAGAAGAAATATCATTTTTTTGTATGTTCTAGAACGAGGGAACAACATCATTGAGGTGGTAGAAAGAACTTTGGATCGATTAAGGCTGTCAGAAGAACACCATCATCGATTTAATAATCCTTTCAGATCAAAAGCTGATGATATCTTGAGCACTATATCTGCTATGATCTTTTCTCATGTCACTTCTCAATCCAAGCTCTAACCTTGTGATGTTCCACATTATTCTTCATCCTCTATAATAGTTGTGCAAGCGATGGTGATCGAAACTTTCACCATAAAAGAACAACTTGCAAATTTGACGAAAGCAGTTGAAGGCCTATCAAAGTACATCAAAGGTCAAGATGTCCAACTTACCAAGTTGGAAAATATGATGAAGAATATGGAGGAAGGAGAATCTACTCACTTATGTGCGAAGTTTCTTGAAACGCAAGAGAAAAGAAAGTCCTTCACAAGACAAGAAACAACAATCAAGGAGTTTCAAGTGTCTCACGAATGTTTGATTCATATTGACAATTGAAAGACTTCATCATGGAGGCTATCAAAGATAAATCTGAGTCCACATTCAAATCTCTGCTCACACATGTTGGATATCAACCTCCTAAGTTGCAATAATTCGATGGCAAAGAAAATCCAAAACAACATGTAGCACACTTTGTCGAAACTTGCAATAATGCTGAAACATATGGTGATTATCTTGTTAAGCAGTTTGTTTGATCTCTTACCGGAATTTCTTTCGACTGGTACATAGATCTTGAATCTAGTTCCATCGATAGCTGGGAGCAGATAGAGCAACAATTCCTTAAGTGTTTTATAGCACAAAAAGTGTTGTGAGCATGATAGAGATTACTAACACCCACATAAGGAATGATGAGCAAGCCATTGACTTCATCAATCGCTGGAGGAGCTTGAGCCTCAACTGCAAAGATCGCCTTAGTGAAACTTCCGAGATTGAAATATACATCCAAGGTATGCATTGAGATATTTGTTTCATATTTCATGGCATAAAACCTAAAACGTTTGATGAACTAACAAATTGTTCTCATGATATGGAACTGAGTACAACTACAAATGGAGATCAAGAGTTGTTTAACTTTGAGCCTTATGAAGAAAATGTACATAATATTGAGGATGAGGACATACTTTCATCTAAAACCAAAATTGAAGAGTCTTTGTAAGTTGACGTGCTCCTCGATGCACGAGCCTAAAATATATGTCATAAAGCTCATCAAATTCGAGCTAAAGCTTTATGTCGTGAAGCTCATCAATTTTGAGCTAAGAATTCAAGTCATGAAGCTTCTCAAATTCAAGCTAAGTCTTCAAATCGTGATGCACCTCAAATTCGAGAAAAATCTTTAGTTTCAAAGCTCATCAAATTCGAGCAAAGTTTCAAATTGAAATGCTCCATGACGCATGAGCCTAAAATGCATGTCATAAAGGTCATCAAATTTGAGCTAAATGTTCATGCCGTGAAACTTATCATATTCGACCTAAGTCTTCAAGTCATGATGCTCCTCAAGTTCTGACAATGTCTTCACGTTTCAAAGTGTCACAACCCCGACCCGCCATGACTAGCATCCACAATAACCCTCCTATAGTAGAACCATTTTTACAACCTAAATTTATCAACTTAAGAGATAATAATTAAAGGCTTGCGAAAGCAAGAATAAAACCAGAAATAATACTATAAACTCAGCCAACAATTCAATCAACCAAAATGAATTTCGAAAACACCCTAGGAATTGAAAGTCGTTCGTACCAAAACTCTAACAAAACATCCAAATAAAAAAAGGGAAGAACTCCCAAATGTAGTCATAAAACTAAATAGTGTTTGAAAATCGAGTCCTGAAAAAGGGACTAGAACAGAGAAAAGTCCACGGCAACTTGAAACAAACAGTTCACCCTTGAACTCAAACAAGTTTTCACTCTTCTAACCGAGGTCTCTTTGCAGCCAGCTGAATATGTCTTGTACTCAACAAAAGGCAGAACAAAAGTAGTATCAGTACACAAAAATAATGGTGTACTGGTAGAATCACGCGGTCAGCCAGTAAGTGGATCATAGACTAGTAAATTCCACACAATAGACATATACATATACAAAATAAGTCAACTAGTCTCAAGTTCAACTATATTCAGTAATATCACAACTCAATATCTTCCACATGCTATAACTTCATACAAGGGTCCTCTCAAGGGACTTATAAACAATTAGCTTTGTGTCGGAATATGACACCCGATCCAAATATGTGTCGAAAGATGATACCTGATCCAAATATGTATCGGAACATGTCACCCGATCTAAATATATCGTGTCGGAATGTGTCACCCAATCCAAGTATGTGTCAGAATGTGACACCTAATCCAAGCATACCACAATTACAAATACATTCAGTATTTACAGTATTTATGCCACCAAGAAACAAGTTCATCACAAAAACTGGATAGTAAGTGATCATTTCACCCATAATCTAGCATGTTTCCATATTCATATACACACATGCATATCATGAAGCAATTTAACAAGTATATGAAACACATAAGGGAAACTAGACGATCACCTACCTCAAATTCAAGCTTCAACAACCTTACAATGCAACAACCTTCCCTTTCCAGGTTCGTTCTTTTCGTTCTTGGTTTAGAAATAGTAAATACAAATAAAGGATCAACACAATGGCCTAACTATCATGAAAAATAATACAATTATCATCCTAGGCCAAACCCATGATCCAAACCCTATCCTTGGGCTATTTCCCACTATTAGTTTTCAGTTCAAATCCCCCCTCCAATGATTACTAACCATAGGTTATAGGTTCTAGAAATCAAAGGATGAATTTAGAGAGTAAAATCTTTACCTTAAGCGTGGAAATCCGTGGGAAATTGATGGAATTCACCTTAGGTCGCCTCATAAAGTCTTAAAAATTGATTTTGCAGAGAAAGACCCTTTCTAGGGTTTTTTTGACTTAAGTTGCATCTGCCTTGCTCTAGCGGGACCATCCAGCTCTGGCGGATTGCACGGAAATAGAAAGCTCAGAGTTTGAGCTCCAATCCCTCATTTTGCAATACACTCCTTTGCCAAGATGTATCAAAATATACCCTTCACATCAGATTCAATTTTGGGAGTTTTACTCGTCCGAATGCAATTTCGCGAAGTCGTAAATGCTCCATGTCATCTTGGATATCATCTTATCCAATCAAATTAGAGATTTGACCTCCCATAATTCACATGATCACCCTAGACTTTACCTGACATAGAATTCATCCAAGTCTGGCCTAGGCTAAGTTTTTTCAAAGTTATTACCCAAAGTATTTTGGCCTAAAATCCTTCTCCATTGGCCTATTCCTAACAACGGGGACAGGTCATTACAAAAATCTCACCAAATTTAACCTAAGTTTTCAAATTGTGATGCTCCTAAAATTTGGACTGTCTTCATATTTCAAAGCTCATCAAATTAGAGCTAAGTATTCAAATCATGATGCTCCTCAAATTCGGGAAAAGTCTTAAAGATCATCAAATTTGAGCTTAGTCTCAAATTTTGAGGCTCTTCAAATTTAAGTCTTCAAGTCGTGATGCTACTCAAATTCGACCAAAGCCCACACGTTTTAAAACTCATTAAATTTGAGCCATGTCTTCAAGTCAAAATGATCCTCGATGCATGAGGCTAAAATGCATGTCATGAAGCTCATCAAATTCACATTAGTTCTTCAAGTCACAATGCTCCCTAACGCACGAGCCTAAATTGCAAGTTATAAAGCTCATCAAATTTGAGCCAAATCTTTAAGTTAAAAAAATAAACTCTTCAAAATCAAGTGATATCATGAAGTCACAAAAAGCTCCATTGAAATGAGTTAAATCTTCAAGTTGTTACTCTTGGTCCACATGTATTTAAATTCGTATGGTCCAAAAAGATTCACTAGGTTGAAAACCTCAAAACAAATGGCATAGGCAAACTAAAATAAACTCATAAGTTTTGTATTGTAGTGTAAAGTGAATGTATTTTCTTGCTTCAAAATTTCAAGAGTTTTATACATCAACAATGATACGGAAGGGGTGAAAAAAACTACTGATATATCATCTTATACGAAAAGCCTAAGTAGAAGAAAAAAATAAAATATCAAATGTCAAGAAGTGGCTTGCCAATTCGTCTTAGAGCCTTTATCAAGTTTGCATCACCTCCACATCAAACATCGTCACTTTAAATATTTTTATGGATCGATGCAGCCATAAACGAGCCTCTATCTTCAGCATGGAAGCATATTTTGAAGTTTGATTTGTGAAGTTGATGTGATAAGTAGTTGTTCTCTGAAACTAGGACAGACTACACCAAAATCTCTTTCTCTCCAAAGTGGAAACTCCAGAGGAAGAGGCACAAAGTGTGGTTCATCATCAAACCATGACTTAGAGAAACATGCACTAAGTGTGGTTTTCGCTAAAGCTGTAACTGCAGAGGAAGAGGCACAAAGTGTGGTTCATCAGCAAAGTTGTGACTTAGAGAAAGATGCACTAAGTGTGGTTTTTGTCAAATCAGCAACTACAGAAGAAGAACACTATGTGTTGTGCATCATTAAAGCCACAACTCCAAAAGAAGATGCACCAAGTGTGGTTCGTTACTAAAGTCGCAGCTCCAAAAGAAGATTCATCAAGTGTGGTTCATCGCTTTCAAAGCCAAAATTACAAAGAAAAATACATAAAGTATGGTTCGTCCTTAAAGCCGAAACTGCAAAGGAAGATACATCATGTGTGGTTCATGATCAAAGCTGTAATTGCAAAAGAAGATGCACCAAATGTTATTCGTCGCCACCAAAGCCACAATTACAAAAAAACATGCACTAAGTGTGGTTCATCATCAAGGCCGCAACTACAAATGAAGATGCACCAAGTGTTTCCTTGCAAATTATGAATTACACCTCATATTTATTTTGGGTCTGATATTGAGACTGTTTACGGTCCATTGTAACCTGTAAAAAAAGGAAAAAAAGAGGTGATGTGTCTCACGGTGCCAATAGCACGAAGATTCAAATTGGCATGGTGAAAATTGTGTCATGTACTCCCGCGCTTGTCATGACGAATATAGTCCTATTTTCTTAAAACCTGTGTTTTATCTGTATATATAGGCAATGAAATAAGTCTCAATCAATACATAAATCAATATGCGACTCTTCGTCAAAGATGCAAAGAAGTGAACTCACGAATGTTGTCCAAAGTCATACCAAAGTCGATTGTATTGCTAACTTTAAACAAATAATTTCAGTCTTTTGATAAGGAATTTGGCTTTGACCTTTGGATATATTGTAGAGTTTGAAATCTAGTTTCTATATAATCAAGTCCGAATTCATTTAGACGCTCCTACACCAAGATATGGACGTTTCGGTAAGACTCCACATATCTGGAAAAACATATTTGTCAGATCTAAAGACCAATTTCAAAATTTGATTTCGATTAATTCATGAGGATTTTTACCTTGATTTTTGAATATGTTGTATAAGTTGAAGTATTCCTTCTATAGAATTAAGTCACTCATCATTCAAATGCTCCTACACCAAGATATGAACGTTTTGGTGAGACTGCATAGAGCAGTGAACAAAAAGAAGACAGATGTGATAGCAAATTTCAAAAAATAATTCCCATCAATTGATAAGGAATCTGGCTTTGATTTTCACATATGTTTTAGATCTGGGAGTCTAGTTTCCAAAAAATTAAATAGATCATGATTTAACCTTTTATACAATAAGATATAATATTTCTACCTCAAGTGTGCTGAGCTAAAAAAAGTGATGAAAATTAAAAAAAAAAACATTACTTGATGGAGATGCATTTGATTGAGGTTGACAATGGCGTAAATTGACAATCAACCACCGTAAGAACATGGGTATTTATAGATAACAACAGTTCATAACTTTTGTTCCTACAAATTACGGAAAAACCATAGTTGAAATCATGTTATGATAAATTTTCCTAGGAACGAAATTATGGTAAGTTTCCATAGGAATCAAGTTATGGAAAATTCCATAGGAATATAAAATTATGGAAAATTTCATTTGGTTCAAAAATAGAAAGTTTTGAAAAACAATTTGTTCCTAGAAATTATAGAAAAATTACAGTTTGAACCAAATTATGGCAAGTTTCTATTGGAACCAAATTATGAAAAATTTCCATTGTACTCAAATATGGAAGTTTTGAAAATCTTCCTACGAAAAAAAATGTTTACTTCACAATACTTCAAGCCTTGTCTTTGAAGGTTCGACAAGTTGAGTACCCCCAACAAGTCTCCATAATACTAGAAAGATAGAGACAAACACAAGTAGACAGAGACAAGAAGAAGAACAGGAAGAAATATATAACAAAGCTATGCTCTTCAGTGGTGGTCCGCAAGTCTTCTGCATTTAAAGAAGTCTTCGTCTCTAAGTTGTGAGCCGAAAATTATCATACCTCTGTGATTGTGATGAAAGCCTGGCTCCGCATTCATAGTAAAGATCCAACAAGTATTCCATCGATTCAAGAACAAAGCAAAGTTCTTGAGTTGACGATCGTGCGGAGAAGAATCAGAGGATTACGTCTTTTTCATTAGATTTTATAAAGATTGTAATCCTCGCATAAATTCTTAATATAAATATTATTTTTTGTCGCTATTTTCCTTTCTTGATTGTTATTTTTCAGGAACGAAACTTAGTCGCATACATGATTGACTGACAGAAGAAGAGAAGTAGGATATATAGTTCATTTAGCATGAGATCAAATTGTAAACTTTTGCATTGTAATGTGGTTTTAAAAATGCAGATCTTTATGTGGATCAAAACATTGTTGTAGTTTATGTAAGATATTCCAAAACTATTACAAAATAAATAAATAATTGTTATATATTTTTGCTTTTAAATATATCCAATAAATCATAAATAAAATTGAAGAAGTACTAATGTATATCAATACATTGGGTTTTAAGAATATTACTCTTTGAATAAGTTCTGAACAAATTATCTAAGTCTCTAGTTTAATGTGGCCTGTTTCATTGTGTAATTGACATAATAATATTGGAGGAGATCTTTTCTAATTTTCATTATCATAATCGACATCCGTGTCAGCTAACAACACAACCACTTGCCGTTGTTGTCTCGCCAAGCTACTTTAATTCCTCGATTGCCTTCATTCAAATTTCAATAAATTTTCAAATTTTAAATATAAGTAAATAAGAAAATAATTATTTTATCTAATGTAATATCTATTTTTAAAGGGTATGAAAGGTAATCCACATTTTGATAATATATCAAATGTTCTATATGTATTTTTTCACAGATTTCTTCTACCAAATTTCCTCAATTATCCATAATATTACACGTTAGAAGCATAGAGTCTTTTTCTGTTATTTTTTTTTATCTTCTTCATTACTTTTTCTTTTCTACAATATAATTGATCTAACTCAAAAAATCAAATTATTGAAATGTATGTGTCCACTATACTAAGGGATCAGGTCCCTTCGAATAAGACAGAGTAGTAATAAGTAAGATACAGAAGTAATCAACACAAGACTTTACATGAAAAAACTCCTTGCTCAAGGGAGAAACAATCACGACCTGTCCAATAGAATTTTCAGACCAATCTTCACTAAGGTGCAAGAGCAAAGTTATCTATTACAACCTATTGTAACTACATACTAAACCTCTCCACCCCTTGGCTTGCAACAACTCTATCACAAGACTTCCAGCCTAAGCAATATGACTATTGCCCACTACACAACTACCCTTAGTTATGTAGACTTCAACAAACAGATTCAAAGTTAACACTTAACCAAGAACCCAACACAACAATGACAACTAACTGATCAATGTTTCTTTATAAATTAGAAACTGATCTTACAATGGTTAATAGCTCAAATACAATAACACTTAAGAAAATACTCCACTAGATGTGCTCGATCAGGTCTCTTGAGTGCAGATATTGTATGTTGCTTTCTTGAGAGAGTAACTGATAGATCCTTTTGTAAAATCTCAAAAAGCACACCTCTTTTTGTTTTGAAAGAGGTTTTTAAACTTGCAATGGGAGAAACCTTGGTATCTCTCACTAGCCAGCCAGTATGAAGTGCACAGGAACATCATGTACTTTTTTCACCAACCTGTCAGCTTTGACAGCTGGCTTCCAATTTGGCAATTGACAGTTGAAGTACATAGGACCTGATCCCTCTATTAGTTCCATGGTTTGTTAATCATCAAAACACACAACACAAATTATGTAGTAAAATTTTAAAAGTATTCTTCCAAATGAAATCGAAAGAAAATAAGAACTCCAAATGCCAATCTATATTTTTTTTCTGTAGGTTTCTTTGTCAGAAACTTTCAATTGTTCATCTTACATGTTAGGTGTGTAGGTTTTTTCTTTCTTTCTTTAAATTAATTTCTTCATTATCTTTTTTCTTTTCTCCAGTTGTTAGAAATTTAATACAACTCTTAAGTTAACGAAGACTTGTTATTTCTTTTCGTTTCTATTATTTGAAATTACAAAAAAATCAACAATATAATCAATATAAATAAACTCAGCTTTAAGCATATACACAAAATAAAATACAAATATTGATATCATAAAAATTGAAAGAGATAATATGCAAAACATAAGTTAGAACAATATATACTTTTAAGTCAAAATTACGATCAAGCTAAAACTTCATATAAGCACAAACGTAGTTCACAAATAACTTTGACATCAAATAATTTAGACTTACATTTTATCTGAAAAGTCAATGTGATATTGTATTGATGTTAATTTTTGTTTAACCTTATGACTTTTGCAACAAATTTTTCAACTATATGCATCCAATTATAAGAATCAAATCACAATTTGTTAATAAAAATTCAACGTAGATATAATATTAACAAAATCAAGAAATAAAAGCAAACATAATAACTTTTGGACTTATTGAATAGTCTGGTTCTTCCACAACAACTGTAGTAAACTTGAATATTCAATAACTATAAAAAGGGCAGCCCGGTGCACTTAAGCTCCCGCTATGCGCGGGGTCCGGGGAAGGGCCCGACCACAAGGGTCTGTTGTACGCAGCCTTACCTTGCATTTCTGCCAGAGGCTGTTAAACATAAAAATACAAAAAATATTACGTGGAAAACCTCTTTGTTGAGCACGAATTTCCTTTGTAAATATTGTGATTTCAACACACTAAATAAAATCTTCATAAAATTCAACGGCTATTTCATTTGGCGGCAACATGCTTGTTTCGTCCAGTTATTTTATCAAAAAAATTCAACTGAAAAAGAAACATGAGAAACTATTAAAAGGGGAGCATCTATTATCAATTGTTAAAGTATGTATATCTTAAATATAATTTCTAAAGATATTAATTAATTAAAAGAAATAAAGAAAGATGAAAGGATGCTGATAAAGATGAAAGTAAAAAGATTACTTGAAGAGTAATCAAAATACAATTGTAGAAATTCTTATTTAAGTAAAGTAAAATTCTAATCCGAAATATTACTTAAATACAATTGTAGAGATTCTTATTTATATAAAGTAAAATACATTATAATTTTTAGCTATATTTTAGGAGTTCTAACAAGTTATCACAAATTTAGGAAATATATTAATTGCATTAAAAATTAATTATAAAAATAACCAAAATTTTCTTTAAAAAAAGTTGCCGCATATGGCACATGTATCAACTACTACCATTCTTGTCACTCTCTTTATCTCTACCTTCCTCTCTTCCACCAAAACACATTTCATCTAAAATTAAAATTATTAACTCTAAAAATAAATATAAAAAGTTGTTGGAGAAAAAATAAATCTAATCTCATAATTTTATCCGATGAAACTCTATTTTTTCGGTAAGGAGGAGTTCCTGTTGATTGAGATGAATTTTCTAGAAAATGGTTTTCTTTATTACTGAAATATTTTTTTAAAATACGTTTAAATAGTTTTTCTTTCTTCTTCTTATAATTTTTTTTTGTGAACCAAACTGACATAGAGTTCCCTAGCTGAGACTTTTCTTTTTCAAGCTGGAAATAGAGAACTCCTTTTTGGAACTGCCTTTGATCTTAAGCTCGAAGATGCTATCCCGATGTTTTGCCAAAAGCAAAGATCATTTTATGACATAAAGAAAAAACTACAATTACGGAATTGAAGGAAAAAAAGAATAAGAAGTGCAGCTATCTCCGCAAGTCCCATCGATTGAGCTGTTGATGGAATATGAGATGCTTTCATACTTGAAAGAGGTCCAGGTCTTGGAATCGGTTAGAACCTCTCGCAGTTCTCGATTCTGATTGAACTAGGGAGGATCAGTATTGCTGGGGGAGATAGTTCTTCCTTAGCTGGCCGAAAACTGCTAATTAGAAGAAAAAAGACGCCACCATGCCGATGGGCAAGAGGCTAGGGCAGTTAAGGAGGGTTATATTTGATGATCGTATCCGAAATTGAAAGAATTTTTGCGGAAGAAAATTCAGGATGAATGCTTTTTTCATTCGCTATGCACTGACTGGATGCGTACTCGCGTGATTAAGTTGTGTGGAGAACTAAATAGAATTGTGACTGCCATCCAATTCTAAAAAAAGGGGTCAGAAAAGTGTGGCTGATTTGTTCTTTTACCATGTCAGCCACATTCTCATTTAGTCGACCCCCACCCCAACGCTATCTTCCTTATCAGTGAACCAAAACATAGTGCATAAGCACTCTTCGATGTAGCACGCCCTTCCCTCTCACCTTTCGGTTCATTGCAAGGAAAGACTAAAAAGAAAAAAGGAAGCTTTTGGCGGACTATTTTGTATTAACTTCCATACAGCCCCTTTATCGATACCAAGGGGAAGCAGGAATTAGACCAATAGGGCATTGCTCTTCGCCTGTTGTAACAACAACAAAAGTCCATACCGAAATTTTGGGTGCCCTCTCGACCTTTCCACCGATGCTATAATATAACTTCCTAATTTTTCTATTCCAATCAATGGAATCTTCCTAGGTGATACAAAACTCCTCAATCAATATCAACAAGATATCGTGACCGCTTAGGCCCCATTGATTTTGCATCTTCTAACATCTCGAGTTTCGAACTCTTCTCACGCTTTTTCATCACGATTTTCTCTTTGAGTTCTTATTTGTTATCATGACGTCCTGCATGCAGGGTTGTTTAGAAATCCCTTTGCAACTTCCTGAATCTTTGGCACATATGGATTAGCGGAAACTTTCTCGGTCTACGCGTCTACCAGGGCACCCCTTTTCTTTCTCAAAGTAGCGGATTACACATATTTTGTAATTTTAGCTGATTTGCAAAAATGTGTCAAAATGACATAATGAGACATGACATGAGGTAGCTAAAATGAACAAAACCTAGTTGAGGTGTCTAACTGAAAGCTAGTGCCAACTTTAGGGGCCACCGATGGGTTCAGCCATAGATTAAATATTAGGTTTTTTCTTTACCTTTTTTATTAATCATGTATAAAAACTATTTTTCTGACTTTCTTGGACTTTTTTTGACCTTTTTATAGTTAGGTTTTTTCTTTACCTTTTTTTGTTAATTATGTATAAAACTATTTTTTTAGGGGTCCTTTTTTGCTTTTGGACATTTCTTTTATTCTTTTTTTTGCTTATTCTTTTGAAAGTTTTTTTTAATCAAGTCTATTTTAGTTGGAAAAAAGATTCTTAGTGAATGAATTTAAATTATAGTCAATATGTAATGTTATTAAAACAATAGTATAATAATTGAAAGAAATTTGTGAAAAGACAATTTTATCTAAAGAAGAGACTTTTAATGAAGGGCAAAAAGTTTAATCAGTATTTTGAAGGTGTTCATGCTTTTAATATAGTACTAGTGTATATGAACGTACTTTGCACGTTACTCCCTATAAATTATCACAAAAAAGAACTCTTTTGAAGTCTCATTCCTATACCCGACTCGGGACACGACCAAGACATTCGACCTCAACACCCGACACTCGACACCTGAATCGTGAATCTAATTCTAAACTAAGACTTGACCCTGGCTTCCGATCCAAAACTTGTTCCACGACTTGACCTGAGACTCGACTTCTGACTCGATATCCGATCTCGATATTCGACTCTAGATCGAACTAGAAACTTGACCCCGACATCAAACCTCGACACTTGAAACTGATTTAGGACCACAATTTCGACACCAACTCCCGACCTAGGACCTGATTTGAATTCTGTTTTGGGACCCAACTTTCGACCTGAGATTCTAACCTGCACCTGACTTTCGAACTAGGATATGGCCCCACTGAACCTTAACATTTGACACGAGATCGAACTTGACTTCCCATTCCTAAACCGACCCAACTTTTGACTTGAGATTTGACCCTGAAATCAGACCCTAGATCTGACTTGCAAACTGAAATCTAAACCCGAATCTGATCTAGGACCCGATCCCGACTTTCGACATAGGAATTGACTCTAACTTTTGATTTGGTAATAGAATTTCGAATCAGGACCTGACTACGAGGCTAATTTTTGAATCGAGATCTGATCCCGATATTCGATCCCAGCAATTGATTAAGGACCCACTCTATACTTGACTTGGGACATGACCTCGACTCTCGATCTAAAACCTGACTCCAACACTCGACACAAAACCCTACCCTGACACGTAACTCGGGACCCAACCCTGACACCCCAGAATCTTACCTCGATTTCTGACTCTAGATCCAACACTTAATAAGATTCGACCCAGGATCCAGGAATTGTGTCTTAAATCATCTTGAATTTAGAAAAAAAGGTTAAGAAAGGAAGGCTGTGTCTCATTGAATTGTTGATGAACATTGCCTTTATTAAAAGATTCTATAATAGATAAAATTATCATTTACTATTTTTCTGCAATTGACAAAATTGTCATTTACTATTTTTTTAAAATAATTGTTATTTAATTATTATAAAAATATATAGGACTTTGAAATTAACTAAAGTTATAACTATTAAATATTTACTCCTTGAGGATATAAAAGTTTTTCAATATTTAATGAATATTTTGATCGACCAATATTATTAAACGTGTAAAAATTCCCTATTCATAGTTTACTTGAAATAGATTTAATGTTAAGCTCCAAATTTTAAGGATAATATGTATCTACAATAAACTTATTCCTAATAGAATTATGTTTTATTTAGTCCTAGTACAAAATTATATTTATACCCATTAGTAATTTTTTAGATGGAGAAAATTTTAACTTAAAAAGGCAAATAAATAAATTAACTTTTAGTGGATATTTTGGTCAATCAACATTTATATTTGTGCTTTTATAATAATATAGATAAATATAGATTGATGACTAATTGGACTTTAAAAACTTGTCTATTAGTATTAGGACTTTCATGGAACAAACCTAATAAAAAATATTTGATTTTAATTTTTGATGATTTTGTTTATTGTAGAGATTTTTAATGAATGACAAAAATTTCAAACAATATTTATAAAGACCTTCATGTTATAGTATAAATTTGTGAATTATTCTACTACAAAACAAATTTATGATTATACTTTTATAGAAACTAATCTAATGGGATAAATAAAATAGAAGTGTTAGAAATCATACTACAAAAATCTGAATAAATGTTTGATTTTTTTCCTTCATATTTTCCCTTTCCTTTAATTAAGTTTTATATTTCCTACTAAATTGTACAAAAAGACAATAATGAAAAATATGGTTTAAATTATATCTTAACTAATGAACCGTGTATACAAGAAATATGAGAAACATTTACCGATAATAGACACCCTAATATTGTGGTAAACATATGTTTTAATGCTTCTTACATGATTTCCTCTTATGTCATTTTTCCTTTTTACAGTTCATAAACTCTGCCATTTCTTATTCCTCCATTTTGTTTTTCTCATCAACTCTGCTATTTCTTGTTCTTCTATCCTGTTCAACTGTTGTCTTCTTTTGGGCTGTATAATAGTGGTTAGTTCTGCTATTCTAAAAATAATTGTATTTTTAAAAAACATATATTAAATTTTAGTAATTCGTACTTCTTTTCATGTTCACTGTTGTGTGGTCTGGTCAATTGTTTTCTTGCAGAATCTGCATGGCAGGGTTTGAAGAGTTTTGTTACTCTTTGTTATGCTCCTTCCTTAACTTTTAGGGTGAGTAATTGCTAAATAGATATACACCCAACCATATTAATAAAACATCAAAATTACCACAACGGTCCGTAACATTTATTTGCCATTTTTCTGGCTCAACTTTACAAAATTACCCAAAATGGCAAATTGAAAATGACAATTTATTTACGTTGGATGAGTTGACAATTTTATTTTGTACTACTAATTACTTGCCAAGGACACATTATGTTGAATTGATTGGAAATATTTACTCACAGAGCCAATTGGATTCACCGTTAATGTCACGATCCGAATTTGGGTGTGATGGCGCTCATCTCAACCCACCGAGACAAGTCAGCCTAAAACTCAATGGAAAGTAAATGCGGAAGTAATTGAGATAAAACAAGGTTTAATTTAGTCAAAAATAAATAAATAATTTCAAAATCCCCCAAGACTGGTTGTCAAATATACAAGCCACTAGTACATTAACGAAGTACGAAAGAAAATACAGTCACAATGTCTTTGTCTCTAGAATAGAACTAAAACATATTAAAGGAGTAAGAGGTGTCCGCTAGATGGATGTAACAACTACCTCAACACTCGAAATGATAGCCACGAATGTGGTAGAAAACACTAGGAGATCAAGCAGCTCCAGGCTCACAACCTACACAAGTGTAGAACCAAGGGGTGAGTACCAAAAAATACGGTACTCAGCAAGTGAATAACTAAAACTAAGCAAAGCTCAATAGATACAAGTACTGTTTTCCTCCTAACCGAATCTCCTTAACTACAACCTGCATAAAACCAGCCTAACTCTACACTTGTACAATAACCACCGTAATACAGTCCACGAATACTCATCAATAGTCTCATTAATGAATCATATCAGGTTAAGTTTAGCATATACAGAGCAATAAAGGGGTAAACACGAATTCACAAATATCAATAAAATGCGATGCAATGCAATGAGATGATTCATGTTTGTCCTATAGGTACACATCCGCTGAATTACAGTCCACAACCCATGGGGGACATTTCTGTCCATGTAACCTTCCACAGAGCGTGTGGCCCGTTCCCTCAATATACATATCCTGCCAAGGAGCATGTGGCCTGACCCCTTTTATTTCATAATACCTGCCACAGAGCGTGTGGTACGAACCCTTTATTTCATAATACCTACCACGAAGCGTGCTGCCTGACCCCTTTTATTTCATATCATTTTCACTCTCAACACAATATGTCAGGAGCAATGCAATCAATTCATGTTCATATAATTCATGATAATAACATGACAACAACAACAATTTTTTGTATCTCACATCAATAGTCATTTCACATGTCCAAAATAAATCCATAATCACAACATATCAATTCCACCAATACATGTCATTAGATCATCATTTTATACCCCTCATCTCTATTTTTAAGGCCAATCATACAGTCAATAACCTAGTCTAATTCTCATTACTATCCAGTACACATAACACGGAAATACAAGCATCTACAAGCTTAAACTGAAGTTTATAAATTCACTTGCCTTAATTAATCAAGCAATCACTCTGGGACTTGAGCCTTCCCTTTTCGTTAGGCCTCCAAATCAACGTAATCTAGTCAAATAAATAATCACAATAAGATTTCGAAACTAACAACACCCTTATTACCATATGTCTAGCCTAGACCCAAAAATTTAAGCAAATCTATAAACACGTTCCTAATCTTAATGCCACTTAACATTTCAATTCTCATATTTTCTGAATTTCAAAACTAGGGTTAAACCTCCATTAAATTAAATAATCACTTTAAAACTTGAGCCTTTCGTAACGCTTCCAAATGATCAAAATCCATTTAAATGCATAATCTTTATAAGAATACGAATCCAATGAAACCCATATTGCTATATTTATTTTCGGATAAAAAATTGGGTCAAAAAGTCATCTGAGTCAAATCTGAAATTCTCTTTCTAATTATGTTCACTCATGATAAAATAAACCCACATCTCAAATTTCAGCTAAAATGGATGTTATTCCACCCCAAATCAAGATTTTATGTGAAGAATCCTAGGGTCATATTTTCTTATTTCAGCGTTATTTCTCCACCAATATACCCTAAAAATATGTTCATAATCACTTAAAAATTTAATGAAAAGGATGAGAATAATTACCTTGACGTTTTGGAATGAAAATCCCTATTTTTCTCTTCTCCTTTATTTTTCTTTTCCCCTTTCTTTTTTTTCTTCCTCCGTATTGTTTTTCTCTAGTTCCTGCATTCCCCCGCCGCTGCTTTGTACGCACATCTAATGGCTTAATACCATCAGATTATATATATATATATAATATTACTTTTTTTCTTTTCTTTTATTATTATTATTATTTATTTTCTTCTTTTTCTAATTAATTATTTACTAAAATAACAAACCCTACTAACCTATTTTATTAAATATAAGAAAAGAGATATAAGTATTAAATAAATTAACACTTTAACCCATTAATTAAATTAATTATTTAAAATCACTCATCAATTAATTAACTGAAGTTATCAAATAGTCCAAAATTCCCAATTTAAATGTACAGAAAGAGTCTTTTATGAAGGAAAGAGGACTCGTTCTCAAAATTACCTAATGGGTCATTACAGTTAATTTCCTGCACAATTTAAATAGTGATAAAGTTATTATTAATATTTTCATAATTACCTTAAACACCATTTATTTTGAAATAAAATTATAAGATTATAATACTACTTATTTAGAAAGAAAATATTTTTAAAAAAATTGATCCGAACAAATAGAATCTTATAATCCACGATATACTAATTTTAAAAAACCTTGGAAAAACGAATAGCAAAACGATAAACTTTCAATATACCATACTTTAAAAAAAATAAGTATTCTTTTTTATATAATTACGTATTACTAATTGAATATGGGGAAGGAGGAAACCATATTTTATCACACTAGTTTAGTGTACGTTCTTTGCATGTGTGTACCGCATTAATTAATAAAAATATATATACAAAATGAGTAAATTATTATGTATGTAATCCATATCATTGAGTACACAACTTTGAAAATTATGTAAATATTACTAATTAATTGTTACGACCCCAACCCTCCGTGACTGACACCCACACTAACCCTCCAGTGGGAGAACCATTTTTACAGCCCAAGCTAACACACTTGTGAGATATAATAGTTAAGATTTGTGGAAGCAGGAATACATCAAGAAATAATACTGAGTCTCCATAAACTCAGAAACAATCTAAACAACAAACTGAAAATGTGGAAACATCCTAAGAACTGAAAGTCATCATACCAAAACTCTAAAACTAAACAAGTCTAGAAAAAGAGTGAAATCCCCAAAAGGAAATCATTACGAAATAACAATTGTTTGAATATCTAAGTCTCGAAAAGAAGGAATAGAATCAAAGATAGTGTCCGCGGCAGCCTGAAAGAACAACTCACCCTTGAACTCGAACACAACTACTCCTCTAGGCAAGGTCTCTCCGCAGTCGGTTGAATATGCCATGTACTTAATAAAAATAGAGCAAGTGTAGTATCAGTACACAAAATTCACGGAGTACTGATAGGATCACGTGGTTAATCAGTAAGCGGATCATGGACAAGTAAACTCCACATAATAAGAACATATATATAGAATAACTTAACCCGTGTCTTCTCAAATAGTATTCAACAAGATCACAGTTCAACAACCATAGTCAACATTATATAACTTCACATAAAGGTCCTCTCATGGGACCTACAAAAACTCAACTTGTGTAGGAATGTGATACCTAATCTAAAGATTGTGTCAGAATGTGACACCCGATCCCAATATATAAAACAACCACAATTACATTCAGTATTCAACATCATATTTCCAAGAACAAGTTTATCATAAAACAGGCCAGTAAGTGATCATTCACATAAAATCTAGCATGTTCCCCTATTCATATAAGCATATACATACCATAAAGCAATTTAGTAAGTACATGAAATACATACGAGAAACAAAATTATCACCTACCTCGAATTCAAGCTTTAACAACCTTAAAGCGCAAGAGCTTTCCCTTTCCAGGTTCGTTCCTCTTGTTCTTGGTCTAAAAATAGTAAATATGTATAAAGGGTCAACAAAATAACCTAAATTTCATGAAAAGTAAAAAAATTCTCATCCTAGGACAAACCTATGATCCTAATCCCACCGTAGGGCTATTTTTCACCCTTACCCATAGGTCAAACCCTCCCACAATGATCACCCATCCTTGTTTATATGTATTAGGAATCAAAGGATGAGTTTAAGGAGTAAAATCCTTATCTTAAGTGTGAAAATCCATGGAAAATTGATGAAAATCACCCTAGGTCTCCTCCTATCATTTTACGAATAGTTTTTGCAGAATGGAACCGTTTCTAGGGTTTTTCCCCGTCTAAATTCATGACTATCCCGCTTTGGCTGGAAAAATCCCGCTCTGGCAGGAATAATCCCACTCTAGTAGGAGTAATCCCACTCTGGCAGGAATAATCCCATGCTGGCGGGATATGCAGAAACAGTGAGCTCGGAGTTTGAGCTTCAAGCCCCATTTCACAACACACCCCTTTCCAAGAATGTATTAAATTATACTTTTCACGCCAAGTCCAATTTTGGGAGTTTTACTCGCCCCAATGCGATTTTGCGAAGACGTAAATGTTCTGTATCACCTTGGATATTAGCTTACCTAATAAAATTAGAGATTCGATCCCCCACCATTCACAAGGTTACCTTAGACCTCACATGACTCAAAATTTGTCCAAGTTTGGCCTAGGCTAAATTTTTTCAAAGTTACTACCCTAAGCTTGCTGGCCAAAATCCTTCCCCATTGACCTATCCATAATGACGGGGACAGTTACTACAATAGATATCAATTTATCCATCACTCATCCCTGAGTGACTAACTAGGGAATATAGGGCTAAAGTAGAGATAGAGTAGTATTTGTTCGACGAACAAATGAGGATACTTATATCGCATGTCCTTCTCAGTCTCCCACGTAGTTCCTCCACCAAACGATGTTTCCATTGCACTTTAACCATATTGATCTCTTTAGTCACCAACTTTCAAACATCATGATCAAGGATTACAAGCGGCTCTTTCTCATACTGAAGATCCTTGTATAGCAACATCGAGTCCTATTTAATAATGTAGTCTCCATCTCCATGGTACTTTTTCAGCATTGACATATGGAACATCGGGTGTACCCTAGACAAGCTAGGTGGTAAGGCCAATCTATATGCCACTGGCCCCTACACAGTTAAGAATTTCAAAAAGGCTAATAAAGCGAGGATTGAGTTTGCCCTTTTTACCAAACCTCGTTACCCCTTTAATGGGTGACACTTTTAGAAGCACTTGCTCACCAGCCTCAAATTTCATACCCCTCACCTTAAGGTCAGCATACTCTTTTGACAACTTTGAGCTGCTAGAAGTTTAGCTTGGATGCTCTTTACCTTATTCTAAGTATCCCTCACCAAGTCCACCCCCAATGGCTCCACATCTCCAGCTTCAAACCACCATATGGGAGACCTGCACCCCCTCCTATAAAGGACTTCAAATGGTGCCATGTCAATGCTGAAGTGGTAGTTATTATTATAGGAGAATTCACACAAAGGCAAGGACTTGTCTCAATGTCCCCTAATGTCGATCACACATGCCCTCATTATATCGTCCAGTACTTGGATAGTCCTTTTTGACTGCCCATATGTCTGTGGATGGAAGGTAGTGCTAAAAGTAAGTTGAGTGCCCAACACTTCATGAAACTTCCCCCAAAATTTTGAAGTGAACTACGTAACACGATTTGAAATGATAGAGAAGGTCACCCCGTGTAGCCTTACTATCTCTTTCACATAAATCCTTGCCAATTATTGTGAATTATAGTCCACTATAACCAAAAAAGTGAGATGACTTTGTCAACTTGTGAACCCCACCCAAATGGAGTCATATTTCCCCAAAGTCTTGGGAAGTCCTATCACAAAATTCATGGCTATTCTCTCCTACTTTTATTTCGGAATGGGCATTCTTTGTAGTAAACTCGAAGGTCTTTGGTGCTCATATTTCACCTATTGACAGTTCTGGCACTTGACTACATATTCAACTATGTTTTTCTTCATACCCGACCACCAGTATAGAGCTTTCAAGTCTCGATACATCTTAGTTACCCCAAGGTGAAAAGAGTACCGCGAACCATGAGATTCAAATATGATTTTCTGAATTAAGCGATTTACCAAGTGAACAAAAATTCTTCCCCCAAAGTGAAACATCCCACCTGCATCAAGTTTTGAATCTTGTGCCTTGCATATCAACACCTTTCCTCTAATTTTATTCAAATTCACATCTTCAAACTGCTTGGTCTTAATTTTCTCTATGAAAGTGGGTTTAGATCAACACTAGCTATTACCCTACCCTTCTCTGAGATGCCTAATCTCATGAACCTAACCTCCAAAGACTGAATTTATCTATCCAGGGGCGTTTGTAGGCTCCCAAATAGGCTAGACTGTCCATACTAACCGGTTTCCAGCTTAATGCATCTGCCACCGCATTAACCTTACTCGGATGATACCAGATAGTGATATCATAGTCTTTGAGCAACTCCATTCACCTGTGTTGTCTCAAGTTTAAGTTCTTCTAGGTTAACACATATTTTAAGTTGCGGTGATCACTAAACACCTCACATTTGATGCTATACATATAATGCCTCTATATTTTCAGTGCAAATACTATCGCTGCCAACTCCAAATTATGAGTCGGGTAGTTCCTCAAATGCACCTTCAACTGCTTCGAAGCATAAGCTACAACATTCTTATCCAGCGTTAATACAACACCCAAAAATTAATGTGAAGCATCACAATAAATAATGAAATCTTTACATTTGACTAGTAGGGCCAAAATTAGTGTTGTGGTAAAAAAGGTCTTAAGCCTTTGAAAGCTCTCTTCGCACTTGTGATCCACTCGAATGAAACCTCATTTTTAGTCATCTTAGTCAAATGAGTAGTGATAGAAGTAAAATTCTTCATGAACCGGCAATAATAACTGGCCTGTAACACCCCCTAAAAACGTTGTATATGATGTTCTATTTTTTGATAAAAATGATATCACTTCTGTATTTTGGGCATACCTTTTAATAGGATGGTCCAAATTAGGTGATTCAAATTTTTAAATAACCCGAACATCATTACCTACAACTTTTGTGACCATATTTTATGTTTCGGAGGTTAAGTAGGTCAAATAAATTAATTGTTGCAAAACATGGTACTATGATGAAATGGAGTATTTGTAGAAAATAAATCATATCTCACTGTAGGATGTTGTAAATCAGTTGATTCTTAAACAATATGAAAGTAGACTTCTAGAGCAACAATTTATATGAAGAGACCAAATCCTAATAAGGAAGTTACCATTTTCAAACGCAGCTTCGAAAAAGAGTATTCGATTAAAAGAAGGTTCATCTCACCAACCATGAAAAAATCTAGATCCATTTGACATCACCCATGACATCAATATTCCACCATTTAACATCAACCATAAAATCACAATCTTGAAAATTATGACATCATCTTGTAAATTTTCAAGATCATCCTTTGTAATTATTTTTATTTATTGTTAAGTCCCTCCTCTATACATATAAATACCCACCTTATTTCCTTATTTTATTCATCAATTGAGGACTATTGATGGCATGGGTGATATCAAATAGAGGACTATTGATGTCATGGGTGATGTCAAATGGATCTAGATCTTTCCATGGTTGTTGAGATGAATCTTGTTTTAACGAAATACCATTTTTTGGAACTACGTTTGAACAAGATAACTTCCTAAGATAACTTCATGAATCAACCGATTTGAAGTAACCTACAGTGAGATATGATTTTTCTTCTACAAATACTTTATTTCGTCACAATACCATGTCTTGTAAAAAATAATTTATTTGACCTATGTATCTTCTGAATCTTAAGATATGCTCTTTATGAAAGTTGTAGGTAATGCCGTTGAGGTTATTCAGAAGTTTGATTCACTTAATTTGGACTATTTTATGAAAAGGTATGCCAAAATACAAAAGCAGTATCATTTTCGTCGTGAATTGAAACACCACATACAACGTTTTAGGGGGTGTTACAATATTTTACCTAAATAATTTTTTTATATTAATAATTATCCTTTTTAGGATACATTTTTTGTTACTGTCTATAAACTATTTATCTTAATTAATAACTAAAATCACTACATTACCCACCCTTCTCTGTCTCTCCCTCCCTCTCTCTTTCTCTTTTTTTCTCTCTCTTTCTCTTTCTCTCTTTTTCTCATCCTTCTTCTCTCTTTTTTTTGGTCCTTTTTGTTTCTCCTTTTTTCTGCATCATTCTTCTTCTTTTTTTCTTTTTTTTTCTCTCTCTTTCTCTTTTTTCTTTTTCCCTATTTTAAAAATAATAATTAATTATCTTAATTTAAAACTAATTTAATGTCACACCCCGAGAGGTTACCCTATGCGTGGCCGGTAATCTGAGACTATTGCTAGTGTCCAAGCGAGCCACTTGACTTGTTCACACAATCAATCAATCAACTCTCTATAAGCAAAAGACTTAACTCATCAAGATGATAAAATAAATACTTGTAGAATAAGGCCACACGCCAATAATTTATCTAATACAATCAACAAGACTAGTATAACTAGCCAAAAGCTAATCTCAAATCAACAAATCAACAATCTAGTCTATGAAGCCTTTATCAACTGTCTAAGTGGTGCCAATGACAGATTCATGGCTACCAAATCAAAATAAAAGGAACATCAGAACTCGAAATCTAGATGATAAAATAGTGGTATCCTCTAAAGCAGGAAGGACTCACCAATCAGCTGGAATGTAAACAGATCCTCAACGGCGCATTTGTTTATGATCTCTAATTCATGTCTCTATATCATAAAATGTTGTAGGACCAAATGGACGTCAGTACATGAAATGTACGAGTATGTAATATGGAAGAATAAAACATGCATAAAGATAGAATAATACCAGTTTAAATATCTCAAATCAGAAAGATGAAGAACTCAATCAGGATATCATAAGTTTAAAGTAAGAATAAGGTTTAGTTAGAGACAAATCATATACAATCCAATCTAATCCAATCTAATCAACTCAGAGTACTATCAAGACCTATATAGGAGTTTCTCTTATCCGATAACAATCACTTATGAGACAGTGATCGTACAACAAACTCATTGTTGTTTCCATAACCGTCCAATACTTTGCCAGGGTAAAGGACGAATCATCCAATCAAGGATCCAATTAAGCAATCAAGTCCTATCTTTTTAGGATATTCAAATCAAGAGAAATATCTGAATTTAATGGTTTAATCCTCTTCTACGTTGGATATGTAGTTATTGAGTTTAAGTTATTACTTACTCTTACCCAATTCAGTTCTTGATACTTCTCCCAAAACCTAGAAATGATTCGAAGATTGATTTTCCAAAATGATTGATTTGATAGAACCAATGAACTGATAAGAGTCCATATGAGACTTGTTCATCGGTTGATTGAGATTGATTGTCTTATGAGCATTGAGATCATTCATTTATGAGTAGTTGGGACAATCACTTATGACAACATTTAGTTGAGACTATTCAATATAGTTCAATAGTGAAGATAAATGGACTATCAAGTTTCATCAAAATTATCATCATGTTCACATCACAATCACAATTATGCATTCACAAGTTCAAGGCTCTAGACTCAATCCTTAGGCATATATATTCAATGTAGGTCAAAATACTAGTAGGGTTTATGGTGTAATTAGTTTAAATCATCTATTCAGGAAACAAGTTCATAGAAAAATATCTATTTCATAATAGTACGTAAAATATGTAAATTTAAGGAAAATCTCTTGAAATACATTCATGGGAACTCAAATCATTCACAATCAACCTATCACAATCATGGGGCAAATGGAAGAACAATGTCCATACTTTAGTTTAGCCTTACATACCTGGAATGAAGACAGGACAATCAATCTTACAAGAGTTTGCTTGAATCTTTAGAACCTTAGCCTTTTCTCTACTCCTTTGCCCTAAGTCTCTAGTTAGAATGTGTAGAAGAACTAAGAAATTTCTAGAAACTCTTTTAAGGTTGAAAACGACCTATATTAGTCCTGAGTTAAGTATAGGAGGTGTGAAAAAAAGACTGAAATGTCCCCCCCTTAGAAATAAAAATGAGTAGAAAATTGGCTTGTGGGGGAATAAGTGCGCGAGTGCATTTTTTTCCAAAAAATTTTCCGATCGAATTCTAACCCCATAAAAAATACCCAGGATAAGATTAAGTGCAAGTCTGTGCCAAGTCCTCGATGAGGACTTTTCATGCACTCCTCTGCTTTCCTCATTTCACTCCAAATATTTATCGATATTCTAGCCTCGAATTGGTTGAAAAAGTTAAGGATGATACATTATGCAAGTGTTCTTTAGTCTAGGGGTATTTTGATAATTTTACTGGGTGTAATATTATATCCCCCTTGGGATCATTCGTCCTCAAATGAAGAGTAAACTAGGTGAGGACTCGAGGCATGAATTACAATCAGGACTCAATCAAATCAACCAATCTAGACAATCAATTATTCAAACTCAAGAATAGACAAATCAGTTCAAATCAAGAGTATGGACATTACCTTCAACATTCTCATCATTAGGAATGAATAGGACATCGAAAATCCATCAATCAAATCATTCAAATTTCTAGATAATCAACCTTCAAACTCAAGAAAGAAGACATAAACTCAAATCAAGAATAGGACGTTACTTTCAACATCATTATTGATGGAACGAATAAAAATGGATATTTGGTCTTCATATCATCCTCATATGATAGACTATCCTTGATTTCAATACTTTCAATGGGAACTACTAAAAAGGATCTCCCAAGCACTCATTCGATCATTGAGACATGAAACACCGAACGAATGGAGTCTAACTAAGAAAGTAACTCCAATTCATGAGTGACATCTCCAATCCTCTTCACAATTTAGTAAGACCAATATATCGGTGCCCAAGATTCCCCTTCTTCCCAAGCCTCATAACATCCTTCACGTATATCCAATCATTTACCTCAAACTTTAAGTCTTTTCCCCCTCGCGTCAATATTTAACTCTCTAGAATGGTTTTCACTTCCTTTATAACTTAGTGAACTAAGTCTGGTCCAACCCACTCAAAGATAGGGAGCTCACTCGCTAGAAAAAATTATATTAAGTATGAGAGAAGAGATACAACTTTGAATGCTCCCTTCAATATTCCTCTTACCAAGTTCAAGCCTAGCTCTAAGTCCCAAGGTGATAATCCTAAGATAATCATACTTATACAAATCTAACCCATGAATTCATATTATATACCTCCATAAGGACTTTTTACTTAGAGAATACTACTCTTTCTCACCACTTCATACAAACACTCATAATCATCACCCAAAAGTCACCAATAGCCTACTAGCATCACTCTCATAGTGATAACCACACCTTCAAGCTATCACGACCCAACCTCATAGGCCGCGACTTGAGTCTGACCTGGACCCCCGTATACATATTTATCAATTGTGGTCAAGTCGAATTATAGACATGTAATGCATATAAATCAAGTGTAGTCAAACTGGACTACAAACAACATGATACCTACATGAGAACCCCCATGGGTCATAGCATTTCATATATCTATAGTCTCTTTTATTTGTATCATAACATGAAAGGGCACGCAAGCTGACAAGGCTGCCATAACACAATAACATATACCATACATCATGTAGACCCAGCTGAACCAAAATGACATACAAAACCCACATATATATGTCTACAGACCTCTAAAAATGTTAACGAAAATATATGGCAGACATAGCCCCCATCATACCCCTAGATAAACAAAAACAATTATATATATTAGCAGCCAGCGCCAAAAACTAGGCTTCGATACAATGGAGCCTCTTCTAGCTGAGCTGAATGGAATCCTAAGCTGACAGACTCCCAAAATCTGTATTTGTACCTACAGGTATGAAACGCAGCCCTCCAATAAAAGAGGGTCAGTACGACATATGTAGTGAGTATGTAAAACATAACATAATACAACTGGAAGTATATCTAAAATAGTGAAGCAGAGGCTAAAATATCAAATCAGAAACCTGTACCTGTATCCAGTGAATCATAAAAACATGCATGCTCAAATTATACAATATAGCCGACCTTTTAAAGGTTTCGGTGAATCACATCTGTAGGACCATCATAGGCCCAGCGTCATTACCACCTTATTGCAACACATCATTATATTTATACATACGTACCCTGGCCCTCTCGTGAGGGACTCAATGAGTTTTTCATGTCATTTCATTATCATTTCCTCGTATAGTGTACTCGGCCCTTTAGTTAAGGACTCAATGAATAATACAGTGAATTGTGCACGAGAATATACCCTAGCCTGGGACTCAGTGATAGAAGGGTTACAATATTTATGAGTAGAGTAGTGAGTAACTATATGAAATTTAAATCATTATTAGAGACTCGACATAATAAGAGAGTTAAGCTCTTGCTTGAGGACCCAAGTAGTAGTGTGGTTATCTCGAGTATCCTCTTTAACATATAGAAGTTTCCAGGGAAATAGTTTAACTACTACAGGATTTCAATACTCAGAAGTAAATAAGAGATGCTTAAGAATGGAATTACCCCAGAGCTCATATAATATTTAACTTACAATTAAGACATTCCAATATTTAACTTGCAGGAGTTCCAATACCAAGCAGTGGATAGGGATTATGAGGTATACTTAGAGTTATGGGAATAGAATTATACCCTCATTTCTCGTACAATTCACTTAAGGCTAAGACATGCCAAAAGGAAAGAAAGATAGCTTTACATACCTATGCCAAAAACATGCCAAGAAAAAGCTTCACATACCTCTTACGAGTTACTCTTTATCACGTTCGCCTCATCATCCTTTGAATCTATTCAACATGGAAGCAATAAGAATATCAACCATCCATGACTTTTCATCATCTTAAGTTGCACACGAGTATTCATAGAACTCATTTCGTCGCTCGTCTTCTCGACTAGTTCTTTAGCTAGTTAAGAAGTTAACGAAAATTAGGCAGCACCTCCCCTATAACATGCTCTATCTAAATTTCTAATTAGATCCCTAATCACTACAGCCAACCAAAAACAACAACCTATAGCTCATATACAAATAAAACATGGCAACAGTACACAACATAAGCTCCAACAACTTGCTGAAAATTGTGATACCAAAATAGAGGTTCTAGTCTTTATTTTGCAAAACCTTTAATTATACGAAATGAGGGGTCATGTGGCTGTAAAAAAAGCCCCCAAACCTCTTTTAGAATACTTTTAGGCCCTGCAACACACCACCACACACCTGCATCAGCACAACACAAGCACAACACCTTGCTTCGACTATAATTTAACTATAGCAACTCTAATTTAGTTTGTTTCGAACGTCAAGCATATTTATGGGATTTTCATATTTACAAACACTTACACCACAATGTGTAATACACTTCATAATAACTCTATAAACTCCAAATTGAAGGGAAAGGTCTTACCTTACTCGAAATTGGCCAAAACTCGCCAAACTAGCCTCGGAAGTTCCTTATCGTGCTGGAACTTTAGAGGACTATTTGTATCGCTTCTTCGCTATGCTGAATTGAAATTTATTATTATTAAAAAACGTCATATCATCGTAGGATTCCTTAAATAATGAATTCATGAAGCAAAAGTCAGAGGCTTACCTCAAGGTAGCCAAACCCGTAGCCCCTCTCCTTGGTTCTCCAAGTTTTTCTTTCAACTTTCTCTTATTGTTTTCCATGTGTATGGCTAAAGAACTGATTCCATAGGCATATTAAGATAATATAAATCTCTACGTGCTTGAGGAACACCATAGATAATTAATTCACAAAGGAAAATTGGAGACTTACCTTTTTTTTCCTTGTTGCCGTAGGTAGCCTCTCTTTCTCTCACATTTTCTCTTTAGTTTCTAGTCTCCCTTTTCTTTTATTAGCTGGAGTTTTGGTTAAGAAATGAGGTACTTAGTCACAATACATATATATATATGTTGGCTTAGGAGGTTACATGTGTCATCCTTATAGGGTGACACGTGTCTAACCCTTATTCAACCAACATAACTATGCAACCAATTAGGGACTGCCATATGTCCTTAGTGGGGCCCACCCCAAGTAGGTGGATCACCTACTACCATGTGTCACCTTCCTAGGCTGCCACGTGGTGCCTTCTCTTGCTCCCACGTGGTGCCCCTTCTCGCTGCCATGTGTCACTCCCATATACTGCCATGTGTACCTCTCACGTGCTGCCATATGTCAAGTAGGTGCATCACCTACTTAGTCTGAGTAGGTTCATCACTTGCTTACTTCTTCTTCGTGGGTTCGTAATCCCGTCTTACTTAAAAGACCTATGTAATCCTTGCTAGTAAGCTCGGCGTGTACTCAAGTAGATTAAGTATATAAGACCTACGAAGTGATGGTTTACACATATAAGTTGAGTCCTATGACTCAATACTTGGCCTCCAACATGTTCCAACTTCTCATTACCCTATTTCCAACCTTCCCTACTATGGGGTATCACATTCTCCCTTTCTTAGAGTTGTTTGATAGTGTAGTAGATTATCCGGCTCACATGATTACTTCTAAAAAGCTTAGGAGACATTCCGAGCTTAAGAGTGTGGGGTGTAACACAAGCCTATCACTCTAACCACCTTAACCACATCTAAGAATTGTCGAGCCTACTTTAACATGTCTACCTCCATTATTGTATGAGCTCTTACCCAGAGGCATACTAACATACTCTTTCCTATCTATTGCATATCACATGGTCTCATTTCTCTCCTCTTCTACACCTTTATCTTTAACTAGAAAAGTATAACACAACCATCACAATCAGGAAACACTCACTCTGTCCCATCTACTCTCACTCAAATCTGTCTACTATCATCAACATCGCTATTAGGACTGAAAAGGAAGAATCGCTGAAAAAGTTTAGAGCAAAAAGTTATAAGCACGATTCATTCAAGAAAGTTAGATTTTGGAACATCTATAATTAATATGATCTCCCTAGTCTTTCAGGGCCTATCATGAGTTCATGGAACTGTACATATTGTGAAACTCAAGTCCTGTCTCATGTAACATAGGGCTGAAAACTCTTAGATTCATGAGACAAAATTAGGATTACTAAATGAAATTATCAATTCTCATCCTCAAACTCATTATAGATATGCATCAACATGGGGAGTTCATGGGTCTATGCCGTGGGCATAGTGCTCATACATATGAAAGGAATAGATCCCACCTCGACTGAAGTTTTAGGAATAAAAGAGATTAAAAAAACATCGATGTCTCATCCGGATCAACTTATCACTATCGAAATCTCAAGACTTACTTTGGTTCATTACCTTATAATCTCCCCCTTAGCTCAAAGGTCACATACTTAAGTTAGCAAACCGATTCTCTATACTTAATTATAAGTACACTACTCTACACGACAAAGTATCACTATTCACAAGAACACTTAAACTCTCCTGTTATACTACACTCGAAGATACCAAACTACTACTGGTGCCTCATTCTAAGATACTTCTCTTAACTTCCTTTTATCTTTTAGGCATTCTTCTACACTTGCTTATCTTATTGGCGTAAACATCCACTTTTTCTAACTCTTATTATCTAACCTCTTCTCTTTATCCTGCTAACACTCATTTTTTGAGTTCACATATTCCTAACTTAGTTGAAGGAAACTTGAACTATAACAAGAGACTCATCATTATCTTTATAAAACTCTTTTTGACATAATTCTTATGGATACTAAATAGAAAAACTCACATCCAGCCTCATCCACATTATCAACTAAAGGATACTAACTAGTCACCCAAAGAAACTCATAAAATTAGAGCCTCATACAACTTTATACTATCTTGGATACATATCTTAGGCCTTCTTCTTACTAAATAACTTAGCCTCAATTCACTATTTACATCTGAGGGTCACATACCCCTCATTCTTAACACACACTCCTCGCAATTCAATATATTAATTTCTCGCATATGCTATGTCAGGTGCACTAAATCAAATCTTAAAATTGGAACTATCACATTTATTCCCATATTTCTTCACATTACTCATCTCAAATTCAAGCTTAGGGTCTAGTACTAACACACACATCTATAACACCCCAAATATTTCTACACTAAGACCCAAACTATTCTTCATATGTGTATAGGATCGAATTTGATGACTTCTACTTGTATGTTTGAGTTAGGATCAATTCTTAAGTATTTGAAGTGTATTATATGTGTTGTAGGGTCATAATAGATCTCTAAAACTAAGCCAAGTCCAAAGAATTTCCATCGGCTAAGTTTTCGTATGAGTTCGGAATAGGGTCAACTTTAAACACCAGCAGAGCGCCCAAAACTAGTTGTAGTAGTTTGGCCTGTGGAGCGATGCGCCACTATCGTGCCTACAGGGTTTTGAGCCCATTTTCCAGATTTCTTTTAATGAAGGGCAAATTGGACAATTCCCTAACTATATATATACGAACTTGGAGTGTTTTGGGGTTATTTTTGTAGTCTTTCACCTCCAAAGAACCCTAATCTTCATCCTCCTCTCTCCCAAATCATCTCCTATAAAAACAAATTCCTATCCAATTTTTCTCTCAAATTCAAAGGATTCAAGGTTCCTCATTGAAGACCAAGAATCAAACTTTCTTCAAGTTCCTCTCTAACGTATGTGGGTTTTCATTCATGGGTTCTTTCAACCATGGAGCCTAAATATTTTCTCAACTTAGTATTTCAATTTTAAATGATGAAATCTTATGGAATTTTACATGATGGTTCCAAATGTATAGATTATGGTATATTTGATATTTATTTATATGCATAGACTCTTGAATATTTGAAGTTTATTTATCTATATTGACTTATGTTACTCTTATTTTCATGAAATGGATGATTTATCAAGATCCTTCTATGAAGGTTTGAAAGTAGTTTTAAATTATATTGGTGGGTTATTTTAAGATGTTCAAATGATAAATTCTTTCACTCTCATGCAATGCTAGCATTGATTTAAATGACTTGAAAATTAATTGATTTGAACCCACCTAGTTTTCTATGATAAAGTAAAGTTAAAATAAAGTTTGACTCCAATGAATGTCATGAAGTAAATGGTTATGAAGGGGGGATTTTTATGAAATGATTGATTGATGAAAGGGCTTCTTAGCCAAAGTAAGGTTTCAATGTGAAAGGACAATTCTCACATTGAATCAAATGAAATGTTTAAGGTTATTATATGACATGTATGACATCTCTATGAGCCGTCGATACTTTTGAACATTTTTCCAAAATGGAAGGTTCGATTAGCGTGGTACCCAAAATACCATCACTGATTGTAGATCAAATTTTCTTATAAATCAAGGTTCATTAGTAGAATGGTAAATATGGCATGGTAGTCATAATGATATTATAAACCAAAGATTTTAATGAGTCATTCTACCGATGATGATTTGATGTCTAAAGTTATACAATGTTTATGTTATTATGATATTTAAATGTTATTCTGTGGGATTGACCTAGCACCAAATATAGCATGTAGATGGGGACTCAACCTAAGGGGTCATTAAGTAAAGTCTCATGTTGCATTAACTATGTGCCACCATAGGAGCCCTTGTCAGCTAGGCCTTTGTAGCCACCAAATGTTAAATAATTGAATATAAACTGAATGGAGTTCTACCCGGCAAGTAGTCTCCCCGTACCAATGTAGGGGGTTATGTTGGATTCCATCTAATAGATCGCATGGTCTTAAATGTCAGTTGTGGTCACTTTTCTACAAAATTAATATTTAAGACTTCATATGATGATGTCTAATACATGCATTCACTTATGGGGAGCATAGCTCATGTTGATGAATGGAAGAGGGAGTTGTAAGGGATATCCATCGATTGGCTAGATTGGGGGTGAGGTTGAGTGGTTCTGATTATAGTAGTGCAAATTTGGTTCGAATCATCTTTGGTAGTAGATGTTAAGTCAAACAAGACCTTGATCCATCGTTGGTAAAGTTAAAGGAATTGGTGGGAAATAAGAGAGTAGAAGTCTTTCCCCAAGGGCAAGATAGAGTACCTAGTTATCAAGGTCAGTTATGTGTTCTAATGTTGATGATATTAGATGAGTCATGATAGATAGAGAAGGAGTAGGTGTTCGTATTATGATGATTGAAGTATTCTTATTCCATTTAAGGCTATGTACATAGAGAAAGAGATAGACAGGATCTTGGTGTATGAAATAGATAGCTAAGAGTATATTGGTGTTCTCATGGTAGGATTTAATGAAAATATGGATGTAGAGATACTAAGGTAGGCATGAAAATTCTTACGTGATTATGACTTCAATGGAGCCATAAATTGGTTAAAATGGTAGGCTTGAATCGTGGTTGTAGGTATACGGGTGATGATAGTAGGCTATTGATGACTTCTCATTAAGGGTTTCAAATAAGTGTATTAGAATGGTTATATAGCAAGGCTTGAATGTGGTATTAATAGCATATGGGTGAATATGATATATTGGGTGTTACATTATTAGGTCTTGAGGTTTGTGGAATATGGTAACAAGAGGTAATACTCCGAGGATAGATTTTCCTATAGGGCTATAGGATCCTAAGGCTTTTTGGTAAGTTGGCCTATGAATTTGATTTGTCATTGGAGTTTGCCCCAGTTCATTCGGTATTCCATGTGTCTATGTTTAGAAAAGTTGTGGGAAATCCTAGTTCCATTGTGCCTTTGGAGATGGTGAATGTTGATGATAATTTAACCTATGAAGAGGTTCCGATTAAAAAATTCCTAGACCGGCATGTCAAGAGATTGAGGAACAGGGAAGTTCCAATCGTCAAATTCCTTTGGATAAATCAACAAGTTGAAAGTGTTACATTATTAGGTATAGAGGTTTTTGGAATATGGTAGCAAGGGGTAATACTCTCGGGATAGATTTTCCTATAGAGGTATAAAATCCTAAGGCTTTTTGGTAAGGTGGTGAAATTTGATTTGTCATTGAAGTTTGACCCAGTTCATTCGGTATTCCATGTGTCTATAGTTAGAAATGTTGTGGGAAATCCTAGTTCCATTATTCCTTTAGAGATGGTGAATGTTGATGATAATTTAACCTATGAAGAGGTTCCGATTAAAAAAAATCCTAGACCGGCATGTCAAGAGATTGAGGAACAGGGAAGTTCCATCCGTCGAATTCCTTTGGAGAAATCAACAAGTTGAAAGTGCTACATGGGAAGTTGAAACGGATATAATGAAATGTTACCCTCATATTTTTCACTCTACTCAAGCCTAAGGAACTAAGTTATCCATGCTCAAGTGTTTAAGGCTCCTATGTTTCAGTTTTCTTAAGTCCTCATATGCATGCATGTTGATGAAGTTTAATTTTAAAGTCATGTTTTATGCTAAGTTTAAAGATCTCAGGTTTTATGCATTGCGAGTGTCATTTTTTTCTTCTTGGGTTGCTAGTCCTTATGCCATGTCCCCTTCTATGCTAATGATTCTCATTCGAGGATGACTGTTCCCAAGGGAGAGATATTGTAACACCCTAAATATTTCTACACCAAGACCCAAAACATTCTTCATATTTCTATAGGATTGAACTCGATGACTTCTTCTTGCATATATGAGTCAGGATCAATTCCTAAGTATTTGAAGTGCATTATATGTGTTTTAGGGTCATAAGGGATCTCTAACACCAAGCCAAGTTTAAAGAATTTCCATCGGCTAAGTTTTCGTATGAGTCTGGAATAGGGTCAACTTCAAATGCCTATATCTCTTATTCTATAAGGAATTAGGTATTCCAAGACCTATCAAATTAAAACTATTTGGGTCCTATTTTCAACGCCACTAATTCGCCTCATTCCGAGTTCAGAGTCAAAAGTTATGATCATTTTACCAAAGAATACCGCTGCAGCAATTTTGGGCATGGCATGGTGCGATGCGCCAGCAGAGCACCCGAAACTAACTGCAGTAGTTTGGCCTGTGGCGCAGCGCGCCACTATCGTGCCTATAGGGTTTTGAGCCTATTTTCAGATTTGTTTTGTGTAGGGCAACTTGGACAATTTCCAAACTATATATATACGAACTTGGAGCATTTTGGGGTCGTTTTTGCAGTCTTTCACCTCCAAAAAACCCTAATCTTCATCCTCCTCTCTTCTAAATCATCTCCTACAAAAACAAAATCCTATCCAATTTTTCTCTCAAACTCAAAGGATTCAAGGTTCTTTATTGAAGATCAAAAATCAAGCTTTCTTCAAGTTCCTCTCTAAGGTATGTGGGTTTTCATCCATGGGTTCTTCCACCCATGGAGCCTAAATGTTTTCTCAACTTAGTATTTCAATTTTAAATGATGAAATCTTATGGGATTTTACGTGATGGTTCCAAATGCATAGATTATGGTATATTTAATATTTATTTACTTGATATATATATATACATATATATATTGACTCCCAATTTCAAATGATGAATTTTTTGGATTTTCTTACTACGATTCCAAATGCATAGATTCTTAAATATTTGAAGTTTATTTACCTATATTGACTTATGTTGACTCTTATTTTCATAAAATAGATGATTTATCAAGGTCCTTCTATGAAGGCCTAAATTATATTGGTGGGTTGTTTTAAGATGTTCAAATGATAAATTCTTTCACTCTCATGCATGCTAGCATTGATTTAAATGACTTGAAAGTTGATTGCTTTGAACCCACCTAGTTTCCTATAATAAAGTAAAGTTGAAATGAAGTTTGACTCCAATGAATGTCATGAAGTAAATGTTTATGAAGAGGGGTCTTTATGAAATGATTGATTGATGAAATGGCTTCTTAGCCAAAGTAAGGTTTCAATGTGAAAGGACAATTCTCACATTGAATCAAATGAAATGTTTAACGTGTTGGAATGTGACACGTGATCCAAATATAACGTATCAGAATGTGACACCCAATTCACAATTACATTCAGCACTCACAGTATTTATATCACTAAGAACTGGTTTATCACAAAATTAGGCTAGCCATTTCTCATTTATATAAAATCTAACCTGTTACCCTTATTTGTACATATTTAGGCATATAATAGGTAACTCAATTACATATTTAAGACAATTTTGGGAGAAATCAACATCTCCACTACCAACCCTTATAGGTCTAACCTCAAAGTCTGTTGGTTTTACGTTTCTATACGAGATTCTATGACCGATGTAAACTAACCAGCTACACACAAACATCATAAACAATAACTTCTCAATTCACTGCAACACCTTTCTACCCAAGTCACATAATATTTTGATGCTATCATAACCAGATTTCTGCCTATAACCCATGATCTATAGCTCATTATATGAATTCTCATTAATTTTCCTTCTATATTACACAGCTGGTATAAGTTTACTACTCATAAAAGAGAAGCCTAGCCTACCTAAGCGCCAAGCATTAGCGGAGAGATAGCATTGCTGATATCATTAGTTCCAGGTGTTCCATGAGCAAAAGCAGATTGAATTCTATGGGTTGAAGCTTTCCAAAAGCTGCGATTCCCTTCCCTCCTCTTTTTCATTCAAGAGAAACCTTTTTGAAGTATTTTGCAGAAACCCTTGCCTCTAACATCAACTTGAGAGAAGCGGAGAAAATAAGAAAATTCGCAACTTAAGTTCTGTCCCACAATTTTTCGCTCTAGCAGCCTTATTCCCGCTCTGACGGCGCCGCCCGAGAGGGACCATCCCACTCTGGCAGGGTGGTGGGACCTAGTTAATTAAAATTCTTATGATTTCTTTTTAATCAAACTTAACAGCGGTTCAGTTCATTATAATAAATACCAATTTACCCCTCGGTCATCCCCGTATGAAATGCAAGGAAAGGTACGAACTAGTTTAGGGTTCATTATAGAAAATGACCATTGTCCATAATCCAAGGAAAATTTACATATCCCAGATTACAGTGAAAATGAAATCACCTCCAATACACGCTCGATAAGGATTACCCAAAAAAGGTGGACCCACTTTTCAAACCATACTGACCCAACCCATCCCGCTCTAGCGGGATATTCCCATTGGAGTGGGATCCTGCTGCCCTGGCAAGCTGGGCATGATCAGTAAAGAATGGGAGAAGAATAATTTCTCTCATTCTTCACATTTCTCACTCAAAATCTCCTAAATAATCTCTCAAACCTACCACTTCAATCGTTTGTGTAACGGTAAGAACTCGTTCTTAACTTTAACTTCATGCTAATGCTTACCTTCAATGCTTAATCATGCTAATTCATAAAATCAAAGGCCAATAGGGTAGTTTTAACCTCCTATAGAAATATTTTGATTGCATTGCTAGATTAACTTAGCATGGACTCTCCCCTTATGTCCACAATGTCTCCCTGATATCTTGGGCATAAGGTTAACAATGATTTTCACCCAAATCGAACTAGATTGTGGGGGATGGGAGTAGAAAGGTTTTTGATGGCCCAAAACTTAATTACCCTAGCTATTTGGAGTTTTTGACCCAAATTCCTTTGTAGATAATATTGCTAGGACATTTAGGAGTACTAATCTATAAAATTTTGAAAGAAACCCGTGAGTTGGGGAAAAAGGCGACATGGATCGCGCCTGTGTTCATCCAGATTGAAGCCCACTTTGGCTGCCTTCATTCTGCTCCAGCGGAGCCATGCTGGCGAGATACTGCCACTCTGGCGGGATTTTGCCAGGTAGTAGACTTGTTTTAGAGACCCTCTCTTCTATAACCCTAGATCTCATAATTACCTTCTTTGGTTCTAATTGAAATTCTGTGAAACATGCAGGCACATCACTATGGCTCACTATGATGATGCTAACCTCCCTTCTCCCGATTCCCCAATGCCGCTTCATAGTAAAGGCACCATGACTTCAGAAATAACAAATCCCTTCCCGAGAAGGTCTTCTATAAGCTAGGAGTGGCAATCAAGATACCTGTCATCTACACTTGACTGGAAGAGTTCGGGTGGGGTCCTTTGACTGAACCCCCTACCTACGCACATATTGGTTGGGTAAGGGAGTTCTATACCATCCTTCCTATGGTCCGTTGGGATGATCCTAACCCCTCCATTCGCATTAGATAAATGGATATCCCCTTGAGCCCTGCTTATATTAATATTGTGCTCAAAGTACCAGAGGCCTTAAATGCGGAGTATGACTCTAAGCTGAGGGAGATGAACCTAAAGTGGTTATGGGACACTCTGGTGGTCCTAGAGCATTAGATTAGGGTCTATTGGCCCAGCACCGAGGGCATCACTAGAACTGGCTGGTTTGATGATGTAAAGAGATAGATATACTTGGCGGATAAGAGAATTCGCCCTTTTAGAAACTATACCAATCAAGATACCTGTCATCTACACTTGACTGGAAGAGTTCGGGTGGGGTCCTTTGACTGAACCCCCTACCTACGCACATATTGGTTGGGTAAGGGAGTTCTATACCATCCTTCCTATGGTCCGTTGGGATGATCCTAACCCCTCCATTCGCATTAGATAAATGGATATCCCCTTGAGACCTGCTTATATTAATATTGTGCTCAAAGTACCAGAGGCCTTAAATGCGGAGTATGACTCTAAGCTGAGGGAGATGAACCTAAAGTGGTTATGGGACACTCTGGTGGTCCTAGAGCATTAGATTAGGGTCTATTGGCCCAGCACCGAGGGCATCACTAGAACTGGCTGGTTTGATGATGTAAAGAGATATATATACTTGGCGGATAAGAGAATTCGCCCTTTTAGAAACTATACCAATGTGACCTTCCCGAGGGCTCTAGTGGTGAATTGTACTATTCAGGGGATAGGCCTGAATGTGGGGGCCCAGATTATGTCGGAATGGAAGATGTTTTACAGCGGCAATAATAAGGCATTTTTCCTGTCGGGCATGATTACTACTATGTGCAAGACGGCCGAGGTGCCACTATTAGACTCTGATGAAGTACTCCTTATGGACCCTCCTTACCACCCTTTGCTTATCACGAGAGCCTCATCTCGAATACCGAAGAGGCGGAGGGCAGACAGGGCTGAGAGCAGCTAGGTAGCAGCAGTAGAGGTCAAGGATAAGGATGAGGATGTTGTCCCTCCCACTCAGTCGCAGTCACCAATTGACCCTCTCTTGGAGAAGCACTTAGTTGTGGTCCAAAGGCGACTAAGAGGCCACTTTGCCCAGACTCCTGCTCTAGTGCCACCAACTACTGCAACGGAGGTGGAGATGCTTCATCTCTAGCTACGGTGGAAGAGGAGGAAGAGCATAGAGAGAGACCTCCTCATGATGAGGATGTGGAAAACTATCAAGTCCATCTTCTCCTGTGTCTCTCCCCAGAGGGAATTTCCTAGGTTGGAACCCAAAGACTTTCGCGAGTTACCCTTCCTGAACTAGGCCTGGGCAAGAGAGTACCCCCCGGAGGACCTGGATTCAGATGCCGACACTCCCTCTTTCCCCCGTTAGGCTTTTGTTAATTGGTTGGGTTTCTCCATTTGGGCAAGAGACAAATAATTTACCGCTTTTCTTTTCTATTCTTCTAATTTTTTGTAAGCACTGGATGCTTTTAATTTTTCTTGCATCATCATACATACTAATACTATCATTTTTAAGGTTATCCAGTACTTTTCGGTCACTATATTGACATTAAAGGTAGCCAAAAGTGCTTTGGAGTTCATTACAAAATAGGGGGAAAATAAGGGACCCTTTTTCTAAGGTCTCTGTCTCGCGAGATCCCTCCTTGGAGGGATAATTCCCGCTCTAGCGGGCCTGCTCTGGCGGGATATTTCCGCTGGTGCGAAATTTACCAAGGCAGTAGCTTTAGAGAGTTCCCTTGGGCATTTTTCTTGTCAAGTCAAATTCTAGTGATTTCTTTTTAATCAAACTTAACGACGATTCGGGTCATTATAGCATCCCCACTGCCGCAACTAATGCACGTAAGATAAGTTTACTTGGTATCTTTATTTTAAGAAAAAAATTAAATTAAATTAAAATATTCGCCTACATATTAATTTTCCGTTACATATATTTTAATTTAGGAGTCTTTTCCTAATTATTCTTTTCATATATTTAAGGGTCTACAATAATTCTACTAATACTTACCATGTATTTTACTCTTATTATACTTCCTCTCTCCAACAATATTTGTCCACTGTTGACTTTGCACGTTTTTAGTAACTATAAGTAGAAGGATAATTTACCATATCACCTTTGAATATAATAAGCACAATGTCTAGAAAATATAATAGAGAAACGAGTATAATTAATGATAAAAGTAAATTAGGAACTAAATGTAAAATTAACTCTTGATTTCATAAATTGGACAAACATTATTGAATATATATTTTTAATATAGTAAACAAGTAAAGATGGATAGAGAAGTATAATTTATGAATCTAAATATGGCAAAGTACATTCTTACTTGGAATCTTTAAATATTTATACATTTTTCATTTCAAAAAGAAAAAAAATTATTTTTAAGATAGTATCCCTCCACCCCCACAACTAATACACGGGTGATCCAAGTTTAGTTGATATCCTTATTTTAAGGAAAAAAATAAATTAAATTAAAACATTCACATAAATATTAATTTTCCTTCTCAAATATTTTATTTTAAGTCTTTTTCCAATTTTTCTTTTCATATATTTTAGCAGTATAAATTAATTCTATTAATACTTTTTAGTATATATTTTACTCTCACCATATGTTTTTGGACTCTCATTTTTTCTTTCCATATATTTTAGGAGTTAATATTATAAAAATAATTACATGATAATTTGAAAAAAATAATAAATGATAATTTTGTCTATTGTAGACTCTTTTGATGAAGATCAAAAACTTCAATCAATATTTCTAATAACCTTCATGCTTTTAATATAAGTGTATGTATTTTGCACATATGTATCATATTACTTAATAATAAATGTATATAAAAAGAATAAATAATTGTGTATACATTGTATTGCCGAAAAGCCCTTCTAAAATTATGATTAATATTGTTTTATTACTTTCCCGATGGGGTAATATATAAATAATTTTCCCCGTAGATTAAAAATCAAAAATAATATACACAATGATACAACCTAAAATAATAATGTTCAATATGATCACACATTTTTAATGGCAATTATTCAAAACCTTGCGCTTAAAAAAGCATTCCCACCGGACTCATTCTGGTTCTTTTTCTTTTTGGTTGGAAGAATCATTTATTTATTAAAAACTAGAGTACATTTACATTAGGGACAAGTCCAACAGATGGATGTCCAATATTAGTAGTAGTAGTAGCTTCTTTAGAGACATTTTCAAAAACAGGCGGAGAACTAGTTAGAGTATTTGAACTTTAAAAACTAAGATTGCCAAGTTTGGCTAGATAGTTACAAACAGATGGATTAGTTTTCCTACTAGTAACACCTCTTATTTTTTCATGTTCCAGTGCTTCTTCGATCTAAGTAGGAGGTTGTAACAAAAAGTGTACTTCATTTAGTGTGGCTTCTTTTGATCCTTCCATAGCTAGTAGATGAGCCACCTTGTTGCCTTCTGTAAAGTTATACCAGAGCTGGGGATTCCCTAGTTCCTTCAGTGCGCACCTAAAATCATAAACGATGTTAATGAAAAATGGGGTGCATGTTGAAGAAGATTTATAATTTCAGTAGCATCAGTTTTTATTTCTGTAATATTAAGATTATGAGTAATAGCCGAATGAAGTCCTTCACGAAGAGCTACAATTTCCATGTGAGTATGGTTGATGCTGCTCATTCTCCCTAAGAAACCTGCAATCCATTTCCCATTCATATCTCGGTATACTCTTCCAATACCATTACACATTGATATTTTACTGAAAGCCCCATCTATATTAAGCTTGATGCCACAAAGGGGAGTAGACCATTTGACAGGAATGTTAATAGTAGTGCAAGTAAAGATAGAATTTGTGGGGTACATGTATTCTAATACTCTAAAATTGAGATGAGCAGCGGGAATATGTCTAGAATACTTATTATGAATGTTGTGGTTTTTATTGAGCTAAATATGCCACAAGGCAAATAGGAAGAAATAATCACATCTAAGAAGTGGGTTATCAAAAGTGTAGTTAGCATTCTTAAAATCAAGGATACATTAGGGGGGTCATGTTAAGATGAAAAATATTAAGATCCTCCCAGAACTTGTGTGTCATGTAACAACGGAAGAAGATGTGAGAGAGATTTTCTTCTTCTAGATTACAAATAGGACAAAGTGGAAAGGAAGAAAGGTGGAGATGATGAAGGTAAGAGTTGGTTGGTAGACAACTATGATGGCATAGCCAGATAAAAAATTTAATTTTTCCTAAGGTTGGCAGATGCCAAATCCATTGGTAATTGCGATGAGGGTCAACTGGGGGTCTAAGAATATTATGGACTAATTTGGTAGAGAAAATGCCATTGGAGTTAAGGGACCAAGTTAGAAAATCACAATGGTTGAGATCTTGTAGAATGATAGAATTAGTAATTCTATCACAAATCTCCTAGGGTAAAATGAAGGAGCAATTCTCAAAATGTCAAGAATTGTTATAATAGATATCACAAACCTTTTTATGGAGATCATCTATATGGATAGGGCTACAAATAAGAGAATGTAGATTATTTCGAGGAGCTATCCAGTTAAAATCCCAAATATTAATAGCATTACCATTTAATATATTCCACTGAATACCAATTTTAAAAATCTCCCAACCCACCATAATGTTTTTCCAAATGAAATAATTTTGCTTCGCAAGCAATCGCTTGGCATATTTCTTAGTAAGACAATTAGCCCATAAGAAATTTTGGTTGGTCAGAAGCCTCTAGGTTAGACCAGCATGGTTTTATTCTTGTCACTGGCCTTACAAATGCCCAAACCCCCCTCCTTCTTAGAATTTGTGACTTGGTCCCAATGAACCAGATGCATTTTTTTCCTGGTATTAGTCGTGCCTCAAATAAAGTCCCTCTGTATTTTGTCTATATGATTGAATGTTTTCTTAGGAGATTGAAATAGTTCATAGCATAGTTAGGGATAGAGTTGAGAGTAGCTTTTGCAAGAATAATTCTACCCACGGGGGTCAAGAAGTTAGTTTTCTAGCGGGCCAATTTTTTTGCATGTTTTCAATGATAAACAAGAAGTCAGCATGTTTAGGATTATGAGAAAGGATTGGAAAATCCAAATATTTTCCAAAATGGGAGGACCTATTGATACCCAAAGTAGTAGTGGCAAGATAGATAAAACTATTAGTGCACATTTTGGAGAAAATAATTTTAGATTACCATAGTTAATAGATTGCCCAGAGAGGTTGCAAAATTTTCGAAGAATATTATTGATAACATGGATGCAATCCGAATTAGCATTGGACATGAGGCTAAGATCATCTGCATTAAAAAGGTGAGATAGGGGGGGATCCCTAGGGGGTTGTTTTGATAGGTTTCCAAATATTAATATCAACTTGGTAGTTAATATATTTTGAAAGCATTTCCATACAAAAAATAAAAATATAGGGAGACATGGGGTCTCCTTGCCGAATACCTCTCGAAGGGGAGAAAAAATCCAGTTTCGACCCATTGACAAGCAGGGATATGGTCCTAGTCATGATACAACTCATAATGAGAGTGAGCTTAGGACGGAATTTCAAATAGGTAAAGGTACGATAGATAAAACACCATTCTAGTTTATCGAAGGCCTTTTCTAGGTCAATTTTGAGGACGAAAGAGCCCTCCTTATTTTTAGACTTGGTTAGATAATGAATGACCTCTTGAATAACAATAGCATTGTCAGACGGTCTTCTACCCTTCAGAAAACTACTTTGTAAGGGATCAATAAGCTTTTCAAGATAGGGCTTAATACGATTAGCAATAACTTTGGTAATAATTTTGTAAATGATATTGCAAGGGCCGATAGGACAGAAATTTTTGAGATTGTTAGCATTAGGGATTTTTGGAATAAGACAAAGGTAGGTGGTGTTTATAATGGGGGAATATTAGAGTACTCAAAATTATTTTAAAAAAAAAGAAATAAAAGAAGGCCCAACTATCTTTCAGTGTTAATGGTAAAAAGAGAATGCAATCCATCTGGCCCCGGAGCTTTAAAGGGCTTTAGAGAATAGATCACGTCAATGATTTCTTGATCATGAACTAGAGAGTCCAAAGAGGAAACATAAAATTTATGAAAAGATTTGTTTTTGAAGTTAGGGTGATCTAGGAGAGTAAGCGTATGATTAATAGTGTAGATATTAGAGTAATAATCAAGAGTATAGTTCAGAATGTCAGCATACCACGTTATCCAATCCCCATTATTATTATTAATGAAAGCAATATTATTTCTATGTCTATGATTCAAGGTAGAAATATGAAAAAATTTAGTGTTAGAGTCACCATCATTGAGCCAATTTATACGGGATCTCATACGCTAATAATCTTCATCAATTTTAAGGATGTCATTATACTCCGAAATAAGCTGAATGTTTAAGTTTTGGAGAAAAATACTATTAGTAAAGTAAGGGGAGTTTTGAATACCTTTCAGTCTCGCAATAATTCTGTTCTTCTTACGCCTAGTATCCCCAAAAGTTATAGTACTCCAGTACATAATAGCAGGCAAAAAGTATCGTAGGCTTTGAGAAGATCACAATCATAATTGCTCCAACAAGTAGACACAATATTCCTAAAATCCTGGTGATTAGTCCAGAATTTCTCAAGCCTAAACACCTTATTATTAGTTCTATGGTTAGATTTATCTAAATTTATGATAATAAGGAATGGTCCAAATAAGTTCTAGGCAGGTGGGTGATAGAGTAATTTTTATAGGTTTAAATCCACAGGTCATTTCCTAGGCAACAATCAAGTCTCTCTAAAATAAGACCATAGTTATACCTATGGTTAGACCAAGTATAATGGCTTTCCTTAAAACCTAGATCTAATAGTTCATAATGATTAATGCAATTAAGGAAGTTCTCAACATTAGAGGGCCAAAAAGGCCTACCCCTACTTTTCTCAGATTGATCAGTAATCTCATTAAAATCTCTAGCCAAAAACCAAGGGCCATTATAAAATTCTCTCATAGATCTAATGGTTAACCAAAGCTCATAACTTTTATATTTGACAGGATTAGCATAAATAATAGACAAAAGCCATAAGGTGGAAAAGGGTTTGACCTCGACCATAGCATGAATCTCTTGGTGAGTCGTTCTTAAACCAGTGACCTTCACCAAATCCTCATGCCAAAGAAGAAAAATGCCCCCAGAGAATCCCATAATAGGAACCTCAAGCACACCCGAAATGTTATACTCATTCTTAATAAACTCATAATTCCCCATCCTAGTTTCTAAAAGAGCCAAGATACAAGGAGAATGAGTATTTATAAGATCACGCATGTTTCTTCTAAAAGCCATATTGTTCGCTCCTCTAATGTCCCAAACTATAAGGCTAGCCTTCCTATTCATCATTAAAGGATGAGGTGGTTGGTTATCTAGCTCCTGACCCATCTGGGTTGGTACTATCCGAAGTGTCTGATTCACTACTACAATAAGCTTTGCATTGGAGGGCGAATGTCGATCGAGCATTTCTTAAACATTGGAAAGCACATGAAAATGTACTTCTTGTCTTCCATTTTGGGGAACAACATAAGGGAAACTTATTTTAGGTTTGAGATTTTAGTAAACGAGCCTAGTTGATCCAAAGGGTCTGGAATCAGCTATGTCATGGGATTGTCCATTTGAGGTGAGTTGGAAGGCCTCATTGTTATTGCATGATGTGAAAAAGAGCTGGTGTCATATCTGATCCCAAGGGGCTCATTATACCGTTAATACACAAGTGGTTTAGATAATTATCCATGGCTATCTTCATTCCTTCTGTTATTAGTTGAGAGAAAAAGTTGGGATTATCATTACCTCTCGTCCATCCAGATCCATTGTGAAGAAGATTGCTTGGCTATACAGACCCTTTTCTATCTAGGATTGGGGTGATTGATCTAGTGGTAAGGCATGAGTCATAAAATCCACTGGTAGGTTTGGAAGCAGTGTGAAGGGGGCGGATCGGTAGAGTTGTTAATTTTCTTAGTGAGAAGATAGAGTTTGGTTTTTCTCTTGTTCAATGGAAGAATGAGCTTGGAGCTCATTTGGACTGTAAGGGAGATTATAAGAGGTTGGTGTAATGACCCTAAAGGTCATTTTTAGAATTTTATAAACTAACCATTTTACCCCTCCTTTTAGTTGTCCCGAGTCATTTCTGATTGGTACCGGGTGTTGGCTTTTAGAAAATCCTATGAAAAGTTAAGTCTTTGGAAATGGTGAGTTTTCATAAACTTTAAGTTTTCAAAAGTGGTATTTGAGTCCAACTGGATCTATGGCTCTCGGAATGGAATTCCTTTGATTCAAGAAGCTCCGAAATGTCAAAATTGGCCTAGAAGACTTTACAAAATCATTTTTGGAGTTATAACCAAGAATTGAAGTCTTGAGTTGAGAATTTGAGGAATTTTAGGCCAAGGTTTGACTCTGGCTAACTTTTATAATTTCAATGCTCGAAATGGAATTCCGATAACTCTGTTGGATTCGAGAAATGGCTTTTGGTCTAGGAGAAGTTTTGGTTGAATTTTTAGAGGTCTCGATCCCTTTTTGATATTTTGAAGGCCTAAGTTGGTTTAGTTGCAACTTTTTGAGTTTCGAGTCAAGGAGACCTCGAATTCAAATTCGCTGGTTCCATCAGCTTCAAAATAACCAAATTATGCTAAAAGCATGGTCGACTCAAGTGTTGAGGAAATCAACACAAATTTAGGGCCCTTTGATTCTTTTAACTTTGTAAGTTAGCCTATGGTTAACTTTGATCAACATTCTTGGAAAGCTCACTTAGATGAAAATTCTGATAGCGCGGTTAGATTTGAAATATTGAGTTTGGTCTAGAATGACCCTTCATTTTCTTTTCGAGGATTCGATCTAATCTCGAGGCCTATTGTGGAATGTGGCTTAAAATGACACTTGGGTTTGGGACCTACCTTTAATTAAAATGACCTTCTATGGTAATTTTGAATGCCTATTGAGTTTGAAATATTGAATTTAGTGAGGTAGCATATCTGATTTAATTTTTTTAGATTCTGAACGAATTTCAAGTACCTCGCTGGAGATTCTAGAGTTTTCCAAAATCAAATTTTGTAGCAATCTGGTGCAGACCCGTTTTTGGATTTTCTCTCAACTTTAAAACCCCATATCTTGGGCTATAGAGCTCCAAATTAGATGTTCCAAAAGGAAAACTTGTGAGATTGTTTGAGGAGAACACATTGGAGGAGATCGGAAACTGATTTGGTGCATTCAATTAAGGTAAAATCTTGATTCTAGTTGCTGCAATGTCCGTTTTCTAAATTAATTTTTGAAGAATTTTGAGAATTTATTTCTTAATCTATATAAACCTCATTTTGATGATTAAAGGGTATAAGTTCAAGAGAATTTTATGGAGAATCTGCTAGTAAACTCAAAATCTTGTGGGGAGACTTCATGTGAGGTAAATTTACAAATCTATCTACTGTTTTGGCCATTTTTGGATTGAAATTGTGTGGAATTTTAGAAGATTCTATCTTTATCATTTGAACTCCATTTTTAGTGATTTTTAGGCTAGATTGTGGAAGTTTTCACAAGAACGTCATGGTGTAATTTGTTTGGATTGGGAGGGTCTAGTTTTTTCAAAATTCGCAGATCAAGAAGCTGTCATTTTCATTTTTTAGTTTGAATTTTGTGAATTTTTGTTGCATGTTAGGCATAGTTTCCCAACTTTATATTGGTTACCAAATTGATTTGTAAGCTTGGAGAGATGTTTAGAATCTATTTTTGGGTCAATTCTAAAATTCTAGATGTAGGTCCCACATTTCCCGTTTTAGACTTCGAAATTGGTCTGTCTTTAAAAATTATGAAATTAGTTTCTAAATTACCATAACGACATTATGATTTTGTTTTTAGCAGCATGGCAGTGTTCTATGGCCATTCGAAAGGGAAAAGCTATGACACAATGATTTGGAGCGCACGTGTTCAGCCTATAAGTAGACTACGACTTTCCTTTTTTTAGATTGAGTTGGAATGTGTGAAATCATGTTGAGATTGATGAAATTTAGGTTGGGTAGCTTATTTATATATCTAGGTGTTAGACATCATGTTTAGGCTTTTATCGGGTTTTCGGGTATCTAAAAGTATGTGTATGTTGTCGTTATTCGTCGATATTGTTAAGAAAGTTGAATGAGCATGTTTTTGATATTATTGAGTATGTTGGACTTAATATAGGTCGTAAACCTTTTTTAGTTGCCCCGTCATCGCTCCGGCGGACTTAGATCCTTGTAGAATGGAGTAGCGGGTTAGTGTCTAATAGTTGGTCTTAGCTAGGCGATACCCTTTCTCTTAATAACACCCTCATCCATAACTTGGTATAATCATGACTTTGAGATACATCGACAATTCTATATTTCATGACCCTTTGGCTTCGGCTCTGGTTCAATTTTTGGCGGCATATCAGTTGGTGTATTGAGGAGGAGATTCTTGGTACTGTTGTTATCTAGTTGGAAAGGAGAATCTTTAGCACCATGAGATAAATTATCTACGAACATCCGGGTACCTAGTCCTGGCCTCCATTCTGAATTATCAAGGAGCATCCGGGTACCCAGTCTAAGTCTCGATCATATCGATGTATTGCGGCGAGCATCCGGCACCCAATCCCATCCCTGACCGCACTGATGTATTATGGCAAGCATACGGGTACCCAGCCCCGGCCTTATCCATGTTGGACATTTGGAAAAGCATCTAGGTCCCTATCCCGGCCTGAACCCCTAAGGCACCCCTAGTTTGTTGACTCTTGGAGATTCTGGGTTTGGAAATGATGCAGTTCTTCGATTCTTGACATCGTAGATTATTAATTCCCAGCCTTGGTAATTATAGATATTCTGTGTACTTGGCGGGCTTATGAGGGTTCGTCTGAGTTTTTATTTAAGTTGTGCATGAGTGTCTCTACTAGACTTATGGGGCCTAGTTAGGTATAGTTAACTATAGTTCTCGTAGATAGTACTCTTTTTAATTTAGATGCTTATGTTGATTCTTATTTAGGCTTTTTCTTTTTTTCCATATAGTTTTTGTCTTTTCTACTCAGTCTGCCTATGATGTCTACTGGGTACCTATTGTCTTGGTACTTATACTGTACTCTACATCTTCTTTCATGATGCAGGACCAAGCACCAACTACCTCTGTGGATAGATCGAGCCTGTTGTAGTCAGCTTCGGAGACTAGGGTGAACACTTGGTGTTTTTTGGATCATTTTTGTCTCTTTTAGTATAGATGGACCATCTTTTATCTTTTGAGACTAGCCAGTTATTGTATATATATTTTCGGCCCACTTTTGAGACTTGTACTCATCTTTTATTTTTGTAGCACTTGTGACTTCCAGGTTCTGGGAAGGATCTTTAGTTATTTATATCATGTTTTGGTTTTCTTCCGCTTATTCTTTCTGCTTATCTTTATAATTTTCCACTCTTATTTAAATTCTGCCTTCAAACCCATTATTTGAAGTTTCGGGTTGATAAGTTGGCTTACCTACTGGTGGGTTATAGTAGGTGCCATTATGACTTGAGGAATCGGATCGTGACAAGTTGGTATCAGAGCCCCAGGTTCATTGGTCTCACTTGTAGAAAGCTAACATTTAGTAGAGTCTCACGGATGGTTGCGTACACATCCATAACTTATCTTCGGGAGGCTATAGAATATCATTAGGAATGTTCTCTATGTTGTATTATTTCGTGAAATATTGTGTCTTATTAGTTTCTTAAAAGTTCATATGTTCCACTATTTCACAGAGATGGTTCGTACGGACGGTACCACCTGTCGTGATAATTCACCAGGGCCTGGTAGGCCTAAAGGCTAGCCCCATGGCATAGGTAGGGGAGCATCACTTGCTTCCAATCTAGATATAACGCCTGAGAATGCAGAGGAGCACCCGGACGCCTCTATTCCTCCTCAACCGAAGGGGCCACCACCAGTAGCACAACCTCAGTCACACCAATTATTACCCCAAGACTATAGGTAGCGATTGTGAAACTCCACATGGATATTAAGGTTGTACCACAGGCTTCGACCCCAGCGCACCCCGCCAGTACTTGAGGTTCAGCCATCTCTACCAGTTACTACACCTCTGCTAGCAGTTTCATAGGGTGTGATGTCATTATAGGAGCAGAAGATGTTAGGGGGTCTTTCAAAGGCTGTCACTTCTTATATTTTCTAGGGCCATTGGCGAGGATGACATAGAGTTTTTGACTACCTATTAGGAGCATCTCCATTCCTTCGGTCTTGTGGATTCCAGAGGCACCGACTTCACTGCTCACCAGTTCAGAGGGGAAACCAGGTAGTGATGGTGCTTTTATTTGTAGTTTGGGCCATCTAGGCCACCACTACTAATATGGACCCAGTTCATAGAGGCTTTTCTAGCTTAATACATCCCTAGGAGCATCAAGAAATGACTTCGGGATTAGTTTACTTAGTTCGAGAAGGGCCATATAACTATTGTTGAGTACGAGGCCAAATTTTATCATCTTTCCCGACATGCCACTATAATTTTACCTACGGAGGAAGAGCAGGTACAATGTTTTATGCACAGATTAAGATATTACCTGAGGTTGGGGACCGAGCACCTTGTTTTCATAGACCGCTCTTTTTTGTATGTGGTGGATTATGCCCACACGATCGAGATTATTCATCGCTGGGCCCAAGAGGGAAGCAATAAGAGACCCAGGCATTAGGGCAGCTGTAGTAGGTCCAGTCTAGGGGCCATGATTGTTGTGACCATCCCCGCCAGCAGTTCCAACAAGATAGGTATAGTAGGGTCAGTCTAGCCGACCGGTTCAGGCTGTCCTGCCAGAAATTAAGAGTAGTCAACCCCGTTCGAGGGGTTCTACCACAGTGCAGAGCTCGAAGGGATCAGGTCTGCTTCTTTCCTACGGCGGATGAGTTATCATGGGCCACTCAACTTCAAACATCTTTGATTGTGGATCCCTAGAACAGTGTTCTAAAGAGTGTCCCGATCAGGCTAGACTATTGGCAGTAGCACCATCTCCATTATGAGGTATCAATCGGGGTCAAGGCAGCAACGATGGTCAATAAGTTATTTGGGGAGGTACCCAGGAAGACAGGTCAGGTGACAAGGAAGATGGTCTTGGGGGAGGCCGATAGGGCCATATCTATACTGCTCCAGCGAGGGCATAGGTTGAGGCATCATATGATGTTATCACAGGTACTATCCTTATTTGTCAGCAAACTGCTACAACTTAATTTGATCCAAGTTCCACATATTTCCTATGTGTCTATATATTTTGTTCCACGTCTGGGTATTGCTTATGAGTCACTTGAGGTGTCATTATATGTTTCGACCCCGGTAGAGGATTCTATAGTAGTGGATCAAGTTTGTAGATCATGTGCGATGACTATTCAGGGGCATGAGACTCAGGCAAGTCTTATTTTACTTGATATGCTGGACTTTGATGTTATTCTAGGCATGGATTGGCAATCCTCTCATCATGCAGTTTTGAACAATTATGCCAAGACCATTAAATTAGTCATGCCTAGCATTGTCTTGGTCTTATGGTTGGATATTTATAGTCGCTCGCCGACTGAAATCATATCATTTATGCTAGCTCGATGACAAGTTGCATTCGGGGTGCTTGGCGTACGTAGCATTTTTTGTGATGTGTCCAATAAGGTCCCTACTGTTGATTCAGTCCCTGTGGCTAGGGATTTTACTAATGTCTTCCATACTAACTTACCTAGCCTACCTCCAGAGAGATATTGATTTTTCCATAGATTTGGAGCCGAGCACTAAGCCTATTTCTATATAACCTTACCGTGTGTCCCCTACATATCTCAAGGAGCTCAGTGTGCAACTTGAAGATCTTTTAGGTAAGAGATTTATTCACTCTAGTGTGTTGTCGTGGGGTGCACTCATCTGTTTGTTAACAAGACAGATGGGACTATGCAGATGTGTGTTGATTATAGACAGTTGAACAAGGTGACAGTGAAGAACCGTTACCCCATGTCTAGTATTGATGATCTATTCGACTAGTTTTAAGGTGTTGTGGTATTTTCTAAGATTTATTTGAGAATCGTCTACCACCACTTAAGGATTAGGGCAGCAGATGTCCCTAAGACCATATTTAGGACTCTCTGCGGCTACTATAAGTTCTTAGTAATGTCTTTTAGGTTGACTAATGCCCCTATTGTATTCATAGACTTGATGACTCGGGTGTTTATGCTGTATTTGGACTCATTTGTCATAGTCATCATAGATGACATTCTAGTATACTCGCGGAGTCAGGATGAGCATAAGCGGTATTTGAGAGTAATGCTCCAAACTTTAAGAGATCAATGGCTTTATGCCAAGTTCTCAAAGTGCGAGTTTTGGCTAGAGTCCATAGCATTCTTGGGGCACATGGTATCCAAGGATGGCATTATGGTAGATCTGGCGAAGATTGAGGCTATTCATGATTGGTCCAGACCTACATCTGTGACTGAGATTCGTAGCTTCGTTGGATTGGAAGGGTAATGCAAGCACTTTGTTGAGAGATTTTCTACCATAGCAGCACCATTGACTCTGTTGACTCACCAGGATATTCCATTTGTATGGTCGAAAGAGTATGAGAGGAGCTTTGTAAGACTCAAGGAGTTACTTACCACCGCTACTATATTGACTCTTCCAGGTGAGGGTGAGAGATTCACTATTTATTATAATGCATCTGGTGTTGGTTTGGGTTGTGTATTGATTCAGCAAGGTCGGGCTAGTTAGCTTCCCCTTTTGTCTCCCTTACTATTGATTTTGCAATGGTGTCGTTCCTTGTTAGATAGGTGGCTAGACCAGCTTTGTTTGGTGTTGTGAGTTGTGGTATTAGTGGTTTTGGTTGGATTGGAAGGTTGCCATAGTTAGAGGTTGTCCCATGGGGTTAGTGGTTAAATGGTTCTTCGTACAATTATGCTTAACTAGCTTTGACTTGATCATTAACCCCCCTCTACCATTCTAGTTTTCTTGGCTTAGATGATTGTCCTCATTAATTTACCTTGATTGGTTCATAGTTGAAAGGTTGACTGTTAAGGTAGTATGTGATGGAGGTGTAGCATCTTTGGAGTTACGGTAGATTCTGCTTATTGATTCCTCTTTATGCCTTATTGGTATTTTCAGTCCTTAGACTGCGGAGTAGAGATCTACTCTCTTTTACCTACCTAGTGGGGAAGTTGGTTGGAAACCTCATATACAGGATGATGTCAAGGTAATTCGTGGAGAGTGAGATTTTGAATTTGTTCAGGATGAAAAGCTTGATTTCAGCATATTTGATAGATTGAGGTGTTTGTGAGTGGGAGTAGATGCCCTTGGACTATTACTGATCGTTTTTCCATGCTTGTGCATCGCCTACCGATTTGGTTTCCCTTGGACAAGGATGATTGGCTCAGAATTAAGGTGGCAGTGCGATCTTGTCATTCACAGTATGATCATCCTTTGGAGAGGAGTGTTCAATTCCAGAAGGTGAGTTTCAGTTTGGGTTTTTGGTTTTTCAAGTTGAGATTGGGATTTGGGGTTTTGCCTAAGATGTCTCCTTGTTTTGGTTCTTTTCATCCTCCAATGTTCAAATAATGTATGTAACTCCTTGGAAGTAGGTGTTGTATGGTTTGATAGGCAATTTTTGGATTGCGTTGAAGGTTTTCAGGATAGCTAAGGATTAGTAGAACGCCCTCATTGGCTTAGAGAAAAGTATTTTCCATGGTCCTATATTACTCATTTCAGTGGTTTTAGTTTAGTTTGGTTGTCCTCAGTTGAAATCCAATGTTTTTGGTTAAGTTCGGGCTAAGCAAGTCAGAGTTGGAGCCTAAGAAAGGATTGGAGGAGTTTTTGGGGTTGGAAGTGAATTTGAGGATTTTCCTCTTAGACTAAGTTCTGTGATGGCGTTGTTCGACCCGAGAGGGTATCTGAGATTTAGACAAAGCATGCATACCCCCTTCATCTATTCGTGCCTCTAGGAAATGCTGTACTTTTACTTTCGCGAACGAAAATTCTTTTAGTGGATGTTGTAATGACCCTGAAGGTCATTTTTGAAAATTTATAAAGTGACCATTTTCCCCCTTCCTTAAATTTCCCCGAGTCATTTCTGATTTGTATTGGGTGTTGGCTTTTAGAAAATCCTATGAAAAGTTAAGACTTTCAAAATTTTGAGTTTTTATAAGCTTTAAGTGTTCAAAAGTGGTATTTGGGTCCAATCGGAGCTACGGGTCTCAGAATGAAATTTCATCGATTCCAACAGCTTTGAAATATCAAAATTGGCCTGAGGGAGTTTACGGAATCAGTTTTGCAATTATAACCAAAATTTGAGGTCTTGAGTTGAGAGTTTGAGGAATTTTAGGTCAAGGTTTGACTTTGGTCAACTTTTAGAGTTTCGATGCTCGGTATGAAATTTTGACGATTTCGTTGGATTTGGGGGATAGGTTGTCACGACCCAAGCCTAGGGCCTAGATGTGACATGGCGAATGAGGAACCCGAAAGTACCTCAATCAAGCCTCTTAGCATTCTTTTAGCCTTTCATAGGTAATGATGATAAATAAACAAGCGGAAATCATAATAGTAAATCTTCAACTTATATATGTCCAACAATACCTCTAACTATTAAATTTAACGGGGCTAAGACAAGTCCCTAGCTCACCCTCAATCATAATAGAAGAAATGTCATAGTAAAATATCTTAACATATCATAAGCTAGAAAAATAAAGGAGTATTGTTCCCGGAACATGGGAACTCACCAAAAGTAGTCTTCAATGGAATATCAACTAGCCACGTGGAGGAGAACGGGGAGGAGCACTGATCCCTAAATGGTGATATCATGTAGGCAAAAGAGTATGCGTTAGTATTTTGAATGTACTAAGTATGTAAGGATGCATGAACATTGAAGAAACAAGTTTATGTAATATGGAACATAATTTAATGTATGCATAATAAATCATGTATATATCCTTTAAAACATTCATTTTGTGGGAAATTAACCATAACCGACATTTAAGACCATGCGAGCTATTACATGGAATCCAACATAACCCCCTACGTTGGCCGGGGAGACTACTTGCCGGGTAGAACTCCATCAACTTCATTCATTTCTTTAACTTTAACTTTAAGGGCTATTTATGGATCCATTAGCCTAAGCCTACAAGGGCTCCTATGTTGGCACATAGTTAATAAGACAAGGGGTTGCTACTAGGATTCCCTTATCGAATCTCACCTCAATGCCTCATTCGGTGCTAAGTCAATCCCACAGAATAGTTTAATACTTCAAAATATTCATATAACTTGAGAATTCAAACATCATATTCGGTAGAATAGCTCATTAAAACATTTGATAATTCAAATATGCAAGAATTGTCCTTATTGCATAAAGAATCCATGATTCATATCATTTCATCATTCTTTCATTTCATAAGACTCCCTTTTTGATCATAGATATTGCTTTCATAAATATTTATTTGGAGTCAAAGCTTTTAAGTCAAACTTTATTAAAAACATAGTAAAACTAGGTGGGTTCAAATCACTTCAACTTGCAAATATGTATGTAAATAAATATTCATAAATACCTTAAAATCCATTAATTAAAAATAATGCTTTAAACAACCCACCATGAATTTCAAGAGCCTTTAAATAGATAAATAGAGGAATTACTTGTAAACCATCAATTCATATATATGAAATTATGTTGCATCAAAATAGAGCAATAATCATTAGTTTAACCATTTTTCATACTATTAAGTAAAAATAAGAATTTACCATAAGAAAATATTACTTAAAATCAAGAGACTTAATTGAAATAGTGTTTGGACTATATGGATGAAAGAACCCATGGATAAACACCCACATAACTTAGAGTGGAGCTAAAAATAAATAAATATAATTTATCATATAATCAAAATAATTTAGACATGAGAGTGGAAGGAATACTCTCATTGAAGCCTTACATACCTGGAAACCGAAGCTTTAGTTGGTACCGAAAGACTTAATGAACACTCTTGAGTTCTAGCTTCTCTCCTTGCCGGAACGTTTTGTGTATTACCCGGAGTCACCGGAATAGTATTTCTTCACTACTAAGAACTAAAACTATATTTGAGAATGTGTAAAGAAGTGTATAGAGAGAAGATTTGCTTGAGAAAGCTTGATGAATAAAATGAGGAAATAAGGTGGGTATTTATAGGTGGGAAAGAGGACCTAACAATAAATAAAATAATTAGAAAGAAAAATCTAAAAATTTAGTGGAATATATTGATGTCATGGATGATGTTAAATGGAAGACAATTTATGTCATGAGTGATGTCAAATGTATCTAGATCTTTCTATGGTAGGTGAAATGAGTTATCTTTGACAGAATATTCTTTTTGGGAGCTGTGTTTGAATACGATAAATTCCTTATTAGGATTTGGTGTCTACATAAGAATTGTAGATATGGAAGTCTAGTTTCATATCGTTCAAGAATCAACCAATTTGGATAAACCTACAGTGAGATATGATTTTTCTTCTATAAACGCTCATTTCCGTCACTGCATCCTACCTTACAAAAATTAATTTATTTGACCTACTTAACCTCCAAATCTTAAAATATGGTATTCATAAAAGTTGTAGGTAATGATCTTGTGGTTACTCAGAAATTTTAATCACTCAATTTGGATATTCCTATGAAACGTTATGCCCAAAATACAGAGGATGTATCATGTTTAGGCGAAAATTGAAACATCGTATACAATGTTTTTAGGGGATGTTACATAGGTTTTGGTCTAAAAGAAATGTTGGTTGAATTTTTAGAGGTGCCGAGCCCATTTTGGTATTTTGAAGGTCTAAGTTGGTTTATTTGCGACTTTTTGAGTTTTAAGTCAAAAAGACCTTGAATTCAAAATCTAATGATTCCACCAGCTCCGAAATAACCAAATTATGGTATAAACATGGTCGGGCCATTTGGCTCTTTTAACTTTGAAAGTAAGCTTATAATTGACTTTAGTCAATATTTTTGGAAAATATGCTCGGACAAATATTCTAATAACGCGATTTATTTTGGAATGTCGATTTTGGTTTAGAACAACCCTTCATTTGCTTTCTGAGGCTTTCGGTCTAATCTCGAGGCCCATTGTGGACTGTCGCTTAAAATGACATTTGGATGTGGAACCTACTTTTTATTAAAATGACCTTGTATGAGAATTTTGAATGCGTCATTGAGTCCGTAATGTTGAATTTAATGGGGTAGCATATCTGATTTATTTTTATTAAATTTTGAATGAATTTCGAGCACCCTATTAGATTTTGCACCAATCTGGTGCAGACCTGTTTTTGGATTTTCTCTAAACTATAAAACCCCATATCTTGGGCTATAGAGCTCCAAATTAGGTGTTTCAAAAGGTAAACTTGTGAGATTGTTTGAGTAGAATGCATTGGAGAGATCGGAAACTGATTTGGGACATTCGATTAAGGTAAAATCTTGATTCTAGTTGCTGCAATGTCCATTTTGGAATTAATTTTTGAAGAATTTTGAGAATCTATTTCTTGGTCAATATAAATCCAATTTTGAAGATTCAAGGGTCTAAATTCAAGAGAATTTCATGGGAAATCCGTTGTTGAACTCAGAATCATGTGGGGAGGCTTCAAGTGAGGTAAATTTATGAATCTAGCTACTGTTTTGGCCATTTTTGGATTGAAATTATGTGGAATTTTGGAAGATTGTATCTTAATCATTTGAACTCCATTTTTAGTGACTTTTGAGGCTAGATTATGAGGGGCTTTGCAAGGAACGTCATGGTAGGGTCTAGCTTTTTCAAAATTCACTGATCAAGAAGTTGCCATTTTCATCTTAGTTCAAAATTTGTGAATTTTTGTTGCATTCTCATTTTGCGTAGTTTCTCAGCTCGGTATAAATTATCAAATTGATTTGTGAGCCTAGGGAGATGTTTAGAACCTATTTTTAGGGTCAATTCTGGAATTTTAGATGCGGGTCCCACATTTCTCATTTTAGACTCTAAAATTGGTCTGTCTCCAAAAATCATAAAATTAGTGTCTAAACGGCCATAACGATGTTGTGATTCTATTTTTGGCAGCATGGCAGTGTTTTGAGGCCGTTCGGAAGGGAAAAGCTCTGGCATAGTGATTTAGAGCTCGCGTATTCAGCCTACAGGTAGGCTACAGCTTTTCTTTCTTTAGATTGAGCTGGAACATGTGAAATCATGTTGAGATTTATGGAATTTGGGTTGGATAGCTTATCTGTATATCTTAGGTGTTAGACATCATGTTTAGGCTTTTATCAGGGTTTTGGCTATTTGGAAGCATGTGTGTCTTATTGTTATTCGTCGGTATTGTTAGGAGAGTTGAATGAGCATGTTGTTGATATTGTGGAGTATGTTAGCCTTAATATAGGATGTAAACCTTTTTTAGTTACCCTGGCATCGCTCCGGCAGACTTAGATCCTTGTAGAATGGAGTAGCAGGCTACTGCCTGATAATTGGCCTTAGCTAGGCGACACCCTTGCTCTTAATAACACCCTCACCCATAACTCGGTATGATCATGACTTCCAAATGCATTGTCAATACTAGATTTTGTAATCCTTTGGCTTTGGCTCCAGTTAGGGGTGCTCACGGTTCGGTTTGGATCGATTTTTATTTAAAAAATATCCAAACCAATTGAGTCGGTTATTCAAATTGTCAAATCAAACCAAACCAAACTATATCGGTTTTTACTATTCGGTTTTTGTCGGTTTTTATCGGTTTTTTCGGTTTTTTCGGTTTTTGTCGGTTTTTAAAACACCTTGTAGTCACTATTTGAATAAACAGAAAATAAAACATGACCCAACATATTAATCAACTTTAAATAGATGGCTCAACGTAAATAGAAAATAGTAATGTCATTTTCATCATCCAACTTTAAAAAGAGTTGTATTACAATAACAAAATCATAATAGGGTCCTGTAAAATACTCCTTCACATAGCAAATTAAAACAGAATTCCTCCGAAACTTCAAGCAACAAGAATATAGTAGAAGTTGCTTCCATCATTTAAGCTAATCAATGCTCAAAACATCATCGGGATATTCTGAAAGAAAAGAATTGAAATATTAACATTAAATGAATTCAGAAACATATCTACAGAAAATCGCCTTTTGTTACCTTCTGGTCGAGAAATTATCTCTGCTTCTGAAGGATCTTTCACCTCTTCTTCTGAAGCTTTTGGTTTCATCTACGAGAAAGACGAAAGATGGAATCATAAGTGAAGAATTTTTTTTAAAAATGATGATAGAAAAAACTAAAAATTTAATTTTTTTCATTGTTATTTCATTTATTTCATATTACTGCTTAAAGTACATAAGCTTATATCCATTATTTCATATTACTGCTTAAAGTACATAAGCTTAATCTAATTAGTGTATCATAATAATAATTTTAGTGACACCATCTAAGATTTAGTGAGAAACCATTTTCTCTCAAAACAAATTGAAAGAAAATAGAAAATCAAAACTCTTCACTGTACTAACTACTAAGCTTCAAAAATGTCATAATCTTTTCTCATGCACCAGAAATTAATTTCTAAATCAAATCACCCATTGAAAAGGGAAAGAAGAATAAGAAGAAACTCGAAAAGACAATAAAAGGTGCTTAAGAGATGAAATTACATGATCATTGATGAGAGATACTGCTTCCATACTTCCATCCATGGACACCTCTTGAGTCTTACTCTTGACTCACCAGTCACCACACCAGTCATCACTATCTATGTATGAACAAAAAATGGAGTGGAACGTGATATTTTTGTTTGAAAGAAAAAAAGTTTCAACTTTTGGAGACATGCTTTAAGAAATTAAGGGTAATTACTTTTGTCTTCCACTTACAATGTTTTTTTATTATAAATTGTGAGTAAGAATGACCAAGATTACTATTTGTAATTGTGAGTAAGAATGACAAGATTAAGAATATAAACATTCAATATAAATTGTATTTTTTCATAAAAAAAATTAAAATATACACATATATACAAATTTAATTTTTAAAATATGTATATATAAAGTCGGTTTGGTTCAGTTTTTTCGGTTTTTTTAGACTTGAAATCAAAACCAAACCAAATATAGTCGGTTTTTAAATTTAAAAACCAAACCAAATCAAACCAAATAAATATCGGTTTTTTTTTCCGATTTGGTTTGGTTATCGGTTTGGTTCGATTTTTTGATTTTTCGTGTTCAGCCCTAGCTCCAGTTCAAGATTTAGAGGCATATTAGTTGGCGTATTGGGGAGGAGATTCTCGGTAGTTGCCTACTTGGAAAGGAGAATATTTGGAACTATGGGATAAATTATCTGCGAATATTCGGGTACCTAGTCTTGGCTTTTGTTCTGAATTATCTAGGAGCATCCGGATACCTAGCCCCATCCTCTATCGGCTTGCTAGTATAATGAGCGTCTGGGTACCCAGTCTTTACCTCGATTATATCGATGTTTTACGATGAGCATCTAGGTACCCAGTCCCTTCCTTGACTGCACTGATGTATTATGGAAAGCATCTGGTTACCCAGTCCAGCCTTGGCCATGTTAGACATTCGGGCGAGCATCTAGGTCCCAGTCCCAGCCTCGACCCCTAAGGCACCCCTAGTTCATTGACTCTTGGAGATTCTGGGTTTGGAAATGATGCAGTTCTTTGGTCTTAACATCATAGATTCTTGATTCCTAGCCTTAATAGTTATAGCTATTTTATGTACTTGGCGGGCTTATGGGGGTTCGTCTGGATTTTTATTTAACTTGCGCACGAGTGTCTCTATTGGGATTATCGGAGCCCAGTTAGGTATAGTTAGCTGTAGTTCTCATAGATAGTACTCTTTTTACTTTAGATGCTTATGTTGATTCCTATTTAAGTTTATTCCTTATTTTCACATTGTTTTCACCTTTTCTGCTCAGTCTGCCTATGATGCCTACTAGGTACCTATTGTCTTGGTACTTATACTGCACTCTATATCTACTTTCATGATGCAGTATCGAGCACCAGCTACCTCTATGGATAAATCGAGCCTGTTGCAGTTAGCTTCGGAGACTAGGGTGAGCACTTGACGTTTTTGGATCATTTTTGTCTCTTTTAGTATGTATGGCCCATATTTTGCATTTTGAGACTAGCCAGTTGTTGTATATATATTTTTGGCCCACTTTCGAGACTTGTACTCGTCTTTTATTTTTGTAGCACTTGTGACTTCCAGGTTCTGGGAAGGATCTTTAGTTATTTATATCATGTTTTGGTTTACTTCCGCTTATTCTTTCTGCTTATCTTTATAATTTGCCACTCTTATTTAGTTTCTGCCCTTAAACCCATTACTTGAAGTTTCGGATTGATAAGTTGGCTTACCTACTGGTGGGTTATAGTAGGTGTCATCATGACTTGAGAAATTGGGTCATGATAGTTAGGGAGTCACTTGAGTGTTGATATAGGTTAAATGATTGAGGATATATTTCTTGGGATATGTTTTGCATAGGATTAGGGATATTTAAAAGGGGCTTCGTATTAGAGAGAATGGAGATGACAAGAGGGTTTTCCATGTCAGGACACTTGTTGAAAGATTCATCGAGGATAGCCATTTGTCGAGAGATTTTTCCTTTTTTGGCACCTATTAAAAGTTTACAACTGTTACTTGGAAGATTTTGGAGATTTTGGATAGTTAAACCAGTGGTCTTTCCCTTAGTATTTGGATGATTATTTTGTTAGGCTTTACGTAGGGAGTGACACTTGTCCACTCCACCGGTTATCTCCCTAGCACAGACTTGCAGTCTCCATAAAGTGAGTTTGGGTCTATTTCTCATCAGGAATGTTGGTTATCATAGGATCGTCTAATTTGTCGTCCGAGTGATCCAGAAGATTAGAGAATTTATTATGTATATTATGGCAGAAGGATGCGCATTAAAAGTAGAAAGTTGGCTTTGTTTCCATAGTAGAGTTTACTTCTGGCTTTAAATGAGTATAATAATTCTTATTATTATTAAAAAAACTTACCCGCATTATCCTTTGAACTACTAACCTTGAAACCAAAGGTAGAAATAGTGTTTCTTTTGATGGAGATATTAGACATTACCTGTTTCTTACCTTTATTTCTGTCGAATGTAACTGTATGCCATACCTTTTTGGATCCTCTGTCCTGCTAGGTAACATCTTTTTTGGGAGGGGAAAGGTTTCCCAAATAGGAGGTACAATCCTGCTGGTGTTTGTCTATTCTGCCACATAATTTACACAGTTGAGTTGTACCTTCGTATTCTATAATTTGCTTATGCAAACCTATTGTGATGAAGGATTTCACTGGCTGTTGCAGATCAATTTCTACAAATAATCTAGCATATCTTCCTCTTAAGTTTGCACTGGTGCATGCATCTACTTTGAGAAGTTTACCTATGGAATTGCCAATTTTTTGAAGAGTGATGCCATCATAATACTAGTTAGTAATTGAGGAAGACCCATATTGCAGATATTGTTAGCGTTGCTTCGCTCATAATGAAATTGGGGATCCATTTCTGGGTTGATAGATAATGGCCATTGATGAACCATGGCCCATTATGCAGAATCTTATCCTGGATATCCCTCTTACTTAGCTTTACTACAAAGTAATCGTAGCCCAGATCAATAAGTGGAAATTGAACAACAAAAATCCACATGACTTGAAACTTTGTTTTGAGATAGTTATACATCATTTTCCCCCAGTAGTTTGATGATTATTGAATATTTACAAGGAGCGTACATTCTTTTTCTATCATCCTCCAAAAGGGAGATCTCGTTGAAAGCATTTAATGTTGTTTCATGATGATTACTTTGGAACTCATCATAGAGCTGAAACATTTCACATTGGATTTTGTACAGAGGCATCTATGTATTCGAAGAGACTGATGGGAGTATAATCTAGTCCGTTAAGACATCTTTATAAGTAATGCTTTCCATCTTGGAAATTGTGGTATCAGAAGGATCTGGGGGTTTCAGAGGAAGTTTATTTAATGAACTTTCTTCTTGTTCGTCTTTATTAGAGCTTGGCATTTTAATATTTGTAGAGAGAAGCAGGAGCATTTTATCTAGAGAGAGTGTTTCAATGGTGTTGAAAAAACAGAATCATTCTAGCTTAATTGTTGACTAATGACTAAAAAGGAAATACAAGTACTATATAAAACAAAAACTAAAGTCCTAAGTTTTAGGAAAAGAAATTTGAGTTATCATAGAATTTCTTTTTCTTCTAGTTACCATGTAAATATTGGGATCTATTATAAAATAATAATAATAATAATAATAATAATAATAATAATAATAATAATATATAGATAGAAAAGAAAAGAAAGTATAATAAAGCAAGAGGAAGAGAGAGAGAAAAAAATAGAACGAGAAAGTAAAGTAGTAATCTTTTATATGTGTATTTCATATTGAAGATACATTGCCTTTTTATAGGAAAAAATTGTTGAAAAAATGATCATCTACAGTAACAAAACGTCTGAGCTACAATGAAAATACTATTCATCTACAGTGAAAGTGGGTCTCATGGACATCCACTTATTTTACAACACTCCCCTTGGATGTTCATGTACAAAATAAAATATGTACATAATTATTTGTAATACGCATTAGTTGTTGTCTCATTAAAAATCTTACTAGGAAAACTCAATAGGATAAAACCTTGGTCAAGGAAAAAAGATTGCAACGCTTATTTTACTCCCTGATGAAGACATCATTTAATATCTTAAAGATGATGCATTCTAATTCTGTATCTCAATTTTTCAAAGGTTGAAATTGTCAATACCTTGGTGAACATATCTGTTAATTTATCATTTGAACGAACTTGTTGAACATCTATTTCACATTTCTTTTGAAGATTATGAGTAAAGAAGAATTTGATGAAATATATTTTGTTCTGTCTCCTTTAATGTATCATCCCTTCAATTGAGTTATATATGCAGGATTTTCTTCATACAATATTGTTGGAACATCTCTTTTCAAAAAAAGACCACATGTATCTTGAATGTGTTGAGTTATTGATTTTAACCAAATACATTCTCGACTTGTTTCATGAATGACTATTATCTCTACATGATTTGAGGAAGTGGCAACCATAGTTTGCTTTATTGAACGCCATAATATAGTTGTACCACCACATGTAAATAAGTAGCATGTCTGCGATCGACCTTTATGGGATCAAACAAATATCTTGCATCTCCATAACCAATCAATTGTGACGTGGATTCATTTGAGTAAAACAATTCCATATCGGTGGTTCTTCGGATGTATCTGAATATATGTTTGATCTCATTCCAGTGTCTTCATATTGGAGAAGAACTAAATCTTGCTAACAAGTTTACAAAAAAAACTATATTTGATCTAGAATTGTTGGGAAGAAACATTAATGCACCAATTGCTCAAAAATATGATATTTCAACACCAACAAGCTCTTCATCATTTTCCATGAAGTCAAAATGGATCTTTATAAATATCAAGAAATCTCATAATCATTGGGGTACTCAATAGATGTGCTTTATCCATGTAAAATCTCTTTAAAATATTTTCAGTATATGTTCATTGATGGAAAAATATCTCATTTCCAAAATATTCAATTTGTAGACCAAGAAAAAATTTAGTCTTTCTAGGTCTTTCATTTCAAATTCTTTTTTTAGATATTTTTTTGCCTTTGAAAGTTCTTCAGGAGTTTCGATAATATTCAAATCATCAACATATACAATTATTATGACAAATTCATATCCAGACCTTTTCATAAAGACACAAGGAAAAATTGGATCATTTTTAAATCCTTTTTTTAGCAAATATTTGCTAAGACGATTGTACCACATTCGCTCTGATTGTTTCAACCCGTAAATGGATTTTTGAAGCTTTATTGAACAACTTTTTCGAGAATCTTTATATATTTTAGGCATTTTAAATTCTTTAGAAATTTTCATAAAAATATCATTGTCTAAAGAGCCATATAAATAAGCTGTAACGATATTCATCAGATGCATGTCAAGTTTTTCATTAACTGCCAAATTTATAAGATACATGAAAGTAATTGCATCCCCCATAGGAGAATATGTTTTCATATAATTAATGTCAGGTCTTTGCAAAAATTCTTGTGCCACAAATCATGTTTTATATCTCACGACTTCATTTTCTCATTTTCTTTTTGTACAAAGACCCATTTTTACTCTACTAAATTTATACCTTCAGGTGTTCAGACTATAGGTCCGAAAACTTTGTGTTTTTCAAGTAAAGTTAATTCAACTTGAATTGCATCTTTTCATTTTGGCCAATCATTCCTCTATCTCCTCGACAGAGGTTCAACATACTCATTTTTTTGCATTATTTCAATAGAAACATTACAAGAAAAACTATTATTGATAATTATATTATTTCAGTTCCATATTTTTCCTGAGGAGACAGAATTTATAGAAATTTCTTCATTATTTTCAGGTGCCTCAACCTCTTTCGATGTTTTATCAATTGTTATGTCTCCTCGCTCTTCTTGAGCATGTTCTTCCATATTATGATCATATTTATTATTTTCTTATTTTCTTTTTCGAGGTTTTTATCTTTAAAACCGATCGGTCTACTACATTTTAAGCGTGGTTTAGATTCATTTACATTAATTAATTTTCCTACTGGTACATCAACTCGAATTGGATCATTAGCAGCTGAAATATGAGATTTAGTAACTCTTGATAGGTCAGTGAATGCATCTGGTAGTTGATTTGCAAGATTTTGCAAATGGATTATCTTTTGAACTTTCAGTTCACATTTATTTGTACGAGGATGAGATAGTGATAATGCATTCCAATCTATTTCCTCTTTCAGCTGCTTATTTTTACCCCCTAATGCTAGGTATACTGATTCATCAAAATGACAATTAACAAATCTTGCAATAAATATATCTCTAGTCATAGGTTCCAAATATTTTATGATAGAAGGTGATACATACCAACATATATCCCCAACCTTCTTTGGGGACCCATCTTTATATGTTGTGGTGGATCAATTAGAACATATATCGCACACTCAAATATTTTAAGATGGAAAATGTTCGGCTCCTAACCAAAAGCCAATTGTGATGGGAAGACTTTATGATAACTTGTGGGTCTGATCTGCACAAGACTTCCTGTGCAAAATAGCATGACCCCATAATGAAATGAGAAGTTTTGTTCTCATAAGCATTAGTCTAGCAATTAATTGGCGGCGTTTAATTAATGATTCTGCTAGACCATTTTGAGTATGAATATGAGCAATCGGATGCTCAATTGTTATCCTAGTGGACAAATAATAATCATTAAATGCTTGAGATGTGAACTCACCAGCACTATCAAGACGAATTGTCTTTATTGCATAATCTGAAAATTGTGTTCTTAATTTAATTATTTGAGCAAGTAATCTTGCAAATGCCTTATTACGAATTGATAATAAACACACATGTGACCATCGTGCAGATGCATCTATTAAAATTATATAATATTTAAATGGTTCATATGATGGGTGAACAGGCCCATATATATCACCATGTATACATTTCAGAAATGCTGGAGATTCAATTCTCACTTTGATTATTGATATTCTAGTAATCAATTTGCCTTGAGAACATGCAGCACAAGAGAATTCTTTAAATTGAAGAATCTTTTGGCTCTTCAAAGAGAGTCCATGTGAACTCTCAATTATTTTGCGCATCATATTAGAACCAGGATGACCCAACCGGTCATGTCAGATAATAAAATCATTTGAGTTAGTAAACATTTGATTTACTATGGCATGCTTTTCAACCATGCTAATACTTGTGAAGTATAAGATGGATGAAAGTGAGGGTAACTTTTCAAATATAAATCTCTTGTCTGACATCATTGTAGTAATATAACAATATTCATTCTTTTAATCATTTGTAGTCTCAATATAATAGCCATTTTGACAAATGTCTTTGAAACTTATTAAGTTTCTTTGAGACTTACTAAAATATAATGCTTCATTAATTATCAAATTTGTTCCTCCGATAAGTATAACTTTAGCTTTTTCAGATTTTTCAATCAATCTTGTACTATCATATATTGTATTAATATTAGCTTCTTTCATAATCAAATTAGAGAAATATTTTTTATCTCTTAAAATAGTGTGTGTTGTGACACTATCGATATGACACATTATCATAATTTATTTTGAATTCAACTGATGACTGGAAATTTCCACATTTTTCATAAAAAAGGGATACATTATAAGAACGTAAAAAACTAACAACATATAAAACCTTAAGAAAATGTACTAAAAATGTAGAAATTAATAAGACATAATGACTTATGAAAAACATTTAAGAAGGAAAACAAAATAGCAAACATAATAGGAAAATAATTTTTTTATCCTAGTTAGATGATCAGTTCTTCAATCAATATTTTCATAAAAGTCTTCAGCTTCCAAATGAATAATATTGGGGAGGCCTTCATATTTATTTGAGGGAGTTGCTTCATTATCATCATTTCGAAAATTCAAGTGTGCCTCCACATTATTATCCTTTATTTTGAGAGAGGCTTGATAAAGTCTCACAAGATGATAGGGTGTATGACAATCACGTGCCCAATGACCCTTCATACTACACCGATGGCAAAATTTGATTTTACCTCAAGAAGGATTATTTTGAGGAACTTTATTGTTCTCATGTTTATTTCCACCATGGTGACGTTAATTGTTTCGTCCTCTACCACGTCCTCGCCCACGTCCACGACCACGACCACTATCACGGTCACGGCCAGATAATTATTTTGTCTTGATTCAGACTGATTATGTGTTACTACAATATTTGCTTTAGAGAATGGAGTAGATCCAGTGGGATGAACTTCATGATTTTTCATCAACAAAATATTATTTTGCTCAGCCACAAGTAGGCATGTAATTCAGAATATTTCTTAAATTCTTTTTCATGATATTGGTGTTGTAGCAACACATTTGAAGCGTGAAAAGTATAAAAAGTTTTCTCAAGTAAATCATCATCAGTGATAGTTTTTCCACATAATTTTAATATGAAATTTACTTTGTGAAAGCAGAATTATGCTCAGATACAGTTTTAAAATCTTGAAATCAAAAGTGTATCCACACATATCGAGCTTTTGGTAATACCGTAAGTATAGTTTTTCCACATAATTTTAATATGAAATTTACTTTGTGAAAGCAGAATTATGCTTAGATACAGTTTTAAAATCTTGAAATCAAAAGTGTATCCACTCATATCGAGCTTTTGGTAATACCGTAAGTTTTAGGTAGTCATATCGATCCTTCAAATTAGTTCATAATTCAAGAGAGTCTTTTACAGTAAAATATTCAGTTTTTAATCCTTCATAAAAATGATAATGGAGAAAAATTATGGGTTTTGTTTTATCTTGGCTTGATGCTTTATTTCCTTGTTTAATAGTATTACCAAGACTTTTAGTATCAAGGTGAATTTCAGCATCAAGGATCCTTGACAAATAATTTTTTCCAATAATGTCAAGTGCCACAAACTCAAATTTTGATAAATTTGACATGATGAAAATTGAGATAGAAATTAATTTAGAAATAACAAAGACAACTAAAATTAAATTTCTTCAATACCTAAATAGAAGTTAACTTATCCGGACAAAATTAGAGCCCCGTGCTGATAACGTATTATAAAATAATAATAATAATAATATATAGATAGCAAAGAAAAGAGAGTATAATAAAGGAAGAGAAAAATAATAGAACGAGAAAGTAGAGTAGTAATCTTTTATTTGTGTATTTCATATTGAAGAAACATTGCCTTTTTATACGCAAAAATTATTGAAACAATGATCATCTACAGTAAGAAAATGCGTGAGCTACAGTGAAAATATTATTCATCTACAGTAAAAGTGGGTCCCATAGACATCCACTTGTTTTACAATAGAATCCAAATCTATAGCTAATTTTATTTTATTAAGTGAAGAGTTGATTAAATACTAATTTAAAATAACAAAAGATAATTTTGTCTATGTATAATCTTTTAATAAAGAATAAAAAATTCAATCAATGGATATTTAATATTACATAAATGAGTAAGTTTGATTTGATATTTTAATTTATATCGATTTCTACCCAAATCGTGAACACTCTAGTTAACTAACTAAAAATTATTCGGGAGTGATATTAGGTGATGCAATATTTCATTTCAGCCACTTGAACATTTGGATTAAGTTTTTTTTTTTTTGGATGACTTTCAATTATTATAGAATTTGTATATAATTCCATTATTAAAATAGAAGGTAAAATCTTAAGATATTACATTGGGACTTTCTTTCAAAAAGGAAAAACTTTATACTTGCAATTTCGTAAAACCTCATATATATTTACCAACATTAATTTTCTTTTCAATATGTTTTAGGAATCTTTTCATATATTTTAATATATTATATAATAAAGATAAATTAAATAATAATTTGAAAGAAAGGTGAAAAGGCGATTTTATTTAAAATGGAGTCTTTTAAAGAAGGACAAAAAATTCAATCAATATTTTAATAATCTTCGTGCTTTTAAATATATATATATATATATATATATATATATATATATATATATAATTACATTATTAAAATAGAATGTAAAATCTTAAGATATTACATTCAGACTTTTTTTCAAAAAGGGAAAACTTTATATTTGCAATTTCGTAAAACCTCATATATATTTACCAGCGTTATTTTTCATTTCAATATGTTTTAGGAATCTTTTCATATATTTTAATATATATAATATAATAAAGATAAATTAAATAATAATTTGAAGGAAAAGGTGAAAAATGATTTTTGTCTAAAGTAGAGTCTTTTAATTTAGGACAAAAATTTCAATCAACATTTTAAAGGTCTTCGTGTTTTTAATATATATAGATATAGATAGATAGATAGATAATAGGTTAGAACTATTTTTTTTAAAAAAAATATTCAGTATTATTCATAAAAAAATATAAATTATTCATATAAGAGGAAAGAAATATTAAAAATTTGACAATTCTAAAATATTATGTCTCAAAAAAAATTAAATAAATTAATTATAATAAATTTTATAAAAAATAAAAGATTGACCTTTATAAATTTAATTTTAGACCATACTTGAGCCCCTCACCTAATAATAGTATGATCCTTTAAAGCGACGGAGTCTTGTTTACCAAAAGGAGGTGCTCGAAGAAGCCAAACAAACCTAAAGTAGCAAATCCGTTACGTTTCTTCATGTTCCTTTGACAAGTCATTAATCCTATATAAATAAGAATAAATAAGATAATAACAAATTATAAGAGAGAAGTATATATTGATTGATTATTTTTGAGTGATGTTTTAAATAGGGTGCCAAAAATTGAATCGATAATTGAAAAAAATGTTATTGATTTATGCTATTGAAAAAGTGAGTTAATGAGTTTTTAATGATTTTATATATAAAAAATAATATTAATGCATACGTACTTTTCGAATTATTTCTATTACTCTCTGAACTCATTTTTTTTCCACATTTTCATGCACCTTTTGTGCTGAGGTGACACCTTCAATCAAGTAAGTTGGTTGTATTTATACACACCCGCCTGTCACGTCAAATATATATATATATATATATATATATATTTAAGAAAAAAATTATTTTTTTAATTCTTTTTTAAATCTTCGTATTTTTTTATCTTGTATTTAAATAAGTTAATACATATAATTTTTTTTACCTCCATTCACTGTCTTTTCTCTTTTATTTTTTAATTGATTTTATTAACTCTTTTTAGTTTATTTGTCATTCCTTTTGATTTGATTTCAAATTTAATTCCAAATGTCTTGTATTTAAAATAAGTTAATTTTGAATGAATATCAAATAAGTGAAAAAAAATCAAATAAAACATAAAAAAATATTATAACGTTAAAATTAAAGAACACTTTTTAATTATTTTTTTAAAAAAATCTACATAAGTTTTCGAAAATAATTCAAGGCGAAAAGATAAGAAATTAATGAAAGAATAAAAAGTTTAAAAAGTGTGGAAGAAATTAAAAGAAACAATTTACATAGAAATAAATGAAAATAATTAAATATATATAAGTTTTAATATCAATAATTATGTGTACTAACTAATTATAAAGTTACCAATTAAAAAATGACATATATCCATTTTTTCACTCATCACTTGCCTTCAAAAGAGTGTGAACATTCACTGTGCCACATCAATTTTTATGGTATATTTATTCCATTTTAAAATAGTTTAGGGGTAATATGACTCTAGTTAAGTTAAAATGTATCGTTAAAATTTCGATCATAGTTCAATGGGTACTTATGCATTATTCCTAAAAATATCGGGTTATTTGTTTGGTATTAAATTTTTTTATATTGATTTTTTAAATAAATTGATAACCCATTAAGATTGTAGTAATTTAATATTTTACCCCTAGATAAATATTAAATATTAATATTAATACCTTACCGGATTAGTCTTTCATCTTTCAATTCACACTTTACGACGACTTTGAGTTCACAAAAAACAAACCTTTTTATTTGTGTTGCATTTGTATAATTTTTTATTTCTATTTTATGAGTATTCTGTAAAGTTACATTATTGATTTGTCGCATTAAATTATTGAAAAATTCATATATTTATTTTATGAGTAATTTTTTTTACTTAAATTGAAAATCAGATCATTAAGAATTAAAAATTAACAAAAAATATTGTGTTGATTTAATTATTAATTTAACATATATAAAAATTAAATTGATAATATATAAATTCGAATTGGCAAACGCACATCAATTTTAAACATTGAAATGAATGGTGATGCAAGGGAAAGAAGCCATTTGCTCTTATCCCACGTGTCATGTTGTTTCATCACCACCTTTCACTCTCCCGTACTCAACCGCCGGCATGACTTACATCTCACACTAACCTTCAAATTCCGCATTCCCCTTCTTTTCCACCAATAAAAAACAAGAGAAGAAAACATCCTATTATTTAAAAATTGAAACTTTTTTTCTTTTGACTTTTCCCAAACACCCCCTCAAACCGTAAGGAATTTACAAATCGATTATACTACACAATTACGGTCTTTTAACTGTATTTCAATTCATATTTATATTTTATAATTTTAAATATACATAAATAGATATTTAAATTTTTATAAAATTATATAAATAAATGCATACATTTTACATGAAATTCATATCCTACTTGTATAATAATTCGTAAGATGAATATATCTACTTATTTATATTTATATAAATTTAAATATATACTTATTCATATTCGCCAGTTGAAAAGCATATGCCAATTGACTCATCAATTTACAATGCACGTTTATGAACTATTTCTTACCCCCTTGCCACGTCAGCACTTCTCGCCGGATTTGCCAAATTTCATTTCCTTGCTCTCCTCTTACGCGTCACTTCTTTTAGCATGTTCATTATTATTATTATTATTATTATTATTATTATTATTATTATTATTATTATTATTATTATTATTATACCACTACTATTAATAATAATTTTGTTTAAAGTTCAGGACATATTTGAGATTTTTTTTTTATTATTATTATAAAACGGAGGGAAAAAAGAAGAAGAATTTGTATATGCATAAAAAGTAATTTTAAAAATACTAGTATGATATGCATCCATTTTGCTGTGTTCCAACAATTAACAACAATTGCAAATCCTCACCGTTACCAATGCCTCCACCGCCGGTGCCGGAATTCACTAGATCCGCTGACTCATTCAACCGCTCCTCTAGCGGGAATTACAATCATAAGTGGACTGCAACTAACTCCAATCATCAACGTCATCGCAGTTTGACCGAGTCATCCTCGTCAACGCCGGCGATTTTCACTTCTCTATCACAGCCGCCTTCCATGAGGGAGGCGATTCAGTTGACGTGTGCTGCATCCGCCGGCGATCAAGTCAAGATCAACGACATCGTTGGGAATGGTATATCCGGAATTCTACACAAGTGGGTGAACTATGGGAAGGGATGGAGACCTAGGTGGTTCGTATTGCAGGATGGAGTGTTATCTTATTACAAGATCCATGGACCGGATAGAATTGTTGTCAATTCGGAGACTGAGAAAGGAGCCAAAGTTATTGGCGAAGAGTCATTTAGGAGAATCTCGAGGAACAAGACTAGTGCTACTTCTCAGGCTCGCCGCAAGCCATTTGGTGAAGTTCATCTCAAGGTTATTCTTCTCTACTTATGTAGTTACTGTTTGACGAGTTGAATTCTTCATTTAGTGAATTGAAATCTAGATTGTTAAAAGTAAAATGCTTATTGAAAACAAATAAGAGGATGGAAAAAAAAAGAACTCTTCCCTAAGTCTGTCCCTTATACAACCTCCTGTATGTGCAGTTTATTAGACCATAGTCTTGTGATGATATTTTCTTTTATTTGGTCCATTTGTTCTTTGCTGAATTGTTCTGGATGTGCTGATTCTCTGGTCTGCTTACTTTATTGTTGCTGTAACATATCGTTTTAACAATTGAGTAGTCTTTGCTAGGTCTCATCCATCCGTGAGAGTAGATCAGATGACAGGAGGTTTTCGATTTTCACTGGAACAAAGAGGCTGCACCTGAGGGCTGAGACGAGAGAAGACAGAATAGCATGGATGGAAGCATTGCAGGCTGTGAAGGATATGTTTCCAAGAATGTCCAACAGTGAATTAATGGCTCCCGTGGACGATGTCGCTGTCTCAACAGATAAGTTGAGGCAACAGTTGTTGAAGGAGGGTGTGCGTGAGGCTGCTATTCAGGAAAGTGAGCAGATAATGAGGAATGAGTTTGCGTCTTTGCAGAATCAACTGATGCTACTCAAGCAGAAGCATCGGATGCTCATGGACACCTTGAGGCAGTTAGAGGTACCTAACATGACTTGTAAAAAGCATCAGTGTTCTTCTTCAGTTGCTTATGTGATTCTAAATGTGACACCACTTGGAATCTTCTTAATTGACTCCTTTTTAGGTTGGGAGCTAGTGTCTTTATTTCTCTGTTATTCGTGAGATCTTTTAGGAGTACTGTGGATGTACTTATTTTGTTCGTTATGTTTCGAGTCTTGGATATTTGGATGCATCAATCTTCATTTTTCATTTGATCAATGAAAAAGTGGCACGTATTTGATGAAATCTCAACTCCAAATCAATCCGTCTAACAAAGTGCTTACTTTATCTTTTTTGCTGGACTAATATGACTACTATAATTAGCACTGGTCAGTTGGATTTTGTTAGTTCCCTTGTCTTATTAGATTGACACTGAAAAGGGATTCATTAGTTCTTTTGTTAATACCTTCTCCTTTTGAAAAAATGCATCTACTCGATGCTCTTTTGTGAATGAAACATCTTAATTCATCAGGAAAAAAGTGGCACATATGTTGCTCACTTGCACTTAGTGGGAGACATTAAAAGCAAATGATTTGAGAGAGAGAACTGGACCTATATATTCTTTATATCACCAACTAAACAATATTGCCATAATTGTGATGAACTGACTTGTTTGTGGTTATGATACCGCCTTTCACGATAGTGTGTATGGTTTGATGGGTGCATTAAGTTAATTTACAAATTGGCCTGAGCTAGTGTCTTTCACTGGAAATTCTTCTCAACCAATATTGAAGATGATATATCTTTCTGCCAAAAAAAAAGGAAATAAAAGGAACATATACCAATTTAGTTATTGGAACACTGAACTTACGTCAACTAGTTTGAGAACCACCACCTCAACACTGGTAAGTCAGCTACCACTTTACTTTATAATTTTTTTAAAAAATTTAAGAAAGAGAAGAAGAAGACAATAACACTATTGGCCAACTAGAAAGGTTCCGTGTCCTTTTGATATTATGTGACCAAATCTGATTTGCTATTCTCCTTTTCTTTTCCCTTCGTGATAAAGTTCTGGATTTTTGTTTTACAGACAGAGAAGGTTGATTTAGAGAATACTGTGGTTGATGAGAGTCAAAGGCAGTGGAAAGAGGTCGGACCATCTGCTCAATTAAGGCAGGATAAATACAGTGGTATGTCTCTAATTGTTTTGTCTGTGTTTTACTTTGTTACACAGTGTTCAAACATATTGCCATTGAGATAACTAACTATACCAACAACAACAACAACATAACTAGTGAATCCCATAAAGCGGGGTCTGGAGAGGGTAAAGTGTATCGAGACCTTACCACTATCTCGTGGAGGTAGAGAGACTGTTTTCGAAAAACCCTCGACTCAAGTGTATCAAACCCAGGAAAAAGAAGAAGAAAGCAATGGCGAAAGCATAAGAGAGTTAACAACAACAACAAAGAATAATATAATAATCGAAATGCAATAAACAACATATGGCAAGACCTATAAGGGCACGACTAGTCCTATGATAGGCACTAAACCTTTATACAGCAAGACAACACTCTACCCCTGCTAGCTTTCTTTCCTAATACGGGACCTCCACTTCTTCCTATCTAAAGTCATGTCCTCAGTATTATGAATTTGCGTCGAGTCATGTCATGTCTAATTACCTCTTTTCAATACTTTTTCGGCCTACCCCTACCCCGCCACGTACCCCCTACATCCAACCTCTCGCACCTCCTCACTAGAGAGTTGGCGCACCTCCTCTGCATATGCACAAACCATCTCAGTCTCGCTTCCCTCATCTTGTCCTCCACTAAGGCCATTCCCACCACCATCTTCTTACTCTTATTATGCCCACACATTCATCTCAACAACCTCATCATTGCAACATGCATCTTCTGAATATACGAGTTCTTGACTAGCCAACACTCACCCCATACAACAAGGACGGTCTGACCACCATTTTGTAGAACTTACCTTTAAGTTTAGGTTGTATCTTCTTATCACACAAGACTCCAGAGGCAAGCCTTCATTTCATCCAAGCAGCCCTAATGCGATTTGTGACATCGTCATCGATGTCCCCACTACTTTGGATGACAGACTCGAGATATTTAAATTTTTTGCTCTTGGGAATAGTCTGTGTGGAAAGCCTCACTTCCACGTCCACTTCAACTATTGCCACACTGAATTTGCACTCCAAATATTTCATTTTGGTCCTGCTCAGTCTTAACTCTTTTGACTCCAGAGTTACTCTCCAAACCTCAAACCTATCATTAACTCTGTCTCGAGTCTCATCAATTAGTACTACATAACTTGCAAATAAAATACACCATGGAACCTCCTCCTAATAGATCGCGTCAGCTTATCCATTACCAAGGCAAATAAGAAAGGGCTAAGCACCGATCCTTGATGTAGACCCACATCAACTGGGAAGGGCTCTGATTCCCGCCCACCGTTCTAATTCGAGTCTTGACTCTATCATACATGTCCTTTATCGCCCTAATATAAACTATTGGGGCACCTTTCGCCTCCAAACTCCTCTGAAGGACATCTCTCAGATTTGTCATAGACCTTCTCAAGATTAATAAACACTATCTGCAGGTCCCTCCCCCTTTCCTTTTATTTCTCCACAAAGGATGGATTGCTTCAATAGTCGATCTCTTCGGCATTAATCCAAATTGATTCTCGAAAATGGACACGCCTCTCCTCACCCGCATCTCCACCACTCTCTCCCAGGCTTGCGTAGTGTGGCTTAGCAATTTGATACCCCTATAATTGTTATAGTTTTGGATCACCCTTGTTTTTGTACAATAGGGCCATTGTACTCCACCTCCATTCATCGGACATTTTAGCGATCTTAAAAATAGCATTAACCAACCTAGTCAACCACTCTATCCCCACCTTGATAGTACTCTTCCAAAATTCCATCAAAATTTCATCGGGTCCGGTCCCTCTTCCCCTGCTCATCCTGATAATAACACGTCTAACCTCCTCAATATTAAAATACCTACAATATCCAAAATCTCGAAGACTTTCAGAGTGCGCCATATTCACCCAACACAATGTCTCTGTCCCTTTCGTTTAAGAGTTTGTGGAAGTATGTTTTCCACTTTTGCTTAATGAAGGTCTCGTCCACCAACACCTTGCCTTTTATTATCATTAATGCACTTCACTTGATTCAAGTCCCGAGCTTTTTTTTTTCTCGCTTTCACGAGCCTGTACAATCTCTTATCCCCACCTTTGTCCCCTAGCTTGACATACAAGTGTTCAAATGTAGCTGTTTTAGCAGTTGTGATTATCGACTTCGCTTCTGTCTTCATCGCTTTAAAGGTTTCCTTGAGCATCCGCTTCTCATTCTCGTCCACGCACTCCAACCACTTATTATAAGCAATCTTATTTGCTTTCACTTTGCTTTGGACTTCTCCATTCCACCACCAATCTCTTTTACGACCACCCAAGTTTCCTCTTGAAACCCTTAATACCTTTGTAGCAACCATCATTTCTTACATTTTGTTCACATTCCCACTACTACTCTAAGTCCCCATACCAATCAACCTCTCCCCAAACTCTCGAGAAAAGGCAGGGGTCAAGCAACCCCATCTAATCCTCGGTCGATCATGAAGAGTCTTCTTCTTCCTATCCCTCTTAATCTCCAAGTCCATCCCCAAAAGCCTATGTTGGGTCGTAAGATTCTTATTGAGAATAACCTTGCTATCCAAACAAAGGCCTCTATCACCCTTTCGCAAAAGTAAGTAATCGATCCGAGTCTTAGCTACCGTGCTACGAAAAGTAACCAAATGATTTTCTCTCTTTGAAAAACACGAGTTAGAAATAACCAACTCAAAGTCTCTAGCAAAATCTAGAAGTGACGCTCCACCTCCATTCTTATCCCAAAATCAAAGCCTCCACGAACATCATCAAAGCCATTAGAGATTGCACCAATATGGCCAATAAAATCTCCACTAGTTAAAATCTTCTTGGTGTTTAGTAGACCTCTCACTACCTCATCCAATTCCTCCCTAAAGAGTTTTTTGACCTCGTCGTTCAGGCCCACTTGAGGCACATAAGCAGTAAGAACATTCACAGTCATACTAAGCCCACCAACCACTAGCTTAATCGTCATCATTCTATCATTGATCCTCCTATCCTCCATCACGCGCTACCTAAGTTCCCCATCTACTAGAATACCTACACCATTTCTATCCCTCGAGCCTCCTGAGTACCATAACTTAAACCTATCTACATCCCGAGCCTGGTACCTACTTATCTGGTCTCCTAGACACAAACTATATTAATCTTTCTCTTCTTGAAAATCTTCACTAGCTCTATGGACTTCCACTTCAGCATTCCTTTGTTCTACGATCCTACTCTCAGCTTAGGAGGGCTCGCACCCCTATTACCACTACTACCCCTCGCTCCCGGCCCCAACCGAAGACATGACTCTAGTCCACCATCAATCACCAAAGCCACCAAATAAGATGTAAACTACAAAGGAATATGCTATGGACAACTAGATCAAGAAAACCAATATGCAAACACGAGAAATCAAGAACAATAGGAAGTCATAAGAATCTCAAGCAATTTAATAGACTTAAACAGAAATAATATCAAAGGCTCAACTGGACTAAACAAGAAATCAGTTAAGGTAAACTAAAAAACCAAGCAAACCTACTAATTCGAAAAACCAAACACTAATAAGGACTACACTGGACTGGACCTACTAATTTGATCAACAAGCAATAACACAAGAAGAAATAATCAATGTAACTGGACGGAGTAACAATCAAGAACATATTACCTCAAACTTTAAAATGTAGAAACAAAAATACCGGCTATGATAAAGAAAGATGGAGAGTAGAAATCACCGGGGTTAGAGCGGGTTTCTTGAATGATTCGTTGAAATTTGTTGAAATTCCGGCAAAATTTGGTTAGGAAATTGGTCGCCTTAATCTTTTGCCGTCGCCAGAATCTTGACTTGTAGTACCTGCAAGAGGTTAGAAAGAAAGGAGGAGAGGGAAGAGAAGATCTAGCGAACTTGTGATATTTCTCTTTGAGCCTCTTCCATCTTTTTCATGATCCAAGTGTCGGTGAAATTGCTGGTACGGAGACCATTGTTATTTGAAGATTGTGAAAGGGTTTTGAAAAGTTGGATTTCGTTGGTTTTGGTTATAACTAACTATACCGATGGCAATAATTTTGCCATTACCCATTGGTATAACTAACTCGTTTCTTGTGTGGGTTATCGCATTATTTTGTTGTTGTTGTTCCTTTTTCCTGAATGCTATGTAATGCTTCCTTGATTATTTTTTATGTCTTCTTTACTTTTGTATGTTCTTTGATATGCGTTACCTGAACCGGGGGTCTTTTTGAAACAACCTCTCTGCCTCCAAGAGGTAGGGTTAAGGTCTGTGTACACTTTAACTTTCCCAAACCCCACCTATGGAATTACACCAGGTATGTTGTTGTTGTTGTTGGTATAACTAACTCAAGATTGTCATATATTTGCTTCTTAAGATTTCTTATTTTCAATATTCTATAATGCTACTCCATATGTTCCTATTTATACGACACACTGTCCTTTCTAGTCTATTCTAAAAACAACTTTTATATTTGGAACTTTTCAATTTTAAACTTTCCATTTATGCTTAATGACATGCTCCATAGAAATGGCATGACATGTTAAGATCACACGTTTTAAGGGTACTTTGGATATGTGTCAAAAGTTTTTTCTTTCTTGAACTCTGTACAGGGTCAAACACTGCCATATAAAATGATGGAGGGAGTAATTAATAATTCTGAAGGGTTTCATTTCCTATGTGATTTGCTCTTATTTCTTTGATCTATTAGAATTGAACTTCTGCAGCTCAAAGAGGATTATTTTGTTGCATTCAGCATGGATACATTTTGTGTTTGTCATTATAATCATATTCCTTAAATCCTCTGGGATGTTTGTTTCAGAAGCAAGTGCAAGTGAATCAGAGGATGACAATGAAAGAGTTGATGCTGCTGAGGAAGATACTGATGACGAAGAGAATACTTTCTTTGACACTAGGGATTTTCTTTCATCAAGTTCTTTTAAAAGCAGTGGTTCTGATTTTCGAACATCATCTTTATCCTCGGATGATGATGATTTGTATGCATATGCATCTGATGAAAGTGTTGATCCTATTATTAGATCTGCTGGAACCAAGTTTCCTTATGTTAAGCGTCGTAAGAAATTGCCTAATCCCATTGAAAAAGAGAAAGGAGTCAGTTTGTGGTCGATGATTAAAGACAATATTGGGAAGGATCTCACAAAAGTGTGCCTCCCTGTCTACTTCAATGAACCCCTTTCTTCTTTGCAAAAATCGTTTGAAGACTTGGAGTACTCATACCTTCTTGATCGGGCTTCTGAATGGGGAAGAAGGGTAAGCAGACAAGTTTCCTTCACCTTTTGGATAGTTTTGTTAGAACTATCCATAGTAATTTGCCCCCAATGTTAATAAAGCTAGTGCATCTTCACCGTGTTACAATTATTTGGGGCAGTTTGCTAATGCACAGGATAAGCAAGATAGGTTCCTTTTATCGCCTTTTACCTTTCAGCATAAATTGGCTGAACTAAACCAAAAGAAGGATAATAGCACAGATGTCATATTATATTATCTATTCTAGTTTGCTAAATGCTTGAAATTATTTAAGTTTTGGCAATGATCTCCTTTGCTAATAGTGTAATATTGCGTGCAAATTTTTGTGCCGTCTGTACTGGATTGTATGGCATTGCTTTAAAGTTTGAAGACACTAAAAATTAACTTTTCACACTCTGCAACTGAAAAAGGAGGAAATAATCATGGGAAGGAGAGGGGGTTCCCTTGGCCTTCTGCATCTTGGTGCTACACTGTAGTTGAAGCCATGCCATTTTGTGAAGCTTCATATGTTCTTCTTTTCACATTTTTATGGTATTATTATGCATGCTAAGCTCTGCAATTACAGTGTAGTGGTAGAATTCCTACAGTTCAAGCCTTGTATAACCACTGGGTACCACCTACCTATCTAATTTATATTCTGTTTGATGTTTGCCATCCGTTTTGATTTTCTATTCAAAGTGATTCATACTAAGTTACTTTTTCTCCCCCCCAAATCACTGGAACTTCTCTTTCTCAATCTGTCTAAATACATTGACCCTTTTCCTTCTTTAAGTATTTTGAAAAATATATTATATCCTAGCATCTTTTAATAGAATGGAAAGGTTATAGAAGATTCATGTTAAGTAATCCAGCTTTTGTTTGGATAGAGGTATAGTTGATTGATTGATGTATATTTTATCTGCCAAGACCCTGTTTGTTCATGTCGTTAAAACAATTAATATATGTGGCTATATAAGCTTATGAATAATCTATTCGAACTTTCAGCTTTCATTGTCCAAATAATTTTATTGATTCTGCATTTATCTGAAACGAGTATATGGGGATACCTACAATATCTTTGAAAAGCTTAATTAGTTTTGTCACACTTGACGCCAGGATTTTCACGATATACCAGTTCCGCCTTTTCTTTTACGGGGCTTCTGTTGCCTTTTTTTTTCATGGATGAACTAAGTGACCTTTTCATTTTACAAATGCAAGCATGATCATTAAGTGGTCACCAGCTTGAGGATTGGTATCTTCTTAAATTCTCTTCACTCATAAGTGAGTTTACAGACTTGTGCCTTCTTTCCTGGTCTATTTGTGAACGTCTTTGCAGCAATTGCAGTTCATGCTTTGGTTGGTGTGTTCACACAGCTGTCATGATATCTGATTTAAATTGATGCTTATAATTAAGTCACTCGCTTTCGGTTGTTTTTCTCTGGCAAGACTAATGGTCATCACTTTTCTTCATCTTTCTACTTATTTGCCATGATATTTTTTTTAACCAGTTTTCAAGGTGTCATTTTCCTCATCCTTTAGTGTCTGCAATATGAGCCTGTGCTGTCTACATTCATCGTAATTGGTAGTTGTCAAAAATAAAAGAAGAGATACTTCATCATGGGAACTTTTCTTTATCAAAATTTTTAAGTGCTTTTCGGTCTTAATTTCCCTTTGTTCACATAAGCATTTTATGCTAGCCATTTTGCTCTGTCCACGAAACTCTGATTTCAATTTTATCTTACTGATAGGGTGACAACCTTATGAGGATTCTCAATATAGCAGCATTTGCCGTATCTGCATATGCTTCTACTGAAGGAAGGATTTGCAAGCCATTCAATCCGTTGTTAGGGGAGACTTATGAGGCTGAGTATCCTGATAAAGGCCTCCGTTTTTTCTCTGAAAAGGTGTCATTACTTTTTCTCTCTTTCTAGTAGTCTTCTGTAGTTTCTGAGGATTATGGCAGGGATATACAGACGAATGAGCATTTACATGCTTCCAACCTGTCATGGAACTGGTGTTCTATGGAATCACTGTGTCTATTTACACCTTTTCTTTTTTCCAGTCTATCCCATAATTTTGATTCTTGATGCAACTGTATAACTGAAATTTCTTTGTGGTAACTGGTAACTAAGAAGTAATCTTTTGTCAGTCTTGAGTTGAGATGTCATGGGAGAATGATTTGGGAGAATGGGGGAGTTATATTTGGTTACTTTCCTATTGTCCTTTTTTGGGTGACATTAATCTCAAGCAAGTGGTAGCTTAAAATATTTTCAAGGTTGCTCTCAAGCATGCCGCTGATGTCTGATGTATCTCTCTCCTTGTTTAGGTAAGTCATCATCCCATGATAATAGCATGCCATTGTGAGGGTACAGGATGGAAATTCTGGGGAGATAGTAATTTAAAAAGTAAATTTTGGGGTCGCTCAATCCAGCTGGATCCTCTCGGTATATTGACTCTTGAGTTTGATGATGGAGAAATCTTTCAGTGGAGCAAGGTATTTGCGTATGGACACTTGAGTATTTATCCTTCTTTTAATCATTTCATATGATTAATATTTTCTTCATGTGAATTATCTTGTAAAAGGTAACTACGTCGATATACAATCTGATTTTGGGGAAACTGTACTGTGATCATTATGGTACAATGCGCATACAAGGAAATCGTAATTACTCTTGCAAGCTGAAATTTAAGGAGCAATCAATAATAGAACGGAATCCACATCAGGTTCTCTCTCTATTTTCAACATCCTGCATGAAAATGCAAGAAACCCTCATCTTTGAATGCTTCCACTTGCTGAAGTTCTGCATTAGACTAATATGAGAATGGAATGGTTATAGCAGAATGCATGATGTGCGTATAGAGTGAACAATTCTCTTAGCTTGAGGTTATTGTGAACTGGGGTATGCACAGGAAATTAGATGACAAGCATAATTTGTCTAGGTGCAATTCATGTGCCCTTGGAGTTAAATCTGATAAAAAAAAGTGGTTTCGCTCAGATTTCATGCTTTGTTTTGGTGCAAAATATTCCTTGTTAAATTCCCTTAGGTACTAAGAGCCCATTTGGATGGGCTTTAAGTTGGTCAAAACCAACTTAAAGCCCCTTTTTAGCTTTTGGACGTGTTTGCCTAATGCTAACTTTAAGCCATAAAGTTCTTAAAGTCAGTCAAAAATGAAAAGTTAGGATTCCTAACTTTTTTTTTCTAAGTGCTTAAAGTCATTTTCTTTGACCATGGAAATTACTTTTATATCCCTTATATTTTAACTAAATTCCCAAACTACCCTTTTTATTCTTTTAACCCTAAAATTCACATCACTTTCCTTATTTAAGCACTTTTATCCAAACACTCAACTGCTTATTTATAAAAATAACTTTCAGCACTTCAAAGTTCTAAAAGCACTTCATACATAAAAGTTACTTTTTTTAAGCTCATCCAAACGGGCTCTAAACCCTGTGCTCATTGAATTGTTAACATTTTGTAGAAGAAAGTGCTAGCACAAAGATGCTATGATGCTCGCTATTTTTTAGTATATTAAGCATGTAGGGGAAAACTGAAACTATTTCATGTTTAAAATGCACAAATTATTTTTTCAAAGCTAAAGCTGCAAATAACCAATATGTTGTTAACCAACAGAAGGAAAGGAGAGAAAAAAAGAACCCTATGCGAGATGACTGTTTTGTGGTTTGCATCTTTACTTAAAGGAACTGTTGACAAAGTACTTGGATCCCAGTTGCATCTCACCTTATAGTTGATGTCTTTGGCGGTTTCGTGATAGTGCAGTTTTTGTGTAATTGGAATCAAGGATCTTTTCCTCGTTTTTTGGAGAAATCATTTATCGTACAAGTCTGGGTGATTTAAATATTGCTTCAGACTGAGCATGTTGCTTCTTAAATTTTCCTTTTTGCAGGTACAGGGAATAGTACAAGACCGGAGTGGGAAGACAGTAGCTACATTATTTGGGAAGTGGGATGAGAGTATGCATTATGTGAATGGGGATTTCTCCACAGGAAAAGGATTTGATTCTCTCTCTGAGGCTCATTTGCTATGGAAGCGGAGCAAACCTCCCAAAGATCCTACCAGATATAATCTGACACGCTTTGCAATTACAATGAATGAGCTCATCCCTGGACTGAAGGTATGTGTCAATTTATTATCTTCGAATGATCGCATCTTAGGGAGCTAATTTGTTATATATTTGTGCTGTTAGATTTGTGGTCATTGAATAATAAAGCAGTAGAGATATAAGTATCTGTAATTATCTGCAAATATCATTTGCTCTTACTCTTAGTAGAAAACTTTATATTGATTCTTCACACTCGTTTCAGTCCTGGATGACCTTGGTTTTAATATAACTTCATTTATAGGACAAGTTGCCGCCAACAGATTCTAGACTTAGACCTGATCAAAGGTGCTTGGAGAACGGCGAGTATGATAGGGCCAATTCAGAAAAGCTGCGTCTTGAGGAACGGCAGCGACAGGTAATCTTTACAGCCATTTTTTGTTTTCTGGTTAGAAGTTGAGGTCATGAGCCGACTAGGAAATGAGAGGAAATTCTTCTGTCCTTGTTGTCGATTTACTTTTGAGAAGAGAACCATAATGCAGTTTGTTTCCTGCCCTGGCGCCATTGTTGCTTCAGATTTCTACCCACTAAATTCTTTTAACTAATGCTCTTAGAACTCCAAACAAAATGGTAACTTTACATGAAGTAGACATTAAAAGGAAATGATTTGCATTCTTTAGCTTAATTAAACTTCCTCTTTTCTCTGTGAAAACAGATGGTATATATTCTAGGTGTTGGTTCTAAAAAGCAGTAGAATTCCTAAACTAGCATTATTTGTAATGTGGGTAGTTGAGGTGGTGGAAGTTATTGATTCCTTATTTGCGTACAGGCTCGGAAAATGCAAGAAAGGGGTTGGAAGCCACAGTGGTTTGCAAAAGACAAAGGGAGTGATAGTTACCACTACATTGGTGGTTATTGGGAAGCAAGGGAAAAGGGCAAGTGGGAGGCATGTCCTGATATTTTTGGTCATATCCCTTCTGATCAGATGTAAAGAATGAGTGAACTGTAGCCATTTCCGGTATATTATTTCATTTCTTCCAAATATTTTACATCTCATTATACAGTAGTGGAGAGGTTTATTGGTGCTGCAAATTGTTCATGACATATGTAAAGTAGTTTGAGTGCCTTCCAAGTAATAAAAGTTTCATTCTTTTTTGATTTGGCTCTTCCAGTCGATTGTCCTTTCTGCATATACATATAAAAATATGGGTTGCAATACGAATGTAGGGAGACTGACTTGGGATTCAAAGATGATGGTATATTCCTCATTGCTTTTAGCAATATAGACTTTGGCATTGGGATACGAGTTTAGAGTAGTTGTGTTTTCGGTCTGTTTGGACAGTAAGAGTGTTAGATTGTTCAGGTTTAAATGAACAAACTGATCTCCGAACTTGAGAGAACTAGGTCTAGTTAAATCTTTTGATGACTTTCTTTGTACTGTTCAAGGGAGATTTAATCAATCTACATTCGATTATATATATCATTCAAGTCGAACGTTGAAGGGATAATAGAGCTTGATCATATAGACGTCATAAGGGGATAGAGAGTAGGTTTAGATTTGTGCTTGCTGGACCTACAACATATATAATTTTTGTTTTGCTAGAATCAAGATTCTTAAAAATTTATACAAAGCTAAGATCACAAAATGACATCTATGGAGGAGTTGTTACAAATGTTAGAATAGTTGGAAGGAGATCATCAAGCATTTTTCATAACCATGGATTTTAATCTAGTGATTTAGCTTGAGCTCGTACTTGTATACCTTAGTTATGGATCACAAAACTAATAGTACACAAGATAGGGTTCACTAATATATGCCCAGTTTTGACGGTTAGGTTAAGACCAAATTGATTTGTGTACAGTGTCTAGTCACAAACAGAGCCAACGGCCAGAGACAACCTTTTTACCCCATAAAGATATAAAGATAGGAGTAAGGTCTTTAGAATCTATTCATAAAAATTATATTATGTTATTATTATTATTGTTATTGCATTATTATATACAGAGTCAAGGGCCTTTCAAGAACAATCTCTCAAATATATTCGTAAAATTATACTGAATATGTTATTCAAGGGCCTTTCAAGAACAATCTCTCAAATATATTTGTAAAATTATACTGAATATGTTATTATTATTGTTGTTTAGTCTCAAACAATTAAGATATCTTGGTTCAGAAAAATTATATTCTTCTAATAATTTAAAAGCTAAAGAAATTAAATGACTCCTCAAAAGCTTGAATATATGATACACGTGTTGACAGTTCCAACAGCTAATTTTGACGTCAGCATGAAACAATTTTCACCGTATTATGCACGTGGAATGACACGTCCACTAAGGTCGCGTGATAGATGTAGAAACCAAAGCCACGTGGAGAAAGCTGGTGGTCGATCCCATTTGGGCGGCTGAAGAGGACAGGTGTCATTGATAGGTGGGTCCAATCCAGCTAAAACCACCAAATTTTTAAAAATTAAAATGGACCCCACACAGCCAGCTCAGCACTATGGAATCTGTTTGGCCGCCATTATTAATTTCATTTAATTTAATTAGGTTTATTTTTAATTCAGTTTAGTACCAATAAGAGCACGGACATTTAACTAACTTATTTTTTACGGTAATTCATGTAACTAACTTTACATTAATACCAAGGACCAAGTAGATAAATACAAAAATATTAGCTATTATTTAATAATTAAAAAGGGAGTAATAATTAAGCAACTTCTTCACACTGCAACAAAAAATATACACTCTCAAATAAAAAATGGAACAACTTCAACAAACATTTTTACATCATTTTAATCTTTAAGGAGAATTAATAAATTTCAAAGTACTCTCTCTGTTATCAATTTATGTAAAAGGCTTCGGGTTTCTAGATTAAGACTTTGCTTGGCCAAACAGTTTGAAGGACAATTTATTGTATTTATTTAAAAAAAAAATTGAGATGTTTGATCAATAAGTAAAAGTAAATAATTTTTATGCGATTGAAAAACAATTTTTGTTTATAAATTGACATTCAAAAGTATTTTTTATAATAAATTAATTAAATACAATATGTTTATCAAAAGCCCTCAAAAATACTTTTCAAATGTATTAGCCAAATAAAAACTATTTTTTTCAAAAGTACTTTTCTGAAAAATTATTTTAAGAAAAGTTCTTTTGAAAATAAGCAGTTTTAACCTGACTAAATCCCCTTCTTCTTCTTTTTTTTTTCCTCTCCAATTTGAACATATATCTTTTAATGTTTTTAAAAACAAAAACATATATTTAAAAATTCTATATATGAAAAGTACTAGTATAGGTCAAAAAACTTAATAATTAAAATTATTTTAAGAGAATTTTAGAAAATCATAATTTTACAAAAATTATAGAATTTGCCAAATAATAAATGGGACAATAGGTTTTCATTCTTTGACCTAAATCAAAAGGTCCTATTTTCTCTTGATTGGTTCTAGAATGTTATGGAAGAAAGTTTGCCAATGCATTTTTTTAGTATACCTGCTTGTTTTACTTTGATTTTAAAAAGATTTGTTCTTATCTATAGAATTTGAAACATAGAAAATTGTAGACATTTAATTGTTTGTCTCCCATGCATTTTCATAATTCTAGCCATGCATCATTAAGGAAACTTAAGAATAATATAACACTCTAGATTTATTTATTTTATAATATATATGAAGGTCAACTTTTATACCTTATTGATCATTTTATGTGTTGTGTTTAGTTTTATTTAGACATTGAATTTAAATTCATTAGAAACCCAGATGTGCTAAGCACGTAATAGTGTTTTGGAAATCAAGAGCTTGAGTTTAATATAATGTAAATATGTTGGTTAGTTCTTAAATACTATTAATTTGGTCGAAGGAGACAATGTAGGCTGTTTTTTTTTTTGGTTGAACAATTATATATTTAGTTGGTTGGTCATAATTTTAGTTGTCAAGAGTTGCCTAAAATTGAAGAACGAATAGGATATAAAATATAATTATAATGGAAAATAATAGGGAGAATAATCAATCATGGTACATCGAAACTCACAAATTTAGAGACACGATATCGTGATTTTTTTAAATGAAAATGACATTTTAATCATGGTGTGAGATTTAATTCTTAATTTTATTTTTGACATAATTATTAAATTTTCAATTATTCATATTTCATTTTAAAAATTGGTTTGTTGATATTAACATACATCTAAATATCGATAATGCTTTATCGCACAAAAGAAAAAGACTTTAAGTTACCTTAAATAAATACTTCTACCTTTTCGGCAAATTGAAAATATAGTCTTTATGATTTCTGTATATTGCATAGTAATATAGTATTGAGCTAATTAGGCATACAAAGAAAACCGACAAATTGCATTAAACTAATAATTTGAATTAAATAAATAAAAACACTTAGACTATGGGTCAATAATTTGGTTTGGTATTGAAAATAAAAATCTCATCATAATTGGTATTTTTTTGTTTGGTTTAAGTAAAAATAGTCAAATTGAAATCAAAGCAATCAGACATTACATGTATACAAAATTTTAAAATATATTATACATAAATTTTTTTTATTATAATATAATTATAAAAAATCTTACACTTTTTCATGTTTTGTCTTTCAACATACATTTCAAGCTTGAACTTAGATTTTTTAAATGGTCTTATAAGTTTATAGATCATAAATATTAATAACTCAAACAAAGTCCAAAGATGTTAAGGCTAACAAAAAGAAATTCAATTCAAAATTAGAAATGACTAGAGCTGTCAAAATGGGCTTGGCCCGTGAGGTCGGCCCGACACAATTCTTGAATTGAGTGGGGGAATTTTTTCAGCCCATTTAGGAACGAGGCTTTTTAGCCCAACCTCATTTGGTCTGCCAGCCTCATAGGCTCGATCCGCGAGCCTCAGAGGCTACCCCTTGGATCGTGAATCTTAAAAATATTTGTTATATATATTTTAAGTAGTATTTTATTTTGCTAAATCTTCAACAATTAGGCAATTGAAGTTATTATAACTATGAATCTTTAACCTCTTTTACGTTTGTGTTTGCCTAATTTTTCGTTTCTTTTTTCTTGTGTAGTTTGTGAAAAAACTAATCATATAATGTATGTTATCCTATGAATGTTGATTGTTGTATCTCTCCTATTCTGTTGTTTTGTAAGTATTCCACTAAAGTGTGTCATGAACATGTGATTTTTTGATGTATTGGTATTGTGTTCATCAATGTTCGACCGTCTTTCTATAAGGCCAATAATGTCCATCTCTTGATTGAAGGGCCAATCGTCCTAACTTGTAGCCCGCTTAGGGCTGGGTTGGGCTGCTATTTTATAGGTCCTTTAGTTAAAAAGGTCAGTCCGTCCTAACTAATTTAACTTGCTATCCCTTTAGAATTGGGTTGGGTTAGGCCAGCCCATTCTGACAGCTCTAGGAATGACAATAGCGTTGAACTATCAATTTTTTTTAGCTTTGCATTGATTTAGACAATAAAAAAGTTAACTTTGGTTTATTTTTCTTTAGTGTTTAGTTGTGTAAATAGTACATTTTAGCATGAGTGCATGACTTAATCCTTTTAGATTATGTTAATTTTCATTGTGGATTATTAATTACTAATATTAGTACAATGTCATGACTCATATTACATTATTTTATGTTATTTTATTGAGAAATACCTTATATAATTGCATTTTGCCAGGACTAAATAAATATTTGGAGGACAAGTTATATATTTTGTGCTATGAAAACTTTCCCGAGAGAAATCCAGAAAACCCCGATATTAAACAATTCAACTTTTATTTATTTGATTTAATATACAAATTTAAAAATCCAATATAATTGTTTTGATTTGATAATTAAGAAATTCGAACCAATCGACCCCTCAGAGGCTTCATTGCTAATAAACTATCAATTTTTCTATTATACTTATTAGAAGTAGTATTGTCCAATATCAGAGGAGTTGTTTTTGTTATTCTACTAACTATTGCTATTATTGAATTCAACAAGAACACTTTTATTGAAGCAAAGATTTATTGGAGTTGATCACATATAATAAAGACCTAGGGCTATGACACTTTGCATATCTTCATCCTTTTCAATTATAGTTGTTAAGCATGATTAAAATTTCTATCAAATTATTGAATCACATGATTGATAATATGATCATGGTCTTTTAAGTCATATAACCACCCATTTAGATTGGCCTCACCCTACATCGTTGAGCGGGGATGTCATAAACTGCTTTGAATGCATGTATATATCCTATTGTATTTGACCCAAGCATGGCAATATAGGTATGTTTCCATTTTAACCACTAATCCATCCGTAGATGAACCCTACTTCTCATAAACCATGTTTTCTTCCTAGCTTTTTCATGTCCAGTCCCACTAACAATTATCTGTTTACTTTATGGGTGGTGAAGCCACAGAATAGTCGAGTATAAGATTAAGAGAATAAAATATGTAAAATAGAATCCATTAAAAATCATAAAATTAAAAGAAAATATTTATAAAATGGCTATAACCGATTACACATAAATGAACACATAAATAAGAAAGAAATAAAAATCTAATTATAAATTTTAGAAGAAAATCCTAAATAATGGCAAATATGCTTCTCTTTGTGGACCTACAACATATCTGAATTCAACAAGGTAAAAAGGAACTCCCTATTTAAAATGCCTAAGTATGATATTGATAGACTATTAAAACACCTTGAGGGCCCACCTAATCGGACTAGGAGAAGGGCAAAATTGCCTAGGTTTGCCACATCTTGCACTACAAAATAGAGAGCTTCGCCCTGGCCCTTGCAGTCTCGCCTTAAGCCTGCACCCAACAAGGTGCAAAATTTCGAAGGGGTGTATTTTTGATCCCCTCTGCTTTTCACTACGCCAGATGAGCTTCCGAGTTTGCTTTAGGCTTCATTTTGCAAGTTTGTCTACTTTTTACTTCATAATTAGTTAATTTCAATTTCCTTTAACTCAAAAAGAATAAACACACCTTTCATAAGCTTAAAATCATGTAATTGTGTTAAAACAAGGTGTATTAAGCTACAGATTACTCAAAATAATGCTCAAATATGGATGAAACATGCCTAAAAATGTATATTCACTCAACATTAGTTGCTTGACTAAAACTAGCCTTACTAGATCTCTCCTATTCTTTTTTTTAAATGTCGTTTTCCCTTCTTTGAGATATTTAAGACTTATAGAGTTGTATTCAAAATCTGAGGGTTGTAGTAGTGATTTCGGAATTCGGAATTTTTTAATACTTATTTCTGCATTTTTTGCGTTTTATAAAGAGATGATTTTATGACTATCATTTGCTTAAAAGTCTTAATTGTGCATTGTTATATTATTTTATTTATGTTCTTTCGTTGTTTTGCCTACCGTCAGGGGTTGAGTTAGGTGCCATCACCTTTTTCAAGATTTTGAATCGTGACACGCTCCTTAAGAATGATATGGATAAGGATTGTTGGGTTGTTGATATATAGGAGGCCTTTGAGATTGGAAACTCTTACATCTATTACCTTGGTTGGAATAGTTCCAATGCTATTGATTATGTTGTTCCCCCAATTTGCTTGATTTTTTTAATCCTAATTCGCTTGATTGGATCTCATTGCCTTAATTGGGTCTTTGAAAATTTCTTCCATGCCCTTGGTTGGTATTCACAAGTCGCACTTTCTTATTTTACTCTTGATAGGTACAATCTTGATAAGACATATTGTAGTTATAATAATCTTCATCACCTCTGGGATGAGGGTTACCTATAAGCATCTTATTTCCCATAATTCCTTGAAACCCTTCCATGGTATACATATGTTTTAGAGTTTGGATATTTTGGAGTTGATTCTTAGCTAAACAGTTCATAGTTGTGGTCAATCTTTACATGGCTTGGCTTTGGACGTATATATCCTTGATGAGATCAACTTTAAAAGCATTTGATTGTGGGGGTGGACCCTAGAAACCTATGCGAAATTGGTATCCGTCATCTTGTCTAGCAACTCATATGCCTCTCATAAAGTTAATCCATAATATAACCAACAACCAAATTATTGACCGTGGATTGATTAGCCGTATCAAGACCTTGATAGAAAGTTTAAAGAAAAACCCTCTTTGTGAGATCACTTTAGGCCAATCTTTGACTGTCTTTCTATAATGTTCTCATATCTCATGCAATTGCTCACCTGATTGTTGCTTGAAAGCCGTGATCACATACCAAAAAAAGGGTCATCTTGCCAGGAGGAAAATAGTACTTGTGAAATTTTGTATAGAGTTTATTCTAAGAGCAAATAGAATGGCGGGGTAGTGATTCCAACCAATCCAAAGTGTTACGTTGCAAAGAGAATGAAAAATAGCCTCAATCGAAGTGCATCATCCGAAATGAAAGGTTGTTTACTAGTAAAGTGTTATATTTCGTACTTTTGTACATTGAAATATTTTTAAGCTCCTTTAAAGATGCCATGTGATCCATGTTATCCATGAAGTTATCGAATGATCCTAAGGAGGGGAGGATGTAACGCCCTATATTTTGCATAGACTAGTTCTATGTGAGTAGTGATGGTTTGAAATAGGGTTGGGAAGGATTTGAAAAGGGTTTGAGGCCAAATAATTTATTATAGTAATCGACCTACTTGCTTAAGCTACTGGTTCGGATGTCTTACATAATTAAGCTACTTGATTACACGTCTAGCTTAAGTAGCAAGGATCACACAGGTTCTGAAGGTAAGACTAATTGCTAACCTACTAAAAAGAACAAGTAGGTGATGCACCTACTTCAAGTAGGTGATGTGCCTACTTCAAGTAGGTGATACACCTACTTAGAATATGTGGACTGCATTTTAAATGAAAAGGGAAAGTGGATGATGCAACTACTTATAAAGTTGTGGAAGAAATTATAGAGGTGATGTACTTACTTCTTAAAGTAATGGACAAGATTATTTTGGGATACGAGATAGAGATTTTTATTTTTGATTTTAATTAATACACGAATTGCTTATAAATTTTAATTGGTATAGAAATATTAATGGAAATTTGGGATTAATTTACCATGATTAGATTATTAAGTGGGGATTATTGATTAATTATAATTAATTAAGTTAAGTAGACCATTAAGTGGACCCGACAACATGTGGCTGAATATGATTGGCTCATGAATGATAGTGGGACACATGTCAGGGGCTGGGCATGTGTCAACCACATGGATAACATATATAAGTTAAATGGAAGATTCATGTTTCATAATTCAACTTCTACAATTTATGGAATTAGAGAGATGATAGAGAGAGACTCTCGGCCATGGCTATGGCAGCAGCTCCAAGTTCATGGACATGGCATCCTCCATCAATTCTAAATGACCAAGGAAGAGGGTTATCTTGAGAGGAAGGGGGAAGCAATGTAGGAACTCCATTGTTGAGCAACAACAAATTTCCTTTGAAGCAAGGAAACATTGGCAGCAACTAAATTCAATTAGTGTACTCCATTTTAAGGAAGTTGTTTATGGCTTTGAAAGCGGATTTTGAAGGTCGTGGTAACGTGAATTGATTATTTGGGAAAGCAAGAACGCTTGTGATTTTAATTCACTAAATTCAAAAAATTAAGAAGCCAAGTTGTTAAGGTAAGATTTAATCCTTTCCTATGTCATTTAGAGGCGGTTTGGACTTGCTGTAACTTGGTAAATATGAATTGAATCCATGGAATTATGTATATTGATGTTGAAGTGTTGTTAGGCCGTGTAAAGGGGCCATTTTATTTGAAATTGTGAACTAATTAGAATTAAAATTTTGGTTGTTATTGTCATAGATTATGTGATGAGAATAAAGGAATTAAATGGTTAAAGTTGAAGTTATAATTATTTGTGGGCTGTTGTAGAAGTTAATATGATGTTAATGTAATTTTCTTGCATATAAGAGGGTGATATTTTTAACATGTGGTTGCTGGTATAGTTCATGAAATTGGATGGAAAGAATGTGTTAAGGAATGTATAATAAACATAAATGGTTTGTTGGCATGTCCATAGACGTTCGTTAGGTTATCGGGAATCCTTACGTTGCTAGTTAGGGGATGTTTTGAGTATGTTGTTGTTCTTGTTGATTTGAAAGATCAAGTATAGTTAAGATTATACATTATGGTGTTATGTTGGTTGGGTTGTTAGAAGATTGTTTGATGAAAAAGTTAAGGCTATGGATTATTACGGATAACTTGAATATGTAGTAGTCGTACATGGATTGTTATCGAGTGGTGTGAATGTGGTCTATTTGGAATGTTATGCGGGCTATTCGGGTGTTTTCGATCTTGTCTTGAATAGAATCGATATGATGTAGTACATGAATGTGTGGGTATTGATGTTGGCTTAGTTGTTATGAAGTTGATTTGAATATAAGGGAAACGTCGCCTAATTTTCTAGAAAAGAGTTACTAACGTTAGAATATATTTTGGACCTTCACATAACTTAATCATAGTTCTTGACGTCTTAATATAGGTTGAGACGCTTCGGACAGCGTATACAGGTTGTATTGTGAATAAGCGCTAAAGGTATGTAAAGTTATCCCTTCTTTCTTTTGGCATGTCTTAGCTATAAGTGATAAATGATATGAGCTTTGGGGTAATTCCGTTCATAAGTTCCGAGTATGATTCATGACTCTTATTCACTTCTTGACGTTAAAACTCTTAAGGTAGTTGAGCTACTGGCCTTGAGTCTTCTATATGTTGGACAGTAGGTTGTATGTGAAAGTCCCTATTCGTAAAGACTCGATAATGATTAATGTCCTTAACTTTCATAAGCAGTCTCGCATTATCTTGATACTTGTCTATGATCCCCGAGGCTTTATATAATATAGTTCATAATGACATTCAAAGATTATTGAACCTACTAACCTATTGAGTCTCAAATGATGACCTAAATATATATGGTTATTCACTACTCTGCTCGTGGATACTGTTATTATATCTTTCACCGAATCTCTGGCCGGATATGTTATCATGTATAAATTTATTACATCTTTCATCGAGTCCCATGATGTATCGGGTATGTTATCACGCATATTTTAATACATTATCCATCGAGTCCCTCACTAGAGGGACGAGTATGCTATATGATGATATGATGATGCAATGATATAGTTATTGCATCGAGTCCCACGATGGGTCGGGTACGATATATGTGTACACGATTTTATTCATTGAGTCCCTTATTAGAGGGCCAGGTATGGTATAATATATGTATATGATGATATGATAATATGATGACATGATTATAGCATCGAGTTCCATAATGGGCCGGGTACGGTATATGATAATGATATGCATGATTTGTTTCGTAAGGCACGGGTAAAATGAGTTTTGATTATCATACTTGTCTCCTAGATTCTCTACTTCAGATATGATCTTTCTTATTGTATTTCATGCCTTACATACATAGTACATATCTTATACTGACTCCCTCTTTCTTCGGGGGGCTGCGTTCATGCTCGTAGGTATAGATAATTGATTTGGTGACCCTTTAGCTTAGAACTTCTACTCATCTGTCTTGGAGTGCTCCATTGTTCCGGAGTCTATACTTTTGGCACAAATCTACTAATATATGTATATGTTCATTTAGTGGTATGATGGGACCCTGTCCCATCGTATGTTACTTTTAATACTCTCCGAGGTCTGTAGACATATGTGTAGGTTGTATATAGATATTGTTCAGTTGTGTTAGCATGACTTGTGTTTTGGGATGTTGTATATAGTGGAGGCCCTGTTGGCTTACGTATGTGTATTGTTAGGACGTTCCATATGTTATGATAGCCTTATCGGCTTATGTATGATGTTATCCATTGATAGTGTGACTCTACAAGAGACATGTTGCCTTGGTATTTATATATATATATATATATATGTATGAAAGTTCTGAGATGACATATTGTTCCTAAGAATTTCCATATTAGGTTCAGTTCGAATGGATTATAGCTAACAGGTGTGTGCGAGTGTCTAGCACGGGCACTAGTCACAGCCTACGGGGTTGGATTGTGAAAAAAATGGTATCAAAGCAGTTCATCCTCGGAGTGTCTATAGACCATGTCTGGTAGAGTCTTACTTATCGGTATGTTGTGCACCACATTTATAAACAGGAGGCTACATGATATTTATGATGTTACCTTTCTTTCATATCTAAGATCATGCGATGAGCCAAGCCATAGGAAATGAGATTTCTTATACTAACCCTTGATTTCAACAAAAGAACGACATTGACAAAAGAAAGCGACTGATGATATTGGGGGTTACAAGAGTACACAGGTAAGGAATGGTACGAAAGATATATGTCAAGCAAGGTATTTGAAAGCATGACTGAAATGTAAAGATGAAAATTGAAAGAAAAAGTAAATAGGAAAGTGTAACAGATGCAGTTCGAGTTGGACATACGAGGTAAGTTCATTATTTTCATACTGTGGTTGATATTGGAAGCCATGTGTGGCTATAATATGATATATATATATATATATATATATATATATATATATATATATATATATATATATATATATATATATATATATATGTTGGCTCTGTGAGGCATTGTTGGTATTTCCTGCATTCAGGTATTAAGATAGTAAGAAATATTGAGGAAACTCTGTCAAAATTTTCTTAGAAATGAAAGAGAATGAGATATAGGTTTGTAAAATGCCTTGAAAGGTCATGCCAACAGTAATGATAAGATTTGACTAAGCTGCAAGTATGGATGACCTCGAAAAATAAGTTAACTGCTAAATAAATGGTAATAGTAAGTCGATATCGATAGGGTAAAAAGGAATTTGGAAAGGGTTTTAATACTAAGAGATGATTTAGAAAAGGATGGTAAATCTTGATAGAGTATTATATTAAGGTACTGACTGAATTGATAAGTAGGGATAAATTGTGACGCGATAATATGCCTAAAGTATTACAACTTAGATTAAGAAAGATTATGAAATAATTTAAGCAAGAAGATCAGAACAAGTTGGTTACTAGACGATAGTAAACCTGTATGTGGAATCAAAATTCTTTTGGAATGATACCAATTAAATATAGTTAAAGCACGGAACAACTATGTAGAGTTATTATATGGGGGAACTTTATCACTACTCGGTAGCCAACCTGAATGATTGAGATCAAAAGCCAAAAGGTAGAATACCAATTAAAGTCTTCTAAGAAGTCAAAAAGTAATATATGAGGCTGAAGATCCCAGAATATGGACTTCATTATAGGCTTACCTCGCACTTCACGGAAGTATGACTCTAAATGAGTTATTATAGATAGGCTGACAAAAGCATCCCATTTTCTTCCTATCAAGACTACCTATTCAGCTGAGAACTATGCGAAGTTATATATTAAGGAGATAGTGAAACTTCATGAAGTTCCCATAATCTATTATGTCGAACGGAGGAGCCCAGTTTATAGCTAACTTTTAGAGATCATTCCAGAAAGGGATTGGAGACACAGGTGAGTCTCAGCACAATATTTCATCCTCAAATTGATGAACAAGTCGAGCGTACTATTTGGACGCTAGAATATATGTTGCGGGCCTATATTATTGGCTTCAGAGGTTGCCAAGATGATCATTTGCCACTTATAGAGTTTTCTTATAATAATAGATACCATTCTAGTATCCACATGGCACCGTACGAGGCTTTGTATGGCAGGAAGTGTAGGTCACCTATTGGTTTATTTGATGTTGGTGAGACTAAACTAATAGGCCCAAATATGATTCAGCAAGCTGTGGATAAAGTGAAGCTCATTCAGGAGAGATTATTAGCAGCCTAGAGTCGACAGAAATCATATGCAGATAATCGACGTTGACCCTTAGAGTTTCAGGTTGATGATTGGGTGTTCTTGAAGGTGTCACCCATGAAAAGGGTAATGAGATTCGGCAAGAGAGGAAATCTTAGTCCGAGATACATTGGCCCTTATAAGATCATTCATAAAGAAGGCAATGTTGCCTATGAGTTGGACCTACCATCTGATTTGGAAGCAGTGCACCCGGTCTTTCACGTGTCAATGCTTCGCAAATGTATTGATAATCCCTCTAAAGTATTCCCTGTGGATGATGTCCAATTGACTAAGGAGATGTCTTACGAGAAAAACCCTATAGCTAGACTTGATCGCCAAGTCAGAAGGTTACGTACCAATGACGTGGCTTCCATTGAAGTATTGGGGCAAAAACAGAATAGAGAAGATATGACATGGAAAGCTGAAAAGAAGGTATAGAACAAGTATCCTCACTTGTTTCCTATACCCACAAGTATTATAAACCCCAAAAATTGGTTATATTGATTAATAAGAAAACTATATGTGACAACTATTATAGAGACTTCCCGGAATCCTTGTAAGACTTTATGAGGCTAGTTAATATTTGAGGACGAATGTTCTAAAGGGGTGAAGGATGTTATATCCCATACTTTTGTACATTGGAACATTTTTAAGCTTCTTTAAAGCTGCAATATGATCCATGTTATCCATGATGTTATCGAATGATCTTAAGGAGGGGAGGATGTAACACCTCATATTTTGCATAGACTAGTTCTATATGAGTAGTGATTTGAAAAGGGTTCGAGGCCAAATAATTTTTTATAGTAATCGACATACTTGCTTAAGCTACTAGTTCGGATGTCTTACATAATTAAGCTACTTGATTACACGTCTAGCTTAAGTAGCAAGGATCACACAGGTTCTGAAGGTAAGACTAATTGCTAACCTACTAAAAAGAACAAGTAGGTGATGAGCCTACTTCAAGTAGTTGATGCACCTACTTAGAATATGTGGACTACATTTAAAATGAAAAGGGCATGTAGGTGATGCAACTACTTATAAACTTATAGAAGGAATTAAAGAGGTGATGCACCTACTTCTTAAAGTAATGGACAAGATTATTTCAGGATACGAGATAGAAATTTTTATTTTTGATGTTAATTAATACACGAATTGCTTATAAATTTTAATTGATATAGAAATATTAATGGAAATTTGGGATTAATTTACCATGATTAGATTATTAAGTGGAGATTAGTGATTAATTATGATTAATTAAGTTACGTAGACCATTAAGTGCACCCCACAATATATGGCTGAATATGATTGGCTCATGGATGATAGTGGGACACATGTCAGGGGGCTGGACATGTGTCAACCACATGGAAAACATATATAAGTTAAATGGATGATTCATGTTTCATAATTCAACTTCTACAATTTATGGAATTAGAGAGATGAGAGAGAGATTCTCGGCCATGGCTATGGCAGCAGCTCCAAGCTCATGGCCATGGCATCCTCCATCAACCCTAAATGAACAAGGAAGAGGGTTATCTTGAGAGGAAGAGGGCAACAACGTAGGAACTCCATTGTTGAGCAGCAAAAAATTTACTTTAAAGCAAGGAAACATTGGCAGCAACCAAATCCAATTAGTATACTCAATATAAAGGAAATTGTTCATGGCTTTGAAGCAAATTTTGAAGGTCATGGTAACTTGAATTTATCATTTGGGGAAGCAAGAACACTTTGTGATTTTAATTCACTAAATTCGGCAAATTAAGGAGCCAAGTTGTTAAGGTAAGATGTAATCCTTCCCTATGTCATTGAGAGGCGGTTTGGACTTGATGTAACTTGATAAATATAAATTAAATCCATGGAATTATGTATATGGATGTTGAAGTGTTGTTAGATCATGTAAAAGGGCCATTTTATTTAAAATTCGTGAACTAATTTGAATTAATATTTTGGTTGTTGTTGTCATAGATTATATGATGAGAATGAAGGAATTAAATAGTTAAAGTTAAAATTATAATTGTTTATGGGTTGTTGTAGAAGTTAATATGACATTAATGTAATTTTCGTGCATATAAGAGGGTGATGTTGTTAACATGTGGTTGCTGGTATAGTTCATGAAATTGGATGAAAAAAATGTGTTAAGGAATGTATAATAAACGTAAATGGTTTGTTGGTATGTCCGTAGACGTTCGTGAGGTTATCGGGCATCCTTACATTGCTAGTTAGGAGCTATTTTGAGTATGTTGTTGTTCTTGTTGAGTTGAAAGATTAAGTATAGTTAAGATTATATATTATGGTGTTATGTTGGTTGGGCTGTTAGAAGATCGTTTGATGAAAAAGTTAAGGCTATGGATTATTACAGATAACTTGAATATGTAGTAGTCATGTGTGGATTTTAATGGAGTGTTGTGAATATGGCCTATTTAGAATGTTGTACGGGTTGTTCAGGTGTTTTTGAGTCTTATATTGAATAGGCTCGATATGATATAGTACATGAACGTGTGGGTATTGATGTTAGCTTAGTTTTTATGAAGTTGATTTGAATATAAGGAAAATGTCGCCTAATTTTCTAGAAAGGAGTTACTAACGTTAGAATATATTTTGGACATTCACGTAACTTAATCATAGTTCTTGACGTCTTAATATAGGTTGAGATGCTTCGGGCAGCGTATACGTGTTGTGTTGTGAATAAGCGCTAAAGGTATGTAAAGCTATCCCTTCTTTCTTTTGGCATGTCTTAGCTATAAGTGATAAATGATATGAGCTTTGGGGTAATTTCGTTCATAAGTTCCGAGTATGATTCATGACTCTTATTCATTTCTTGACGTTAAAACTCTTAAGGTAGTTGAGCTACAGGCCTTGAGTCTTCTATATGTTGGACAGTAGGTTGTATGTGAAAGTCCCTATTCGTAAAGACTCGATAATGATTAATGTCCTTAACTTTCATAAGCAGTCTCGCATTATCTTGATACTTGTCTATGATCCCCGAGGCTTTATATAATATAGTTCATAATGACATTCAAAGATTATTGAACCTACTAACCTATTGAGTCTCAAATGATGACCTAAATATCTATGGTTACTCACTACTCTGCTCGTGCATACTGTTATTACATCTTTCACTTAGTCCCGAGCTGTGTATGTTATCGTGTACAGATTTATTACATTTTTCATCGAGTCCCATGATGGGCCTGGTATGTTATCACACATATTTTACTACATCATCCATCGAGTCCATCACTAAAGAGACGGGTACGCTATATAATGATACAATGATATGGTTATGGCACCAAGTCCCACGATGGGCCGGGTATGGTATACATGTACATGACTTTATTCATCGAGTATCTTATTAAAGGGTGGGCTAGGTACGGTATAGTATATGTATATGATGATATAATAATATGATGACATGATTATGACACCGAGTCCCATAATGGGCCGGATACGATATATGATAATGATATGCATAATTTGTTTCGTAAGGCACAAGTACAGTGAGTTCTGATTATCATACTTGTCTGCTAGACTCTCTACTTCAGATATGATCTTTCTTGTTGTATTTCATGCCTTACATACACAGTACATATCTTGTACTGACTCCACTTTTCTTCGAGGGGCTGCGTTCATGCCCACAAGTACAGATACTTGATTTGGTGACCCTCCAGCTTAAGACTTCTACTCAGCTGTCTTCAAGTGCTTCGTTGTTTTGGATTTTAGACTTTTGGCACAGATTTACTGATATATATATATATATGTTCATTCAAGGGTACGATGGGGCATTGTCCCATCATATGTTACTTTTGATACTCTTCGAGGTTACTAGACATATGTGTGGATTGTATATAGATGTTGTTCAGTTTTGTTAGCATGACTTGTGATTTGGGATGTTGTATGTTGTGGCGGCCCTGTCGGCTTACATATGTGTATAGTTGGGACGTTCCCATATGTTATGATAGCCTTGTCGGCTTATGTATGATATTATTCGATGATAGTGTGACTCCACGGGCGACAGATTGCCTTGGTATATATATATATATGCATGACAGTTCTGAGATGACATATTGTTCCTAAGAATTTCCATATTATGTTCAGTTTGAATGGATTATAGCCAACAGGTGTGTGAGAGTTTCCAGCATGGGCATTAGTCATGGTCTACGGAGTTGGATCATGATATAAAGACACACCCAGGAAGTATTTTAGTTGTTTGTGTGGACTTCCATGAGTCGTTGCCCCATTAACCCTCTTTGGTTGAGCATATTATGAATGATACTTACGATAGTGAAATTAACCACTAGATGTAATGGAAAACTATGTCGTTTGCAAAGCCCATATTTGCTTGGAATTATAGACCTCAATCTCTATGAGCATTGGGGACCGTTAGTACTTCTTGATTAGGAACTCCTTGGGGAACCTGGATGTAAGGAAAAACTATGACGTTTGCCAAGCCCATATTTGCTTTGTATTATAGACCCTAATTTCTATGAGCATTGGGGGCCGTTAGTACTTCTTGATTAGGAACTCCTTGGAGAAGGCCACTAACTGAAAATAATCCTTACCTGTAGTTAGATTAAGTTCAATATCTACAATGACTACTTATAGGTTACCATGTATAAAAGTTTAAAGATGTAACAATGTAAAAGAAGTTAGTGAAAAAAACTTACAAATACACTTTTAACATTGAAATTTTTTCAACAATGATGTTTAAATTTGATATGCCCAAATTACACTTTAATAGTAGTACAAAGGTTCGTGGTTAAATATAGAACTCAACCAGATTAGGATCAAATCCCACGAGGAACTTTGGGTGTCTTGTGAAATATGTATTCATTTGTGTATAATAAAATAACTTAACCTTTACCCAAATGAAAAAATATTTTTAGTTTTATAGTGCGCATTGAAAGTATCAAGTATCCGAGGGTCTCGCGGAAACAATCATCTTACTTTGGTAAGAGTAAGGTCTGCATACACTTTACCCTCCCAGACCCCACGTTATGGGATTTCACTGGGTTGTTGTTGTTGTTTCATTGAAAGTATCAAGTATAAATTACACTAGCAAGCACATAAAAAATGCTCTCCATACATTTATTACCGTTAGATCCAATAACGGCTAACTTCAAATGAGTGTAGCATTTGTACCAACAGATGGGGATTTCGATGGGCCTCCCATTGACACACCTAATGCCTAAATGAAGCAAATACAGAGAACAACAGTAAGAATACGAAGGAATGTCACAACCCGATGCTATCCTTTAGTCGCGACACGGTACTTAGAGCCACAAGTGACACCGATCTAACCCATGGTCTGAAATGACACTAAGATTAATATAACCAACATTTGAAGAAAACTGAACGCGTAAACTAAACTAAAATAGTCTATTAAGAATTCAATATCAATTAGACAAATATCTGAATTTTACATAAGCTGAAAATGAGTTGATAGGAGAAACCCCTAGCTAACTCTAATTGTATGAAAATTAAAAGCATAATATTGAAATAAAGATAGAAGTCATCCTCAAATGATGAGAGTCACCAAAAGTATACTAAGTTGGTCGGAAGTCATACTAACCGTGGCCTCAGTGCTGAATATTCAAACCTATATTATTAAATAATACAAGCAGAAAGGATGCCGTCAGTACTTTAAATGTATTGAGTATGTAGGATATGAATGATAAACATAACAACGGAATATGTTGAACTGTAATGACATAATTGATGAATTGACCAATTAGATAACATGAAAGTTGATAAATGTTATACTGAATTAACTGAATGCTTGGTCATGCAATAATTGAAAGACTAACTGTGGGAGTTGCTAAAGATAACAAATAACCATGAGAGCTACTACATAGAATTTGATGTATAATCTCCATCAAATAGGCCAAATATACTTTGCCAGAGTATAAAGGTTGATCTGAGCTAAGGTAGATTCACTAAGTTAATATCTGTAAAAGACTAAGGAGTCAGTCCTAAACTAACATGTGATCCTTATAATCTTACAATGGCACATAGTTCTAGTACTTAGAGATTACTACTAAAGGGCTTAGCAAATCCTGACCGCAAGACTTCATCCCTCGAATTCGCTCGGTGCTAAGTAAGACTCCTAATGGAAATATGCTAATAAATTGAATATAGTAATAATCTGATAATACTGGATATGTTGATAACTGATAATGATTGAATAGCTCGTGAATCATGATAAAGCTGATAAATACTAATAGATACTATATCTGAAAGCATCATAAATTATGAGAGTTGATAATTTGAAACATGCATATGAAATAACATAGTCCTGAGACTTGAAAACATCAATATTCTGAGGGTTCTTGAAAATACTATTTAGAAATATTGAATTATAGTTTGAAAACACACAATTAAACCATTCATGAAGAAGAATGAGAAATAAGATGGAAATCATGTTTTTCATAAAATCCTAACTACTATAGAAATCATGGACTGAAAATCTGAGGTTTTTTAAGGACTCAATGGATGAAAGGATACTCATTGATAAAATCTCACATGCATAGAGTGGAAGACCTAGCTTGAATTCTTGGACTGAAGCTTCAAAATGAGGAACCCTAGTTCTTTCTTAAGAGGATCCTTGAGAGAGAGAAAAATCTAATTTTAGGGGTAATGCGTGTGAAGGGAGGGTTTAGGTCACTAAATTATCCTTAATCCCACTTAAAATAGGCTAAAATGACATAGCATAAGGATTAGAATAGTGAAAAAATAAAATGACCTTGAAAGAAAAACTATTGAAGCCATCTACGAGGGTCATCTATGGTTCGTAGATTGATCAACGAGCTATCAATTCCTATTGTAGAAATTAGGCTTAAAATCTTATGAGTCTCTAAAGTTTGGTTCACGAAAACCATTTATGATCTGTAGTTTCTTCTATGAGTCGTGAATATGGTCCGTAAAAATCAAGCTGAAATATGAGTTTTTGAAGTTCAAACCACGAGACGCATCTTAGTCCATTTTATAACTCGTGAACACTATTTGTAGAAGCACGATAAATTTTGAATTTCAGTACTATGTTCTACGAGATCATCTACGATTCGTAAAAGGATTTACGAGCCGTAGACTCAACTTGTAAAAGTAATACTGAAATTTGATGTCTCTAAAGTTTCATCTATGGATCTCATTTACAGTCTGTGGTTCCTTTTACGGCTCTTAGATGGCATCCATAAAACCCAATTTTCTACCGACTTAAAAAAACTTCTAAGCTTCTCCTGACCTGATATGGACTTCGAAACTTTTGAGGTGTTATAAGGAACCACCAAAAAATAACTACAAGAATGCCCTAATATCTTCGACAACCACATGCCCTAATGTGGATAGATTTGGGAATCCACAAGTTAAAGCTAGATACTCAACACATAATGGCTTATCGACTGTGATATTCAAGTCCTACGACTAATATGGATCATGGCAAAGCATTGCAAAATAGCTATTATTGTTAAATTTCTCACATCACAACCTCAAATAGAAAATATTTGATCGATATTCGATGAAAAATATCTCTCAAAGGTACTATTAAAATTAGGCCAAGCATGGCAAAGATGATTTGGGTGTTGTTGTGCTCGTATTCTTATTGGAAAAGCTCAAATTTCGGAATAGTTGGTGATTGTACTAAGGCAAGTGAACTTCTAAACCTTTGTAAATGCCTGTAGAAACTTGTATTCCTTGTTATTTGTATTGTGGATTAATGGAAATTGGATTGTGTACTTATTCATTTTGATTGATCTCAATAACGAAGAAAAAGGGTAATAAAATCGCAATTTGATGATTTGTATCGATGTGATGATGACTTTGATATATTGCGAACACATGAAGTGATTATCTGGATATGAATTGTGTATTGTTGTAGATTTCACCACATTATCGTGATTTATGTGCACATGGATTAATTGCATTGGTTCTGATATACTATGTTGAGACTGGAAATGTTGAGAAATAGGAGACAGGCCACACCCTCCATGACAGGTATTATATATATATATATATATATATATATATATATATATGAGGGGATGGGCCACACGCTCTGTGGCAAGTTACATGGAAATAAATGCCCCCACACGAATTTCGAACTGAGATTCAGCGGATATGTACTAATAGGACAAACATACATCATCTCATTGCATTGCATCATACATTTTCAATAGTTGTGGATTCGTGTTTACTCCTTGTTGCATCGTATTTGATGTACTTGACTCGATATGATTCATTTGATGAAGTTGTTGATGAGTATTTGTAGACTATGTGTTATTGATATATAAATTGTAGAGTTGGGTTGATTTCTATGCAGGTTGTAGTTGAGGAAGTTTGATTGGGATGACATGAGTATTTATATTCTATTTCTCCTTGCCTAATTTTAGTTGTCCGCTTGCTGAGTACCGTGTTGTTTGGTACTCACTCCTTTCTTTTACACTTGCGTAGGCTGTGAGCCTGGACCTGCATGACTTCTATCATTTCTACCTTATCTGAGACTTCTCGTTCGAGTTGTTGAGGTAGTTTTTGCATCCATCCAACGGACACCTCTTACTCTTTTCATTATATTTTAGTCCTATTCTAGAGATAAAGATATTGTCACTATATTCCTTTTCTGATTCTGTATTTCATTAGTGGCTTGTACACTTGATAACCAATCTTGGGAGATTTTTGAGTTATTTATCTTTTTTTCTTAAATTATGTATCGTATTGTCTTATTTATTTCGCATTTACTTTCCGTTGGGTTTTAGGCTGACTCATCTTGATGGGTTGACAAGACAAACGTGGTGTCATTAAAGAAATGCTTATCATTAAAAATATCCTTGTAGCACAAAAAATTGCCTAGGATATCACTAATTACAATAAAGAAGGCAATATGATCATCAGGTTAGATATGGCCAAGGCTTATGTTAGAATGTCTTGGTCCTTTATTCAATCTGTCTTTAACCAAATTTGGTTTTTCTCATATTTGGATTGATTGGGTTATGAAACTAATAAATAATGTATGGTATTTCATTATTATAAATGGTACTACGCATGACTTTTTCTTCTCTTCTTAAGGTTTGAAATAAGGTGACCATTGTCCCCATCTCTCTTTATCCTAGGGACAGAGGTGTTATCTAGAATGCGTAACAGACTTAATCAGAATCCTGACTTTACTCCTTTCTACAAGAACAATAATGGTCCTATTATTAACCACCTTGCTTGTGCTGATGATATCATGATCTTTACTGGGGTAACAATAAGTCTATTAAACTTGTTATGAGATGCTTCAGTGATTATGAAAAGATTTTTGGACAAAAAGTTAATTGTAATAAAAGTTTTTTCATAATTCACCCTAAAGCTTCTTCTTACAAAATCAATAGGATGAAGAAAGTCACTAACTTCATGGATAAAAGCTTCTCTTTCAACTATCTTGTTTGCCCCATTTTCTTTAAGAAAGAGAATTGCTTACTTTGATGCTATGATAAAAAAATATGGTGAATAGACTTAAAGGTTGGCAGAGTAATATGTTGTCTCCTCGAGGCTGGATTAGTCTCATCAAGCATGTATTACAATTCTTACATGTTTACATAATTTCGAGTCTCAGACCCCTTAAGGGGAAATTTGATTTGATTGAAAAATATTTCTCATTTTTTTTCTAGGGTTCTTCTAGAGATAAAGTTAAGTATTATTTACGTGTCTGAAGCAAATGTGTCTCCCTCATAAGAAGGGTGGAATAGGGACTAGAAGCATGAGTGAGATATGCAACACTCTGCTATTAAGAGATGGTAAAGATATAGAACTATCTTCTCCCTATGGGTAGATTTCTTCAATACCAAATATTGTGTTAAGAGTAAATGCCATTGCATGGATAACTTCAAAGAATTCTTCTCAATGCTGGAAACAAATGATGCACACCAAGCATCTAGCTGAGCCACACATCCTTTGGAGTATTCAAGTAGAAAACATTAGCTTCTGGTGGGACAATTGGTCTGACAAGGGAGCTATGGCAAATCTCACTCAAGAGATACACTCATACTCTGAGCACACCATTGAGAATCACCTTGATCAAGAGGGGTGGAATATTGACAAGCATAACAATGTTCTGGACCCTCATTTGGTACAACTTGTATTAATTGTGCCTATCAGTGACATGAGTAAAAAAGACTATCCAATATGAAAGCCAAGTGAAGATGGACTCTACACAAATAAATCAGCATGGAATACAATCAGGTACACTAGAGACAGAACAACAGGTACAAGGAAGTTACGGAACAAATACTTATCTTTTGAAACATCCTTTATTTCTCGGAAACTTTTACTTGGTAAACTACCCATTGAAAATTGTAAATGCTCTAATAGTTAAGTATAAATGTTATACTAACCCTCAACATGAGACTACAACAACAACCACCACCCATTGAAGTCCCACAACGTGGGGTCTGGGGAGGGTAAAGTGTACGCAGACCTAACTCCTATCAAGGTAGGACGGTTGTTTCCGAAAGACCTTCGGCTCAACATGAGACTATGTCACATATTTCCTTGGAAGGCAATGCTGCACAGAAGGCCCGGACTCATTTCTCTAACAACATGGGAGTAATTTTTAGGACAGATGTAGTGGAATACAAATGCACGAAACAAAGTGTATGACATAGTCCTCAACATTCTCCCAGTGATGATTCTATGGAAAGGCTTTAGTGCCTACAAATATGGTGATCAGAAGCAAATGTGGCCCTCAAGAATGATATACCTAACTGAATGATCATAAGGATGGTGTCGAGTAAGCTACTTCCTAAAGTGGACACGACAATTCCTTGGAGCAATTTATGTGATCTAATAGAAAAAGTCAGATCCACTGAGAGGCAAGCTATTTACACGAATTACACAAGGCAGGAATTGGTGAGATTATCAGAGATGAGAATGGCGAGGTTATCATGATTCATGGCATTTGTAGTTATAGTGAACAGTAATAGCAGTAACATGACAGAGCTAATAACCGCAAATTATGGAGTGAAGTTATTTCTTAAAATGGGCCTCACTGAAGTGGACCTAGAATTGGATTCTGAGATCATCACCAAACTGATTCAAAACAAGGTCAAAACAACAATTTCAAACTTAAAAGAAAAAGTGGACAAGATCCTTCCCATAAATATCGTACGGCAACCGAATCCAAAGCGTTGATAGTCCGACTAATTGACATTGCTTTTGACGGCTTTAGATGGTCATTGGATATTAGTTCATCCATTTATAATGACCTTTTAATCACTCCAAAACAACTCACCTATCTCTTTAATTACGTATATGGACTTTATTTCAAAAGATGATAGTAAATAATTATGGGTTGATAAAATTGTTGAAATGCCTAAAGTATTGCTATTTTTTTTATTATAAAGAATTACTATAAATTTAAATGTATCAAGGAGCCAAGGAGAAGAATGAACAATAGATATAGAGAGGAAGCTAATGATTTTGTTTTTGAGAATTAAAAAAATATTAAGGATAAAATCGTAAATATCTAAACTGAAAGTGTTTATAAGCTGAAAAACATTAAGTTGATCAACTTATGACTTTCGGCTTAAAAACTTTAAATATTTGTCAAATGTCTAGATAAATCAAACAGTAATCAGCTTATAACCTTAGCCTCTTAAAGCGTGACACTAATCCAAATATTTAGTGAAATCGAAACACTACTCGTCCATTGGCGAAGCTTACATATACAATATTATATTTTGTCTTTACTCTTTGAAAGCAATGATGCAATTGTATTAAATCTAGAGAATTATATAAGCTTAAGTCTCTTTTTACTTCTACTAACTAAATTTATTCTTGTCCAATTTTGCTTGAAATAAGAATATCAGTATTATAACTTGAGGCAGACGTCACCAATGGAAATCAAGGAATTATACACCACAAGGCATTCTAAATTTTTTTTGATAGAGATTACACGTGTTGAGTTTAAAAAATAAATAGAGAATACTTTTAAACTCTTTGGTCTACGCGTTCTTTAAATTATATACTTTGTTCTTAAGAGAATCCTGTTATACTTAAGCACGTATTTGCGTTTTGGAAATCAAGAGCTTGATTTTAATATAATTTAAATGGGATGATTAGTTTGAAAAGGACAATAATGTCTGCTGATTATTACTCCATTTTTTACTTAGGATTCACACAATATATATAGGTGGTTGGTCAAAGTTTTAATTGTCAAGAGGTGACCACCAATCTTGTTAGCAATTCTATTTATTTTTCTATACAAGTTTGAAAATCTTGAAATATGAACAACTTCATGATTGGGACCAAAAATATACTCCCCAGTTCAATATTATTTTTCCCACATCTAAATCATAAATTAGATGAATAGTTTTACTAATTTATCCTTTATTCACTCTTTTAAAAAAAGAAACTGTTTGAAACTTATAAACTTTTGTGGTCTTTTCAAAAATTATTAATTGTAGGGGTAAAATAAAAAAAATAACTAATTTTGTCTTAATTTAGTAAATTGGCAAAAAAAGAAGGTGAAACATCAATTTATAATAAGATGGAAAGCTAATATGAGACGAAGGGAGTAATTAACCTTATTTTGTAGAAAAGTAAGCTATAAAGGCAAAAAATAATGAGATAAGCCTCTAACTCCATACATAAAATTGTAGTCCTTCCGTTTCATATTAGTTGTCAAAATTACTAAAAATAATTATCCCAATTTATTTGTTATTTTATAAAATTAAGATGAAATTATTGTCTCATTTTACCCTTATTATTGAATGCATTCGAAATAAGATTAGTTTAGACTTGTTCTTGAAAATACTTTTTATTTATGATTTTTTATTGGGCAAAAGTACTTACACACGTGGCTACATTCAAAGAAGACATGTGGCATCAAAATGGAGTCTGAAGATGACATGACGTAGATTATGAATAGAGATATCAATATAGATTTCATTGGTCGAGTGTTCGAATCAGAGATTAGCAAATTAGCTTAGTTATTTCTCATTATCGGGTATATTGAAAGTTTGTTATCGAGAATAATTCAGGAACTTGTGATCCGAAGTCAATAAAGAAATCGTGCCACAGAGATAGAATAAAAGGACAAAAGTACGACGTCCTGCCAATTACAGAGGAATATTAGCTGGCCAACAGTATTCTCAAGTGGAGCTTTTCTATTGGCTAATGTATTACCTTTGGTACCTATAAATAGTAATTTGTATTTACTTGTAAGGGGTTGGATTCTGAACAATGCAAATTAAAAGCAATATGTTGATATTTTTATGTTCCAAGCTTTCTATATTTGACTAAATCTTAACTCTCTAGCATTTCATATTAAATTCGAGCAGTTATACTTTACCATCTCAAAATCTAGCTAAAATATCAAACAACTAAGCTTTATTATTCCATTCGATTTATTTTTTCTTAATAAGTGTTCTTACAAAGTTCATTTATAAACATATTTAACTGCTAATACACCAATCAACGAGTTAAATCGATATGTATGTCCTTAACCTCTTAACAATTTTAACTTTAGTATTTTTCCTATAAACAAACTTCTTAAAAGGCATCCAAGAAAGATATGTGACAATTAATATGTGACAGATTTGAAGATTAAGAGGGGGAAGGGTGATTTCAAAATCTTGATAGTCGACTATCTGAAAGTGATAGTCGACTTGGTCTACAGACAGATTTAAACAAGACAGAATATAAATGCGTAAAGTGAATGAAGACAGAGTATTTGAAAGATGAAAGAACTAAAGGAGTACAAGTTCAAGTGAAGTTGTGTAGTTTCTTTGGAGTAGTCGGGAGGCTTTTTATAATCGGCTTCTGATGGTGATTTAACCGTTAGTTCTGAAAGGGAGAACCCAAGGGATTTCATTCAATCAAGAATTAGCGATTCCTTGATTAAGTATACATGTCAATATCAAATACGTCCATGTGTTTTCCTTCATCAAGATATTCTGATTTAGTGCATAATACTTCTTTATATTTGTGCCTTATCTAATTCTTCTTTCCTTGTACGCCTAATGCTCTTTTCCTTATGTGATTTTCTTTCTTTCCTTCAGTGTTCCTCCTTCCTTGATAGATGAATCCTTCTTTTATTGAGTGGTCTTCTTTCATTTCTTCAGTATCTTTCCTTCCTTGATACATGGAAGTTGATTCCTTAATAAGTGGGAAGTCCTTGATCTGCGAGATGCTAATTAATTCAATTAGCTTCTTCCTTGTCTTGATTTATCTATTTTCCTTTTCGATTTGTTTGTACCTATTTCCTGCAATAGAAGGTCAAGTCATTATTCAAAATATCTTAATGCTAACAATCTGCCCCTTTTTGATAATGACAATAATTTGTAGTTGATAAAGATGCCTTTGGATGTTTGCTTGATTTGAAGTCCGAGGAAGAATGTTAGTTCTCTCATAAGGCTCATTTCAAATTCTGCTTTTGTAAGATTTGGAAAATTCTCACACATAGAAGGGTTAGAACTTCCAAAAATAATATCATCTACATAAATTTGAATAATGAGGAGATTTGAATCATGTTTTTCATAAACAAATATCAATTTTTCCTTTTTGAAAATTGTTTAAAAGTATAAAGGAGATGAGTCGCTCATACCAAGCTTTAGGAGCTTGTTTGAGACCATAAAGAGCTTTAGAAAGTTTGAAAATGTAATCTGGACAAGTGGGATTTTCAAAACTATGAGGTTGTTTTACAAACACCTCTTCATTTTTGAAATCATTTAAAAAGGCACTTTTGACATCCATTTGAAATAATTTAAATCAATTAAAAGATGCATAAGCAAGAAGGATGAGAATAGATTCTAACCTTGCAACAGGAGCAAAAGTTGTCATAATCAATACCTTCTTGTTGTGAGTACCCTTGAACTACCAATCTAGCGTTGTTTCGTATTATCTTTCTTTCTTCATTTAATTTTTTTCGAAAGACCTATTTGGTTCCTTTAACAGGGAAGTTCTTTGGTCTTTTGGTAAGTACCCAAACTTGATTTCTTCCAAATTGATCAAGTTCTTCCTTCATGGCTTGAACCCATGATTCGTTAGCTAATGATTCATCAATGCGTTTGGGCTCGATTTGCAATATCAGAGCTACTGAGGCTTATTTTTTTAATAAAGCTATAGTCTGCATTTTTTTATTTGGATGACCAATGATAAAATCATTTGGATAGCTTGTACTATGCTTCCATTCTCTGGGTACGTTGATCTTTTCTTAATTGATAGTCGACTCGTCTTCAGTGTTAGTCGACTCTGTCTGAGAATTACGATCAGCATCAGGTTGAGATGATGGAATTTTCATAGAAACTTCCCCCTCAGAGTCTAATACATTAGAAACTTACATACTTGGATTAGTTTCATATGGCCCAAACTGAGAAAGTTGCTGAAGAAGAAGACTGGGGAAGGTGCTTCTTAGCTGAGGCTCGAGCAGTAGATGTTATGGCTTCCATCAATTTTAAAAGAGACTGGCTTGTGGATTCAGGATATAATACAATCGATCACGAGGAGAAGAAAGATGCTAATATTGGTGATATGATAAATGTTATCAGAGAAATCTAAAGAAGTAGATCCTGAATAGACACTTTCTGAAATAATATATGCTAGTGATGACCTTTACGGAGAAGGCACTACAGAAGATGTAGTAGAAATTGATGTCCTTGGTCAATCATCTGTCATATCGGTCAATGAACGACTTAGAGCAAACGTTGGAAGCAAACGAAGAAGATGATGAGCAAATACAAGAAGAAGCTAGCGTTGAAGGCCAAATTTTAGGAGGAGAGACAAATAACATAACTTTTGGAAGCCCTGAAGATGATAAACTGGTCATGGAAGAGCCGAAAAGAAAATATGATGGTGGATCCTATTATGATGTTAATGCTTCATAGAAAATTGATCAAAAAATTGATAATCAGACTACCAACGACTTAAACTAAGAGGCCGATACAAATGAAATCTCCTTCTATTATGGAGTTGCATTAGAATGAGCGGGTTTCAAAATATTGAACTCCGGACTTCCAAACTTGCCCATCACAGATCTTTATCCAGATAGTACAACTATCAGAAAGCTAAGAGAAAGAGAGAGCTTGAGAACTCAACAACATAAAACTCAAGAAAGCTCTGACTTACATGGTTCGCAAAGGCCGATGGTATGTTACAGAAATGAAAAGCTTATCAATACGTATTATTGTTTCTTTGCAAAACCAATTGACTATAGAAAAATTTCATCCTTTAAAAAAGTAAGAGGAGTCAGAAGAAAACTATTGAGATCTTCACCCCGGAATGATCAAAACCTTTGATTGAGTATCTTCCGCAACAAGCTTGGGGTAGTTTCCAAAAAATCACTTTAAGGGAGAGTATGAAAAATAAAGATAATTTTTTGGATGGTCAAATGATCCTAGATATTTAGTGTAACTTTTTAGAATTGTGTAGAGTTACTTGTTGTATCTAAGAAATGTGTAGATGTTTTAGAGAATGAGATATTTATAGTCAATTATAGAATAATCTAGAGTAGTATCTAGGATAATCATCTTAAGGAAATATCTAGATATAAAAGATAAAGTTCACTAGAATTTTCTTTGTAGATGTATCTAGAAGAATTTCTAGATCCATCCATGAACAAGTATAAATATGGTGGTCTTGTACATTTATAAAAACAACAAAAATAAAAGAGTCTTCTTTCATAACAAAGTTGTCTTACCAAAATATTCCTTCTCCTTTCTAGCTTCCTCTTTTTTAGTTGAATCTTTCGATCTTAGTTAACGATCTTGGGCTAACTGAAGGTCTCCCCAATTATATTTTTCTTCTCCTGTTCTCAACATGAACATGATGCTTTGAACCGTTGTAGAGTATTTTGAAGACTTTGTTCTTAAAAGTTTCTCTAGATTATCTTCAAACTATTTGATGCATCTCTTTTGACATTAAGGGTGTATTTGGTATGGAGGAAAATAATTTTCAATTATTTTGTATTTGGTTGATCAAAATACTTGGAAAATATTTTTTCTAGGAAAAAAAGTTCCTTAAAAATGAGAAAAATGATTTCCCTAATGGAAGTAGAAAAAACAATTTGCATAAGCGACATTCCAAGTTTATTATCTCCTTCCAACCCACTCAGCCCTCGCGCCTTGACCATCCCACCCCCACCACTGCCAAATCCCCACTCCCCATTTCTACCCACTTCAATAACATTTTGCTAAATTACATATTTATGCTTTTGGAATGATATTTTCTATCTTACTACCAAACACTAAAATATAAATAAGACCCACTTATTTTTCAAGAAAATATTTTTAAAAAAATTATTTTCCATGTAAAACATATTCCTTCATACCGAACACAACCTAAGAAGGATCTCTGGTTATACAAGAACAAGATCTCATTATCTTAGATGAATTGGTTTACTTGAGTTGATAAACAGATCAATAGTATTTGTTGGTGTATATCCATTCTATTATTAAAATATTAAGTGCATATGTTAGTGGGTATAAATTATGGTAGAAGCTGATTATTGGCTCTTGCATTGTAACTTATATGACCATTAATTCTTGTAACTCTCATGGTCATTAGTTTATTATAACTCATATGACCATTAGTTTCTTGTAACTTATGTAACATCTATCACATTTATTTACCCACATTACTACCCCTTGTTCTACCCATTAATTATATGGAAGACTTCTTCACCAATAAATAATGGTGCATCTTCCATTATGTTGGGTAGGAGATGAAATATCTTAATTAAAAATATATATATTATAGTATGTAGTAGTGAAAGAAAGAGTTGAGACAAGAATATATTCCAAGTGTTCAATTATATTCACCATATAAAAAGAGTATTTACATGTTGAAGAAAGGTGTTCTTGTGGTGGAGTTTTGAACTCTTCAAGTAATCCGTAGTTGTTTGAGTTACACGTTGCTGGGATGTTATATCCCGGAGGGGACAAGTCAAGTGATATACTGCTGGATCGATGTAGATTATGCTGCAGTAGACTTAAATCTCCATAAAGAGAGCGAGATATCCGCGCCTCAGCCTGAATATATTTTTTATTTATTTTTTTCATTTTATTTTCAAAAGTAATTTATTGTAATCGTGGTATATTACACCAACAGTATTGAATATGAAATAGATATTATTTATTAGAGAGCATATCACTTTAATACTTGAAAGGTTTACATAAATTAATTTTGGCTCAATATATGGACAATCCCTTAAATTTGACTTAGAAGTGTTTAGTATGAATATTTCTCATGTTTTCAGATGCTCAATCGGAACAAGTTATAATTTAAGTATATAAATAAAATTTACTAACAAGTTTAACAAATTGTCAATGCATTGAACCATTAATTTTCATTTGAATCGTATATAATGTCATATAACTTCACACATAACTTGCTCTCATTGACTTTAGATTTGATTTAAGGCCATCCCAACCCAACACTTAAATTAAGTGGGTTTGGGCTAAATCTTTTCATCTCATAGGCTTAACCCACTATCCTCAGAGATCAGCATGTGGTCATGAATTTTAAAAATATTTATTTTATATATTTTAAGTAGTGTGTTATTTTGCCAAATCTTCATCAACTAGGCAATTGAAGTTATTGTAATTATGAATCTTTGATCTTTTTAATTTTGTGTTTAGGTCTTTCGGAAACAGTCGTCCTACATTGGTAGGAGTCAGGTTTGCGTACACTTTACCCTCCCCAAACCCCACGATGTGGGATTTCACTGGGTTGTTGTTGTTGTTGTTGTTGTTGTTTATGAAAAGAAGATCATATAATGTATGTTGTTCTGATAAATCCTATTAATGTTGACTATTGTATCTTGTTTACTCTGTTGTTTTGTAAGTATTCCACTAAATTGTGTGCAACTCATGAAATTTTGACGTATTGGTATTGTGTTCATCAATGTTTATATAATTACCCTAAAGATCATTTTTGAATTTGTTTGTAAAATAATTATTTTACCCCTCCCAATAGTTGTCTCGGGTTATTTTTGATCACTGTTCAATGTTGGTTTTGGGAAATCATTTGAAAAATTGAGTCTTGGAAGTTTGAGATTTTTTAAAATGCTTAAACTGTTCAAAAGTGATATTTGAGACCAATCGAGGCTATTGAGTCTCGAAATGGAATTCCGTCGATTTCACCATCTTCAAAATATGAAAATTGATTTAGGTGGGTCATCGTTTCTAAAATTGGAGTTATATCAGAGATTAGAGATCCTAATTTGGAAATTTGAAGAATGTTACGTCAAGATTTGACCTTGGTCAACTTTTGTAGTTTCGATTCTTGGAATGGAATTTTAATAAATCTATGGGATTCGGGGGATGATTTTAGGTCTAAGAGTAGTATTGGTTGAATTTTTAGAGGTCTCAAACTCGTTTTGGTGTTTTGAGGCTTAAGATTAGTTTAGTTGCGACTTTTTGGGTTTGGATCAAGAAAACCTTGAATTCAAATTCTAATAGTTCCATTGAGTCCAGAGCATTAAATTTTGTGGGGTAGCATATAAGGTTTGTATTTGAGATTCCAAACGAATTCTAAGGATCTAATCTGTGACTTGAACTTAATGAGTTTTCCGTGTTTTGTTGTGTTTTAGTGGCTGACGCACCCTTCATCGCAATCGTGAAGGGTATGGATAGCGATCGCGGGGTGGGAACCACGATTGCGTAGCTATGTCTCTAAGGGAGTCACAATCGTGAGAGTTTAGTCGTGATTGGGACCCGTTGACTCTCCACGATCCTGAGATATTATTCATCATGATTACAATAGGTAATTATTACCAGAATATTGTTTAGTCTCTAAGTTCGGAATGTATTTCACCATTTTTGGACCTTGGGGAGATTGGGAAAGGCAATTCTTAAGAGCTTCTTAAGGGAAATTGGTTGGGTATGCTCTTTTACCATGTTTCTTGCTTACCCTTTAATTATTTATTGATTTTAACTTGAATTTGAGGATTTCAATTGAAGAATTTGGGGCATTTTAAACAACTTTGAAAATTTAGCTAACTAAGGATTATGAACTGATTTTGAGTCCAAATTCAAAATGGTTTTCACTAAGAGTTTCCAAATGGTTTAAGGAATGTTTTCATATAAAATTTCTAGATTTGCCCATCATTTTTGGAATCAGATTTTTGGGTCGATTTCAACTCAATTTTTAAAATTATGATTTAGGCGTCGTTAAACTTGTTATCTTATTGGGAATTCAAATTTTAATATATTTTACAGATTCAGAGCGTCTCCATAAGGGCAGGGCTCAAATTTCGGAGTAGTTGGGGTTAAATTCAATGCAAGTGAACCTCTACACACTCGTTTAAGCTTGTAGAATCATATATCTTGTTTTGTATGTTAGAGAGTCATGGAAATCAGTTTGGGACTATTTGACTATTGTGATTGAACTTGGTAATGAAGAAATGGGGTAATAAATGACAAATTTGATTAGTTAGAATGATGTGTTCGATATGATTCAACATTTGACTAATTGTGGATATATAAATAGATTGTCGTGGCATGAGTTATGACTTGCTATTGATATCATTCCATAATTCTAATTTACATGAATATCGACTATTTGCATTGGTTCTGATATATTGAGATGGAATTAATTGAGGATTATGCCAAAGAAAAATGGTTCAGTGATGCCAAAGGAAAATGGTTCGGCTATGCCGAATGGAAATTGATTCCAAAAATACGAAGGAAAATGGTTCTGGCGATTGATATTTATGTCAAAGGAAAATGGTTTCGGCGGATACATGGATCATGTGAGTCTCTCATGGGTTTCGGCCTACTAGTTAGCAAATGTGTATTAGAGCCCCAGGTTCATAGGTCTCACATGTACAAGCCAAGTCTAAGTCTCAAAGACCGATATAGAGGCATCTATACTTATCTTTTAGAGGCTTTGAAGACTGTTAGGAAACTTTACTCTTTCTTTCTTATTGTGGGTGGTTGTTATCACTCAAGTTGAGTTTCGTTTGTTGTTTTGGCAAATACCAAGGGCCAGAGCTAGAACTGTCGATAGAGGGAAGGCAGTCCCCGAGGCTGATGTTGTGACCCTATCTAGGGGTGGGGGTAGATACTAAGCTAAAGTCTGTGATCGTGGGGAGGTCATAGGTAGATCCCATGCCGAAAGAGCAACACCATCATGAGGTCATGCTAGGAAGGCTTTTGTATAGCTACATATTGAGGTTGGTGGGGACCAAGTTCTTATAGAGGTCCCAACACCATTACTTAGGGTAATGTAGGCACGTCACAAGGCTCAAACACTAAAGTCAAAGCGCAGATGTTAGAGCAGCGACAGGATCTAGTAGTTCAGGGCCTGGTGGGCTAGCCATTTGTGTCTCGTATAATTTATGAGGGTAGAGTATAGTGAGAGAAAGCTCAGGGTGCACCCTTAGTTATGTTGACTGATGATGAGAAACATCGATATGAGAGGTTTCGAAAGATGGTCCCACCACAATTTCAGGGTGGGAAGACTGAGGTTGCACAGGAGTTTTTAACTATGTGCAGGGAGTTATTAAAGATAGTGGGGTTAGTTGAGACCCATGGAATTATAATTTCTTTACGTGGGCTAGACCGAGACTAGTAGAGGGTGTATTTGAGTTCCAGGCTAGTGGGATCACAGCAGGTGACTTTTGATGAGTTTGATAGTGCCTTTTATGAATCTTTCATCCCTTGGAGTCTGAGAGAGGAGAGTCGGTTATGATTAGAGAGTTTTAGGTAGGAAGGCCTCACAGTTTCTAAGTATGAGACCCATTTCAACCAGTTGTTGAGGCATGCCACGGCCATCCTTCCTAACAAGACAGACAAGTTAGTAGATTTATATGAGGACTGACTTATTCCATTCGTACAGTAGTGTTTCGATCTGCCCGAGAAGGGGCTTCCTTTCAATCTATCGTGGGTGCCGCCAAAGAGGTAAAGTTGAAGGAGAGAGAGAGGAGTTTGGGTACCCCACATTTGGAGATAGGGGTTGTTACTGAAAAGGTGGTTCCTTTGGGAGTAGAGGGTTAGTTCATGATTCCATACCAGCTTCTGAGGGTGGTCAAATACCTCATGGGCAATATAGTGTAGGTCAAGGTTACCAGGAACGACAGAAGAGGCTAATGGGCCAGGATGGTCAGACAAGTTCATCCAGCCCATCATAGTAGTATTCAGTTCTGAGATATTGCTACAGTTTTGGGGATCCTGTCCACTTGATCCGTTAGTACCCATTACAGGTTCATTCCAATCCTCAGCATACCTATTCTACTCTAACAATAGCACCAGCACCTCCGACCTGAGCTCAAGGCAAAGCTTATACGGACAGAGATGGTTGCACTTTATGTAGGGGTGCTGGTGGAGCTATTGTAATGACCCTGAAGTTCATTTTTAAAGATTTTCAAAATAACACTATTTTAACCCTCTCAGTAGTTTCTTTGAGTCATATTTGATTGATATCAAATGTCAGTTCCATAGTTTTCTTGAAATATTGAAATTTTTGGTAAACTTTGAGTTTTAAAGGTTTAAAATGACTCAAAAGTGGTACTTGAGGTCATTCGGAGTTTTGAGTCTCAAAATGGAATTTTTTCAATTTTGTCAGTTCCTAAATGTTGAAATTGGTCTAGCAAAGTTGACGGAATAAAATTTAGAGTCAATTGTGGAATTGAGTTTTTCAAGCATTTCGATTCAATTTTGGCCCGATTTTCCAAAATATGATATGGATATCATTGGTTTCATATTTTGATTGAGAACCTGAATTTTCATAAATTTTGGTGATTTGGAGTGCATTCGGAATTTGGAGTGCATTCGAAAGGGAAAAGCTTACATGGAGTGACCGATTGCTTATTACCCAAGGTAAGTGGACTTTTAAAACTTCGTGAATCTCTTCGAATTCCTGAATATCCCATTATATATGTGTTTGAGCGTAATGGGGATGAGGTTACGGGTTTAATTGTGATATAAACTATCAAAAATTAATTGACGGGGTTAATAAAAAATGATGTGTGATATTATTGAGTATTGAATATTATATGCCGTAATCTAGATATGTAGGTGTATTTGATTAAATACTTGATAGTCTAATTGTGATTTCGACTTATCTAAATTGATTATTCCCCATTACTTATGTGAGCATATTGTTTGCATTGGTTCTAAAATACTGTGATGAGAAGTATATGATTTTGAGACCGAAGTTATTTTTGGTCATAGATGTGATATGGCCAAGGTCATTTTTGGCAAGATATTGATAAGCAAAGGTCATTTTTTGTGGGATTACATTGCCAAGGTTATTTCCAGTGAAATTATATTGTCGAGATCATTTTCGGCTAGATTATATGGCTGAGGTCATTTTCGATAAGGTTGTGGGACCGAGGTCATTTTTGGTCAGAGATTATGAGGTCGAGGTCATTTTCAATTATAGTTTATCATAACGAGGTCTTTGTTGGCAAGTACACACATACATGATCATTGAGTGTGCATATACATATTCTGCATATATATGTTGACAGTTTGACACCTATTTATGACTTGTGAATATTTGTATGATATATCTTCCGATATTGAGTTGTGATCTAAACCTTATTTTAACTATATAGTATGAAATTCTAGGTTGGGCTGATGTCTGTGCAGGTTGTAGTCTGGAGGTTTGGTTAGGTTGGAAAGGAGTTCGTGTATTCTATTAGATTTACTTAGTTTTTCTGGTTAGCTTGATGGATACCGTGTTGTTTAGTACTCACCCTTGCTCACGCTTGTGTAGGTTCCGATCACTATATCCTTTTGATCATCCGAGGCTTCCAAGATTTTTGGGAGAGGTAACTATCGACATTCAGCATACTCTTAAATTTTTTGTACTTTTATGTTTTACTCTAGTTGAGAGTTAAAGACATATTGAGACTGTATTTTATTTTAGTTTTATTTTTCTTTAGTAGTTTGTACATGTGAAAACTAATCTTTGAGAGTTATTTAAGTTGAAAGAATTCCACTTTTCTTTATTATTTGGATTATTTTTGCTTTATGTATAGAAATGTTGGATTTTAGGCTGACTTGTTCGGTGGGAAAGGACAGGTGCCATCACATCCGTTATTGGATCGTGACAAATTGTTATCGAGCCCCAGGTTTATAGGTCTCACGTATACAAGCTAAGTCTAAGTAAAGTCTCGAGGATCAATATGAAGATGCCTATACTTATTTTCGAGAGGCTATGAAGACTGTTAGAAAACTTTCCTTATTCATTCTTTCTTATCGTGCCAAGTCATTATCGCTAGTCCTGAGTGTGACATGTTTTTTTGGAAAATACCGAGGACTAGATCTACATCAGGGGAAAGACAGTCCTCGAGGCATCTATTAAGACCCCAGCTAGGGGTAAAGGTAGGGACAGAGTGAGAGGCCAAGGCCGTGGAGCGGTTGCCAGTGAAGGTCATGCCCGAGGAGTGGTACCTTACCGAGGTCGTGCTAAAGAGGCCTCCCTAGAGCAACAGGTTAAGATTTCTGAGAAGAATATTCTTCCATATCCTGCACCACCGTTGCTCTAGAGACTTTATTGAAGATGCTAGGTATGTTGGAGAGCTTCACTCGGGGTGTTTTAGGCACGTCACAAAGTTCGTAGACTAGAGTTTGTGTACAAACTCTAGACCAACATCAGTTCCCAATGGTTTAGGTTCGAGTGGGCCAACCACCATTGGTTTGCGCACCAGTTGTCGATGCACAAATTGCTCCAGATATGATTATGACTAAAACAGATCAGCAGTGCAATGAGAGGTTTTAATAAATAAAACCACATCAGTTCCAGGGTGGTAAAAGCAAGGATACACATGAATTTTTGACATTTTATCGTGATATATTGGAGATAATAAGCATGGTTGATGCTCGAGGTGTTCGATTTGTTGCACTCCAGCTTCGTGGTTCAGCTAGGGAGTGGTAGAGGACATTCATGAGGTCCAGACTAGTTAGATCCCCTCTGGTTCAGTGGAGAGTTTTTGGTAGTACTTTTGAGGATATCTTTATCCCATGGAGCATATGGGAGGAGAGTAGATTGAGATATGAGAGTTTGACTCAAGGCGGTATATCAGTTGTCGAGTATAAGTGCCCTTTTTTCTAGTTGTCGAGTCATGCTATAGCATTAATCCCGAATGATGTGGAGAGAGTTTGTAGGTTCGTAAAGGGTTTGACCTTTTCTTTTCAATCCTATGTGTTCAGATCAGCCCGTGAGGGGGCTTCCTTCCAGTCCATTATGAGCACCACCAAAAAAGTGAAATTGATGGTTAGAGAGGAGTTTGGGGAACCCAAGAAGGCCTATGCTAGTGGTTAATTTTTGGGTTCCTCATCTAGAGGTAAAGGTTCCCATAGGGGTGACAGTCAGTTTCAACGTCACAGACCTATTCATGCTTCTATTCGAGCAGCTAATAGTAAGCACTTCATTCAAGGATCTTAGAGTACAAGCTGAGATGGTTATGGTATTCTATCAGGGTCGTCGCAGCAACCATCTATCCCGAGATCATATTTTATTTGTGGAGATCCAGGTCATTTCATGTGCCAATGCCCACTACAGACTTATTCAGGGCTCCAGCATACTTATTCAGCGGCTCTAGGAGATATTCAACACCTCTGGCTAAAGGTTGGGGTAAATCTAAGATAGGTCTCTGGTAGAGCATTTGTTGGTGGTGTTATGGTTCTGCAAGGTAGGGTTACGGTTCAGGCGGGTGGTATTAGAGAAGATCAGTGCCATTCTTTTCATGAGAGACCCGAGGCTTCGGCTTTTGATGCAATCATTATAGGTATCATCCCATTTTATCATCGACCTGCATCTGTGTTATTTGACTCTGGATCTACATTTTCCTATATGTCTACCTATTTTGCATCTGAATTTGATTTGACTTATAATCGCATTCCAATGTTTGTACATGTTTCTATACCCATGGGTGAGCCCTTTATGGTAGATCGAGTGTATCGATCCTGTCTTGTTTCTTTAGTCGGATATGACACTTGGGTAGAATGCTTATACTAGGGATGGAAGACTTTGATATGATATTGGGTATGTATTGACTTTCTCCTTATCATGTTATTCTTGATTGTTATGCTAAGACTATGAATTTAGCAATATTAGGTGTTCCGAGGATCGAGTGGAAGGGTACTAGTGGTTCCTATCCTAGTAAGGTCATCTCCTATATGCGTATTCAAAGATTGATTGATAAAGGGTCCTTGTCCTATTTAGCTTTTATTTGGGATACTAGTGTTGAGTCACCGCCTATGGAGTCTATTCCCGTGGTTAAGGAGTTTACCGATATGTTCCCTACAGATCTTCCAGGAGTTCCTCCAGATAAGGATATTGACTTTTCTATTGACTTAGAACCAGGCAATAAGCCTATCTCTATTCCACCTTATCGCATGACTCCGGTAAAATTGAAGGAGTTGAAAGACCAGTTGCAGGATCTATCTAGTAAGGATTTTATTCGCCCTAGAGAGTCACCTTAGAGTGCACCGATTCTATTCGTGAAGAAAAATGATGGGTCTATGAGGATGTGCATTGACTATAAATGGTTGAAGAAGGTGATGATTAAGAACAAATATCCACTTTCGCGTACTGATGATTTGTTTGACAGCTTTAGGGAGCGGCCTTGTTCTCTAAGATAGATCTAAGATTCGGTATCATCAGTTAAGTATTAGACCATTAGATATTCCTAAGACTGATTTTCGGACTTATTTTTGCCATTATGGGTTTCTGATTATGTCATTTGGACTGACCAATGCCCTAACAGCGTTCATGGAATTGATAAATGGTTGTTTTGATAGTATGTAGACTCTTTTGTGATTGTTTTCATTGATGATATCTTGGTGTACTCAAAGGCAGAGGAGGATTATTCTAGTCATTTGAGGTTGATGCTTCAGAAATTGAGGGAGCAAAAATTGTATGCCAAGTTCTCCAAGTATGAGTTTTGGCTTGATTCTGTGGCATTTCTAGGACACGTGGTTTCAAGGAGGGTATTAGGGTGGATTCAGCCAAGAATGAGGCAGTTGGAGGTTGGACCAGACCTACTTCCCCTATTGAGATTTGAAATTTTATAGGTTTGGCTAGATATAACTTATGTTTCGTGCAGGTATTCTCTACTATTGCAGCCCCGTTAACTAGATTGACTTAGAAAATAATAGATTTTCATTGGTCCAATGAGTGTGAGGCGAGCTTTCTAAAGCTCAAGGCCTTGTTGACTTCAGCTCCTATTTTGACTTTACCCAAGAAGGCTGTAGACTTCACTGTGTATTTTGATGCATCTAGTATTGGTTTGGGTGGACTTCTAATGTAGAAAGAGATGGTAGTTGCCTATGCATCTAGACACTTGAAGGCTCATGAGAAGAACTACCCTACCCATGACCTAGAGTTGGCGACGATGGTATTTGTGTTGAAGCTATGGCATCACTTGTATGGTATGCATTGTAAGGTATTCCCTAATCACCAGAGTCTTTAGTATATCTTCAGTTAGAGGGATTTGAATTTGAGACAATATAGATGGCTTGAGATACTAAAAGACTATGATATGACTATCTTTTATCATCAAGGGAAGGACAATATGGTAGCCGATGCTTTGATTAGGAAGGATCTAGTATGGGAGTCTCTCTACGATTAAGCTTGATAGGATACCCTTGGCTAGAGATGTTCAAAAGTTAGCAATAGCCTCGTCCGATTGTGAGTTTCTGAGGTGGGGGAAGGATTTATTGCTTCTATCGAGGCCTGCTCTTCCTTAGTTGAGTAAATTCTGGAGTGGCAGTTTGATAATGAAATTTTATGTCTCATTTGAGTCAAGGTGTTGAAGGGTAAAGCCAAGAAGGCTAGACTCGATTCAGAGGGTGTCTTGAGTATTGGTGGTCGGATTTGTGTGCCCAAGGTGGGCGACTTGATCAGATTGATATTAGAGAAAGCTCACTGTTCTTGATATTCTATTCATCTAGGCACGGCAAAGATGTATCATAACCTTAGTTAGCATTACTGGTGGTGTGGGATGAAGAGAGACATGACAGAGTTTGTGTCCAAGTGTTTGACCTATCAATAGGTCAAGTGTGAGCATTAGCGTCCTGGAGGTGTGAGTTAGAGGATGTCCATTCCTACTTGGAAGTGCAAGCGAATCACCATGGATTTCATTGTGGGTTTGCCTCCCACTGTGGGGGATATAATTCTATATGGGTGGTGGTTGACAGACTGACCAAGTACGTCTATTTTATTCTAGTTAAGGTGAAGTACACGGCTAATAGACTAGCTCAGTTATACATCAGTCAGATCATTCGGCTTCATAGAGTTCCAGTATCCATTATTTCGGATCGAGGTTCGGTGTTTACTTTGCACTTTTGGCAAGCTTTATAAGAGGGACTGGGCACTACGTTTGATATAAGTAAAAAGTTTTCACCCACAGACGAATGGCCAGTTCGAGCGGACGATTCAGGTATTGGAGAAAGCACTCAGATGGCCCCATTCGAGATATTGTATGGTAGGTGGTGTCAATCTCCAATTAGGTGGTTCGATCCAATGGAGATGGACTCTTTAGATATGGACTTGCTTAGGGATGCCATGGAGCAGGTTGGATTATCCAAAGTAGGCTCTTGATAACCCAGAGTAGGCAAAAGAGCTATGCAAATAGAAGGGTTCGACCATTGGAGTTCTCAGAGGGTGACCATGTTTGGCTCCAAGTGTCGCCTATGAAGGGCGTGATGCATTTCAAAAAGAAGGGAAAATTAGTCCTCAGTTTATTCGCCCATTTGAGATTTTGGGTCAAGTCGGAGAGGTGGCTTACAGATTGGCCTTGCCACCTAGCTTATCAGCGGTACATCCAATCCTTCATGTTTTCGTGCTCTGGAAGTATATTCTGGATGAGTCTCATGTGTTATCTACCAACACGGTAGAGTTGGATCCAGATTTGACTTTTGAGGAGGAGCCTACAGCCATCTTGATAGACAGGTCTGTAAGCTTAGGACTAAGGAGATAACTTCAGTGAAGGTACAGTGGAGGCACCGCTTAGCCGGAGAGGCGAGTTGGGAGTCATAAGAAGACATGTGGGCTCGATATCCACAACTTTTCGATGCTTTATCTACTATCAAGGATGAAAATGGTTTTTAGTGGTGGATGATGTAATGACCCTGAAGGTCATTTTTGGAAATTTTCTTTGAAAAGCTATTTTATCCCTCTAGTAGTTTCCCCGAGATATATTTGATTGATATCTAATGTCGGTTCAGTAATATTTTTGAAAATTGATATTTTTGTTAAATTTTGAGTCTTAGAGGTTTAGAATGACTCAAAAGTGGTATTTGAGGTCATTCAGAGTTTTAGGTCTCAGAATGAAATTCTGTCGATTCCATCAGTTCTGAAATATTGAAATTGGTCTAAAAGAGTCGACGTAATCATATTTGGGGTCATATCATGGATTTGGGGAATTAAGTTAGAAATAGTTGAGTTTTTGACCATAGGTTTGACTTTAGTCAATATTTGAGGATTGGATGCTCATATTTGAATTCTTACGACTCTGTTGAATTTGAAGGGTGATTTTAGGCCTAGGGAGAGTTCATGTATAATTTTCAGAAGCTCCGAGGGTGTTTTGGTTTTTTGAGGCATAAAGTTGGTCTAGTTGCAACATTTTGGTTTTTGGGTCGAGGAGGCCTCGAAATCAAATTTCGATAGTTCTATTGAGTCTAGAACATCAAGTTTAGTAGGGTTGCATATATGGTTTATCTACGGGGTTCTGAATGAATTTTGAGGGTTAATTCCGAGATTTTGAGAATTGTAGAGTTGTTGTCATCTGGTGCCACTTTATGTGCTTCGTATTCGGGGAGCGGGAAGCTGCAATCGAAGAAGTTATTGAACTTAGCCTTCGTGTTGTGGGAGCTCCTCCGTGTTCGTGGAAGCCTGACTTTTTGGTTGTTGCATTCGCGGGATCCCAACCGCGTTCGCGATGAAGATCGGATTTGACCTCCGCTTTCGTGGAGTAAGTGGACTGTGATCGCAGAGGGGAAAATTTTGCCTGGATAGTGAAGTCTTCTAAAAGTTGGGATTTAGCCTAATTTCACCATTTTTGGTGATTTGGGATCTCGGGGAGGCAATTTACAAAGGAGTTTTTATAGGGAAATTTTGGGGTAAGTGATTCTAACATCAAATCTTGTTTACCTATTGATTATTTAAGGTTTTTAGCATGAAATTGAGGTTTTTGAATTGGAGAAATTGGGGTTTCAAGAACTTGAATTAGTTCCAATGATTTGATGATTGTGAGCTTGTTTTAAGTTCGAATCCACTTCCGTTTCTAGTAAATCCAAAATACTTTGAGGATGTTGTTTATGTAAAAATTTCTAGAATTTTCGGCTCGTTTTTGAAATTGGGTTTTTTGAGAATTTTGGATCAATTTCGACTATGTTCAAAAATATGATATGTATATCGTTGGTTCCATATTTAGATTAGGAACTTGAATTTGCATAAATTTTGGTGATTTGGCGTACATTCGGAAGGGAAATGCTTACGTGGAGTGACCGATCGCGTATTGGCGAAGGCAAGTGAACTTTTAAAACTCCGTGAATCTCTTAGAATTCTCGAATAGCATGTTGTATATGTGTTGGGGCATAATAGGGATGAGGTTATGGGTTTATTTATGATATAAACTAATCTAACATAAATTGACAGGGTTAATAAAAGATGATGTGTGATATTATTAAGTATTGAATATTATATGTTGTAATCTAGATGTCTATGTGTATTTGATGAAATACTTGATAGTCTAATTGTGATTTTAGCTTGTCTAAATTGGGTATTCCTCATTACTTATATGAGCATGTTGTTTGCATTGGTTCTAAAATAATGTGATGAGAGTTATATAATTGTGAGATCGAGGTCATTTTCGGCCATAAATATGATATGGCCGAGGTCATTTTTAGCAAGAGATTTATAGGCCATGATCATTTTCGGTGGAATTATATTGCCAGGTCATTTTTGGTGGGATTATATTGTCGAGGTCATTTTTGGTGAGATTATATGGTTGTGTGGGATCGAGGTCATTTTCGATCAGAGATTATGAGGACGAGATCATTTTTGGTCAAAGTTTATTATGCTGAGGTCTTTGCCAGAAAGTGCACACATGCATGATCATTAAGTGTACATATAAATATTCTGCATACTTATGTTGATAGTTTGATGCCTATTTGTGACTTGTGAATATTTGTATGATATATCATGTGATATTGAGTTGTGATCTGAACCTTATTTGAACTGTATAGTATAAACTGCTAGGTTAAGCTGATTTTTGTGCAGGTTGTAGTCTAGAGGTTCAGTTGTGATGGAAAGGAGTTCGTATATTCTATTAGATTTACTTAGTTTTTCTGGATAGCTTATTGGGTACTGCATTGTTTGGTACTCACCCTTGCTTCTACACTTGTGTAGGTTCAGAGCTTGGACTTTGATCACCGTCTTCTTCTGATCATTCAAAGCTTCTAGGATTTTTGGGAGAGGTAGCTATTGACATTCAGCATACTCTCAAATTCTCTATACTTTTATGCTTTACTTTACTTGAGAGTTAAAGATATATTGAGATTGTATTTTATTTCAGTTTTGATTTTATTTAGCGGCTTGTACATGTGACAACCAATCTTAGGCTGATTTGTCCAGTGGGAAAAAACAGGTGTCATCACACCCAAAATCAGGTCGTGATAGCTATAGTGCTGCAGGGAGGAGGTAGAGGTACTGTGCAGACTGGCGGTGGTAGGGGAACTCAGTGCTATGTTTTTCCAAGGAGACTCGAGGTTAAAGCTCAGTGCTACATTTTCCTATGTGTTTACTTATTTTGAATTTAGATTTAATTTGACTTGTGATCGCATACATGTGCCTGTTCATGTTTCTACACTCGTGGGTGAGCCCTTAGTGGTGGATCGAGTGTATCGATCTTGTCTTGTTTCTTTGGTCGGGTATAATACTTGGGTAGATATGATTATTTTGGGAATGGTAGACTTTGATGTTAGTTTGGGTATAGATTGACTTTCTCTCTACCGTGTTATTCTTGAATGTTATGCTAAGACTATTACCTTAGCAATATCTGGTACCCCAAGGATTGAGTAGAGGGGTACTAATGGCTCTAATCCAAATAAGGTTATCTCCTATATGCGTGCTCAGAGGATGATTGATAAGGGTGTATGTCCTATTTAGCCTTTATTCGAGATACCAGTTTCGAGTCACATCCTATGGATTCTATTTTCTGTGGTTAAGGATTTTGCCAACGTGTTTCCTATCGATCTTCCTGGTATTCTTCCGGACATGGATATTGACTTTACTATTGAGTAGAAGAGTACTAGTGACTTTACTACAAGTGTGTCACCTTGGGGTGTACTAGTTCTATTTGTGAAGAAGAAGGATGGGTCTATGAGGATGTGCATCGATTATAGATAGTTGAACAAGGTGATTTTCAAGAAAAAATATCATCTTCATTGTATTGATGATTGTTTGATCAGCTTCAGGGTGCGGCCTTATTTTATAAGATTAACTTGAGATCTGGGTACCATCAATTGAGGATTAGGCTATCAGATATTCTTAAGACTGCTTTTTGGACCCATTATGAGTTTGTGGTTATGTCTTTTGGGATGACTAATGCCCCAGCAATTTTCATGGAGTTGATGATTGAGGTGTTCTGGCTGTATCTAGACTCCTTTGTGATTGTGTTCATTGATGATATCTTGGTATATTTCAAGATAGAGGAGGATCATGATTGCCATTTGAGATCAGTGCTCCAGAAATTGAGAGAGCAGAAGTTATATGCAAAGTTCTCCAAATATGAGTTTTGTCTTGATTCTGTAGCATTTGTAGGACACATGGTGTCCAAGGAGGGTATTAAAGTGGATTCGGCCAAGATTGAGGCAGTTAAAGGCTAGACTAGACCTACTTCCTCTATCGAGATCTGGAGTTTTATAGTATTGGTTGGTTATTATAGACACTTTGTATAGGGTATCTCCACCATTGAGGCCCAATAGACTAAATTGCTCAGAAGGTTGTGTATTTTCATTGATCTAATAAGTGTGATGTGAGCTTTAAAAATCTCAAGAATTTATTAACTTCATCTCCCATCTTGACCCTATCCTAAGAGGGTATGGACTTTATTTTATATTGTGATGCTTCCGAAGTTGTCTTAGGTGGGCTATTGATGCGTAAAGGGAAGGTGGTCGCCTATGCTTCTAGACAGTTGAAGGCTCATGAGAAGAACAACCCTCCTCACGATTTGGAGTTAGCAGTGGTGGTGTTTGTGTTGAAGTTATGTCGTCATTACTTATTGGTTGCATTGTGAGGTATTCATCGATCACTGGAGTCTTCAGTACATCCTTAATTAGAGGGATCTGAACTTGAGATAATAGATGGCTTGAGTTGCTTAAGGACTATGATATGACTATCTTGTATCATTCAAGAAAGGCCAATGTGATGGCCGATGCTTTGAGTAGGAAGGCCCTTGGCTAGAGATGCTTAGAGGTTAGCTAACAGTTTTATATAGTTGTGGGTTTCTGAGGAGAGTGGAGGTTTTATTGCTTTCATTGAGGCTCAATCTTCTTTAGTTGAGCAAATTTGGGAGCACCAGTTAGATGTTGAGAAGTTGTGTCTCATTCGAGACAAGGTGTTAAGCGGTGAATCCAAGGAGGCTAGACTCGATACACATGGTGTTTTGAGGATTGAGGATAGGATTTATGTGCCTAAGGTGGGTGACTTGATCATATTAATTCTAGAGGAGGCTCACTGTTCCAGATATTCTATTTGCTCGTGTGTGGAAAAGATGTACCATGATCTTAGCCAGCACTATTGGTGGTGTAGGATGAAGAAGGACATCGCTAAGTTTGTGTCCAAGTGTTTGACCTGTCAACAAGTCAAGTATGAACACCAACGGCTTGGGGTGTGACTCAGAGGATGCTCATTCCTACTTAGAAGTGAGAGCGAATCACCATGAACTTTGTTATGGGTTTGCCTCCCCACCATGGGTGGTTATGTCTCTATTTGGTTTGCTGTTGACAAACTGACCAAGTCTGCCTATTTCATTCCAGTACAAGTGAAGTACACAGCGGAAAATCTAGCCTAGTGGTATATTAGTCAGATTGTTCAGCTTCATAGTGTACCTATATCCATTATTTTAGATTAGGGTTCATTTTTTACTTCGTATTTATGGAGAGCATTGCAGCATGGATTGGGTACTAGACTTGATATGAGTACAGCTTTTCAGCCACAGATTGACGGACAATCTGAGCAGACTATTCAGGTGTTGGAGGATATTCTTCGAACCCGTATTATTGATTTTGTGCTATGAGATTAGCATTTTCCCTTAGCGGAGTTTGCTTATAAAAATAATTATCACTCCAGTATTCAGATGAACCCATTTGAGGCGTTGTATGGTAGGTGGTATTGATCTCCTATCGGGTGGTTTGATTTAGCTGAGATGGACTTTTGGACACTGATTTGCTTAGGGATGCTATGAAGTAGGTTTGTATGATTTAGTGAAGGCTCTTGACAACCAAGAGCAGGAAGAAGATTTATACATACAAGAGAGAGGAGAGATTAGCATTTTCCCTTAGCGGAGTTTACCTACAACAATAGTTATCACTCCAGTATTCAGATGGCGCCATTTGAGGCATTTTATGGTAGGAAATGTCGATCTCCTATCGGGTGGTTTGATTCAGCTAAGGTGGACTTTTAAGACACTAATTTGCTTACGGATGCTATGGAGCATGTTCATATGATTTAGTGAAGGCACTTGATAGCCCAGGGTAAGAAGAAGAGTTGTACAGACAGGAGAGTTCGACCATTGAAGTTCATAGAGAGTGACCATGTTTGGCTCCGAGTGTTGCCCATGAAGGGAGTGATACGGTTCAGAAAAAAGGGCAATATTAGCCCTTGGTTCATTGGCCCGATATTTTTTGGCGGGTGGGGAAGGTGGCTTATAGATTTTCCTAGCCACCTAGTTTGTCAGTCCCATATGATCTCCCTTGATTCGGTTGAGTTGGGTCTAGATTTAACATTTAAGGAGGAGCCCATAGTCATTCTTGATAGATAGTTCTGTAAGCTTAGGACCAAGTAGATAGCTTCAGTGAAGATCCAATAGAGGCATTATTCATTTGGAGAGACTACTTGAGAGGTGGAGTCCGATATACGTGCCTGATAACCACAACTCTTTGAGGCTTCAGGTATTTTTTTTAATTTATGTTCGAGGACTGACATGGTTTTTAAAGGTGGATGATGTAATGACCTAGAAGTTCATTTTTGGGATTTTTTTTGGAAAATGACTATTTTACCCCTCTCGATAGTTGCTCCAGGTTATTTTTTATCATTGTTGGGTGTTAGTTTTGGGAAATTCTTTGAAAAGTTGAGTCGTGGAAGTTTTGAGATTTTTAACAACTTAAAGTGTTCAAAAGTGGTATTTGAGACCAAATAGATTTACGAGTTTCATAACGAAATTTCGTTGATACCATTAGCTCTGAAATATAGAAATTGGTATAGGTGAGTCATAGCTTCTAAAATTGGAATTATATCGGATATTTGAGGTCCTAAGTTGGAAATTTAAAGAATGTTAAGCCTTGGTTTGAGTTTGGTCAACTTTCGGAGTTTTAATGCTCGAAATAGAATTTCAACGGCTCTGTTGGATTTGGGGGATGATTTAAGGTATAGGAGTGCTCTTGGTTGAATTTTTTGAGGTCCTAAGCTTGTTTTGTTATTTTGAGGCTTAAGGTTAGTTTAGTTGTGACTTTTCAGATTTCGGGTAAAGATGACCTCGAATTCAAATTCTGATGACTCCATTGAATCCGGAGCATCGTATTAAGTAGGGTAGCATATAGAGTTTGTGTGTTCAAAATTCCGAACGAATCCCGTGGGTCTAATTCAGGACTTGAACTTAATGAGCTTTCTGTGTTTTCTTGTGTTCTAGTGCCTGATATACCCTTCATCGCGATCGCGAAGGGTATTGATCGCAATTGCCTAGGTATTCATCCTGTGCTTCACGATCGTGTGGTGGGCACCGCGATCGCGTAGCTATGTGTCCTGAGGAGTTGTGATCGAGTTCGCGCTCGCGAGGGTCGATTTAATAAGGTTATCCGTTGACTCTCCGCGATCGCGAGATATTATTCATCGTAAACGTGATGGCTAAATATTATCTGAATAGTGTTTAGTCTCCACGTTCAAGATTTAGACTTTGTTTCACCTTTTTAAAGTTTAGGGAGCTCAGGAGAGGCGATTCTTTAGGGTTTTTCAAGGAAAATCAGTTGGGTAAGCTCTTTTACCATGGATTCTTGATTAACCATTAATTATTTACTATTTTAACTTGAATTTGAGGATTTCAATTGAAGAATTTGGGGGGATTTCAACAACTTCGAAAATTTAGTCGAATAAGGATTATAAACTGATTTTCAGTCCAAATTCGAAATGGTTTTTACTAATAGTTTCCAAATGCTTCAAGGAATGTTTTCACATAAAAAAATTTAGATTTACTCCTCATATTTGGAATCGGGTTTTTGGGGCAATTTTAGCTCGGTTTTTTAAAATTATGACTTGGGTGTCGTTGAACTTGTTTTCTTATTGGGAATTCAAATTTGAATAGATTTTATTGATTTGGAGCATCTGTGTAAAAGAAAGACTCAAATTTTGGAGTAGTGTTGGTTAAATTCGAGGCAAGTGAACTTCTAAACCTTCATTTAAGCTTGTAGGATCTTGTATTCTTGTTTCGTATGTTGGGGAGTAATGGAAAGCGGTTTGGGACTATTTGACTATTGTGATTGAACTTGATAATGAAGAAATAAGGTAATAAATGGCAAATTTGATAAGTTAGAATGATGTGTTCGATATGATTAAGCCTTTGACTAATTGTGGATATGTGAATAGATTGTTGTGACATGAGTTATGACTTGTTTTTAATATCATTCAATTATTGTGATTTATATGAACATCACCTATTTGCATTGGTTCTAATATATTGACATGGAATTGATTGAGTATTATGCCGAAGGAAAATAATTCCGGCGATTGATATTTATGCTGAAGAGAAATGGTTCTGGTGGATACATGGACCATGTGAGTGTCCCATGGGTTCCGTCCTACTAGTCAGCGGATATGTATCATTAGGACAGATATACATCATTATACGTGAAATTGCATTATATATTTTTTTTCATTTGTGGACTGTGTTTACTCCTTGATATTCCCTTGGTTTATACTACAAATTGGTGTGATTTGACTGAGACTTGAGTTGCATTGTTGTTGATTTATACATATTTTTGTTGCTAGAACTGTTAGACTGGGCTGATTTCTATGCAGGTTGTAGTCTGAGGGGTTTGGTTGGTATGATAGGAGCACTTGCATTCTATTAGTTTTGCTTAGTCTTAGTTGTTCGTCTGTTGGGTACCGTGTCGTTCGTACTCACTCTTTGTTATCTACACTTGTGTAGGTTCCGTGCCTGGGTGGTGACATCAGTTCTTTTTTCTTCCATCCAAGGCTTTACAAAGGAGACTTGAGAGGTAGTTGTTCGATGCTAGCGGTCTCCCTTGTTCCTCTTTACTTCTACTTTGTTCTATTCGAGTGAAAAAGACTTTGACACTTGTGTTTATTCTTATTATTGTTGTATTAGAGGCTTGTACATATGACAACCAATCCTTTGGAGGTATTGTAGTTGACTAATTAGACTTCCGCATTTTTATATTATTTATCTATTTTAAACTGTTTCCGCATTATTTTCTACAAATGTTGGGTTTAGGCTGACTTATCCGGTGGGAATGGATAAGTGTCATCACACTCGGATTCGGATCGTAACAATTCAACAGTCTTTGCAAGAGGACAATGTTGTCCATCTTTTGATTGAAGAGTCAATCTGTCCCAAACCTTAGCCCGCTTAGGGTTGGGTTGGGCTGCTATTTTATAGGTCCTTTAATTAAAATGATCAGTTCATCCTAACCAATTTAATTCGCTAGCCCTTTAGTGTTAGGTTGGGTTGGATTGGGTTGGATTGAATTGGGTTGGGTCATTTTGACAGCTCTATTGGTAGCTAGTTTGGATGTGAATTATGCAAGTATTAAATCTTGCATAAATAATATTGTGTTTGATAATTGGTTATGAGATAAGTTATTCATATATAAAATTAACATAACAACAACAATAATAATAATAATAATATACTCTGTAAAATCCCATGAAGTAAATTAGTAATCTAATTTTGGTCTATTCAGCACTTTAAGAACCAGAAAGGGAATTGTTTTCAAATTATTATTTGCAGTACTACCATCCGTGACACAGCTTACGTCTAAGGCAACTGTAGTCTGTAAGGTAGAGTCAAAGGGATTAATGTATTATTTTATGTATTATTTTATACAAGATAAAAACTGAAATAATTAATACATGTAAAACCTATACATGAATAATTGCTCTTGCATAACTAATACTAATTACATGAAATAATACATAAATTTTCTCATAATTTATCCTTGCATTATCAATATCTACATAACTCTAACCATCTACTAATCGACTCCTAAGGCACTATGATTTCCAAATAGTTTTAGGCTAATAAAATTTTGTCATTTTGTAATGCTCAACTAGAAGAATCGGCCTAAAATAGAGTTGGATTTCACATAAACTCATGTAAATGAACCTAAAATAACCCAATTTTATTTAACTTCTTTCTTTAATGTAATACTTAGCCCAGAAATTTTAATAATGTATAGGGTTCGTTTGGTAGAGTGTGTTAGCAAAAATAATGCATGCATTAATTAGGTTTATTATTAGTACTTTGTTTGATACATTTTTTCATGACATATATAACTAAGGTTTGCATTAGTTATACAGTCAAACCTCTATAAATGCATATGCCTGAGACCGAAAAAAAATATTCATTTATCGAGATTATTAGTTTATCGATAAATGCATAAAATATTTATTTATCGATAAATAAATATTTATTATTTTAGAGAGTATTTTGCAGTATGTGTCATAAGAAAGGAAAAAAAATATTTAAATTAAGAATTTCAAAAGTTTAAATCTAGGAAACTAAAAAGTCTAGTCTTTGCATATTTATTATTTAAATCTAGGAAAGCTAAACGAATTTAGTAAAGTTTAATGTTTCTAATTGTATTCATGTATATAGAATATGAAGAGATTTTATGTTAACTATAAAAAGAAAAAGCTAGATGAGATTAGTTTTAGTTTTGGTGGGAAGAAAAAACAATCAACTATAGAATCATATTTTAAAAAGAAATAGTTATTGGTCTAGTATTATTAACTGATTAAATATATATAAATTTTTGATGTACTCTAGTAATTATTACTTTATATTTTTTCTGGGCCTTTAATACTTTATTTTTAATTATCATCTAATCCATTTAGCGAGAATATTACTTTAATATAACTGGCCCAAGTTGGGACCAGGGGAAAAAATTAATTTAGCGAGATTATTACTTTATCAAGGTTTTATTGTATACTCTATTGTGTATTAAGACCTGCATTACTAATACCATGGATTTGTAGGTATTAGTAATCAAGGGGATTTAATGCTTGTATTAGTATGGTTAAAGACTCAATTAACCCTCAAAACCCCTTTTACATCTTTTCTGTCATAATTGTTAAGAATATTTTTATAAATAAATATTTATATGCAATGCATGTTATTTTTTAATACATTAAACCAAATAATGCATGAGAAATATCCTATGTTACACTACCAAACGACCCCTATATGTTTATTTAACAATTTTGTGTACCAGATTGATAAGGACATAGAGTTAGTATTAGAGTTATTTTCGCAAGGCGTAATAACCAATAATAAACGAGTATATATGAAGGTGTAGCACATATATATAGTATAATTAATATAAGTTTGGTACATATATTGATGAAGAAGGGGTAGTTGGGAAAATAATCAAAGCCTGATCATTATTTTGCATTATGGCCATCATATATAGATCTGACAGAACAAGTATTAATTATGGGTCGTGGCTCATTTAGAGAATTTATGAATTTTCCTCCCCACTATTTAAGTGGGAAAATGTGACTTGTCTTACCCAAATACTTGTATGGTTGGATTGGTCTACCACCTGGTTTCTTAAAAACTTGGTCACCCACACAACATGATATTGCTTTTGCCATTGCTAAACCAGCTAACATATACACTACTTAAACATAAAGTAATTATGTATATATATCATGATTAGTAGTTTTGTTTAATTTGCACGGGTAAAGTTTCATTCTAATTAACTGCAATAATTGACTTTGATCAAGTGCATTATATATGTTTACCACTAAAAGCATATGGAATGTTAATAAGTAGTACTCCCCTTTCAATTTAGGTGGCATATAGTCAAACTGGACATGAAATTTAAGAATTGAAAGAAATATTTTTTTAGAAATTTGTGATTTTAAATTTGTCATGAGATTTTTATAGTTATAAAAGAATGTCACTAAAGATAAATAAAAAATTAAAAATTAAATAATTTTATATAAATAAAATATTATTCCTTTTTTAACATACCAAATAAGAAAATAGTGTCAGAATGGAATGAAGTAGCATTATATCGATCTGCATGCAAAATTTTGAGAAACCACATTAATTATTCATCATGATTTTGAACATACAAAAATCTTATCAAATACAGGAATATACGATGTGAATGTTGATTGAAACTCACGTCCGCTTGACTTGATGTGATAAATCGATTATGGTGTACTAACGTCATAATTCGAATTGCAGTATTCTTGACAAAATCCCTTTTTTAAAATGTAGTTATCAATTGTCTTATAATTAATAGTATAAAACAACAATCTTGATTGTTTTCCACTTATCATTAAGGATTCCAAATACTTTCTCGTTTAATTTTATTTTTATAATATCATTATTTAGTATTCAGTGTAGAAGAGTTGAGGATACCAAAATCATCATGTGCACATCATTATTTTCGTATCCCAACTTATTAAATATTACATTGAATATGTTTAATCATTTAATCAGTGTAGAATGCGACCTAGAATAACTAGAAATAGTTTTTGTCTCTGTTCTAAAAGAAAAAAAAAAAAAAAAAAAGGTTAAGTGGGACGAGAGAAACTAGATCTATGTAGAGCATATGAAACATCACCAGCAGGAATCTCTTGTTTTATACTGTAATGATTAAAACTTTACATAGAAGAGAAAGATTAATATATATAATTTTATCAATAAAAACTCTAGAAAGTAAGTGTTACTGCGATTTTTTAATTTTTTTTCTTAACATTATTAGAATAATTATACTTGGACGATATATCAACTGCAATATTGATTTCTCTGAATATCTATTGGACAGGTGACACTTAAATCGTGTTCTTAAAAAGTTAGAATCAAATACGTATCAAACATATTCGAGGTCATGTATAGATGGTGCAACTAGAGGAAAATTCAATGTTATAAGTTTATGAGCTCTGGAATTTTAATTATTATTATTTTTGAGTTACTAACTTAAGAATTAATAATTCGTAAATATTAAATTAATTTTAATACAAATACAAAATTATATCAAAACTACTTATTTTTGCCGAACTCATACCGTCAACTCTACATCCACCCCCAGGCCACATTCATTTTGGGCATAGTGGGAAAGCATTGTGCACAAGGAAGATGAGAGGCAGAAAGGTACAAATGAGTCACAAGGTAATTTTTGGTCAAGGTTGCCTAAGTTATTGTCATGTTCATGTTTTTGACAATATGGGAGCATCACAAACTGACACATAAATCAAATATTAATTCAACCAGCTTGCAGGTGAGCTTTTGGGGCATCTCCAACCCTAGCATCAAATTTTGCACCGCTTTGCACTAAAAAAAAATCTTTTTCTCCCTCTTTATTATTATATTATTATTTATTATTTTATTTATATTTTCTTATTTCATTAAACAAAATTCTTTTTAAAAAATATTCAATATATATAATTTTTATATTGTTTTAAATTATAGTCGTTTAATATAAAATTATTTTATATCATTATTTTTTAAATAATATAAATTGCTAGCAAATATTACATATTATACATAATAATGGATAACACAAATAAAAGTGAAATCATTAACGAAATATAATTAAATAAACATTACACAATTGAAAATTTTATTTTAAATTCTACATGAATATTCAACTTTCAAGATCACTACGATGCTCTCATAAATGCTCTATTAATGCATTACGTAGTTCAAAATAAGCTTCTTTGTCCTTAATTTTTTTTATGTCGAGCAAGAAATTATTGAAATCGGTAATTTTCATCTACTGCAATTTCTACCGTCGGAGTTGAACCATCTAAAGCATCTTGAATTGGTGTGTTAAGATCACGCTCATCCTCAATTATCATGTTGTGCATTATAATACATGAAGTTAATATATTCACCACTTTATATTTTTGCATATTTAATTTTTGTCAAGATTAATTATACTTATATCTAAAATTAATATTATAAAAATATTACGTAAAACTAATAAAATATTTTAATTAAAGCATACTAATTTATATAATATTTAATTAAAAATATGGTATAATAAAATAATAATAAAGAACAATTGATATAATGATTTGGTGCAAAAATTTGGCACGGATAGAAACAACTTTGCATCAAATACTATATTTGATGCAAAATTTGGCATGAATTGAAGATCACCTTAGTTATTTGGAGGTTCAATTTGTCAAAGGTGAGAAGACAAAAATAAAAGCAAGAAAGAAAGGAATTCATACTTGTCTCAAGACAAATACTGTTGACTTAGTCCTAGTGTTGCATTTGATAATTTTCTACCCAAACCTAACAAACATAGGACAATGACCTTTTCTCCTTGGCTTTTAACTTATTGTTGTCAATTATTTATATCTTCCAATTAGAAAGAGCCAACTACATATTTAATTTGCACATCTTAGATGGCATATATCCCTTCAATCAAAATTGCTACACAAAATCCAGACATATTATTTGCACTTTCAACTAGTACAATATCATCATTTATTTATTTTTCGCATGAAATATTTTTCCTAGCTAATCCAAGAAATGAAAATCATCAATTTGACTTAGAATTTGATATTAAAATAAGATTTTGGTTATAGTATTGAATTCATTTTCTTATTGGTAATGCATCCACATAATCAATTTTGTATTTTTAACTTGTTGACTCGAGGGGTGAGTTTGAATTGACTAACAAGACTTTGACCTCGATGTATCTTAAAATTATAGAATTGTGTTACCTAGACTAATTTGGACTGGTTATTGATGAATTTGGATATATATATATATATATATATATATAAATTGAATTCCAAGAAAGTGAGGCTTTAACTTTTAGTTTACTTATTTTTCCATAAAAGCATGTTAGATGTGTTGCTTATGTGCATTTGAAACATCTAGTTAGTGTAAGTGGTAAAGCATAACCTCGGTTGGATAGTTTGAAGTATCTAGTCTACACTGTGTTTTCGACATTGTTTGATACTTCTAGTTGTTCTTGATATGTTGTAATATTTGATTACCTATTTAGCACATATTATCACTGTATACAACACATAATTCTTGCACACGATGATGTCATAGGATTTAATAGTGGTTATAGTTACTATCGAGTAAAATGTGAGGTTAATGCATTGTCTTAGGCAGGTTAGACATGCACCTATGCTTCAAAATTGGGTAAGACATAAGGTTGATGTACCGCTCAGAATTAATTTATATTGCATAGTTGTTGTAGCAGATGATATGTTATATCTACATGTATTATTTGTATTCTTGAACTCTAGATAAATTGCTTTACTTGGATATTATTCTTATGTTTGTACTGCTTTATTTATGCAAACACATTCCACACACCAAGCTTGCCTACTAGGAATTCATGCTACAATCTGGGGGTTGCCAGTTGATTCTTGGAATTCACATGCTCAGTCTTCACCTTTCCTTCTTGTATTTTTTGCCTAATAATAAAATGACAGTCTATCTCTATGTGCTTTGTTATGTCATAAAACACTGAATTGGCAATTATTTGTAATGATACCTTGCTATCACTCAACACATGTACAAGTTCAGATGCCTGATTTTCTGTCTCCTTCAGTAATGTTGTAAACCTTAGATATTGCACTTGCCATGCTTCTATATTTAGCCTTTGTTGAACTTCTGAAAACTACATTTTGATTCTTGGATTTCTATGAATCCAAGAAGTCTCCATGTTTGATCAAGAATCCTGAAACAGACCTTCTAGTGTTAGGACATGATGCTCATCTACTTCACAGTAAAAACACTTAAAATGCTTGGGTTCTCTTTTGATATACCTCATCACCCATATTGTTGCTTCCCGATGTGATCTATTTGGTTGTTGCAAGAACTAGCTGAGAGTTTGAACTGGAAAGACAATGTCTGGCCTTGTTAGTGTTATATACAACATCTTCCCAATCAATCTTTCATACTGGCTCTTATCTTCTAATAACTGATCATCAGACTGTCCTGATAAACTGTCAATTTATTGTATGTTGATCTTCACATTTGCCTCCAATGGTGTCCATGCTGGTTGGCACTCCCAAATCCAGTTTTGAGATAATCTCTAAAGCATACTTCCTCTGGTTAATTAAAAGTTCTTTTGCAGATAGGTTGAATTCCATGCCAAGAAAGAGTTTCAAGTTTCCAATGTCCTTGATCTTAAAAGCCTCTTACAAGGAAGCTTTGGTATGTTCTACAAGGAGCAACTTACTACCAGTCGGCAGACACCAACATGTCATCCACATATACAAGAATCACTACTATATCAGATCATTGCTACTTGATGAATAAGGAATGCTCTAAATTGATTTGGATAAACTCTGACTTCAACGGTGCTTCACATAGCTTCAAGTTCCAATGTCTACTAGCCTGTTTGAGCCCATAGAAGAATTTCAAAAGTCTGCATACAAGATGAGACTCCCCATGACTTGAAAATCCCTCAAGTAGGTCCATGCATACTTCATAAAGTAGAATACCCTACAGAAAAGCATTATACACATCCAACTGATGAATGGACCAATTATGCTGACTTGTCAAGGAAAGAAAAGTTCTCGCAGTGGAAATTTTAACTAGAGAAAAGATCTCATGAAATTTAAGTCCTTCTCTTTGGTTGTAGCCTTTGGCAATCAACCTAGTCTTGAATCTTTCTATGTCATTGGTCTTAGCGTCACATTATACACCCATTTACAATCAACGGAAGTCTTACCCTTAGGCAAAGACAATTGTAACACCTCTGAAGTCCCTAACCTGAACTAACTCAAAAACAATCTGAGAACTTCACCAGATAAGGACCACGATACCCACCAAGGACCGTACTAAGCTTCACAGTCCATAGAGAGTTACCGTAATAGCATTAGGAAATGTGAGAAAAAACGTGAAGAGTCCATGGAGGGCTTCACGACCCGTGGTGCTTTTAACGGACCGTGATGTCGTGAGTGAACTTGGCCCCCAAGACCTACTTAAGTGGGAAGACAACCACGACAGGCACCATAAACCGTGGTGAGCTTCACTAGCCAGGTGACCTCCATGAAGTCGACCCCCTCCTGACCAGAATTCAATCCTACCACCATGACCCTCACTACAACCCGTGGCAAGCTTCACGGGCCGTGGTGACCTTCCATGAAGGTTGCCCCACTCAGTTTTAATGAGGGCTAGTCCGATCTTTTTCCATCTTTTTTCAACTGAACCCTGCACGTTTAGGGACTAAAATTTTGCCGCTTGACATATCCAATAGGATTTTTCCTCTCATTAACTCTTAGAAATTTTGAGAAAGGAGACTAGAGATAAGGAAAAGAGCTAGGGTTCAAGGTTTTCAAGCAATCCATTCTAGTTTCAATCGTTTCTTCAATTTCCAGGTATGTAAGGCTTATCTGAACATTTGAATGAGTTCGTCCGCGTGCCCTACATCTTTATTAAGCCGAGATTGAGTCTAGAGTTGAGTTGAGTCCTTATATACATTGAGTTCATGATTTAATTTTTTTTCTATTAAGTCATGTATAATTATGCATTGATTGTAATTGGCTTTCATGGCTACTTTCCTATGAACCTAATTGATTTGATGATCATGACATGCATACTCTTAATTAAAAATGATGGCTTTCAGGCATTAATAAAGAGAGTGATTTGAACTAATATTTTGTATGTGTGTGTGTATATATATATATATATAATACATCAATAATTGTATTACCACAAGGAATAATAAATTAAAATTGATTTAGATTGAATGATTTAGATGTATGATGATTTCGTTGTAAGATTACAAGTGATAAAATAGATAGAGTTTTGATGAAATAAAGTTGTAAATCCTACTCAGTACTCCATCTCTCTTATAGTTTCATCATGTTTATCTGATAGTTTACACTCTCTTCCCCGGTTTTACTCTTTTTTTTTATTTCTTACTATCCTGTTCATTTCTTCCTCTTAACTTATATTCTTAATAACATCATCTTTAACCACATCTTGGACATACATCAGGCAACAAATTAGTCCTTTGTTCATTAATCGGACTTTTCAAGGCCCATAATCCTAAGAATTTACAGGTTAATCCATAGGTGTTATTAGGAAATCAAGAGGCTAACCATATACTAAGGGTAAATAAATAAAATTAGAATGTAAAACAATTTACATACAAAAACAGTAAAACAAAGTTGTATCATATTTTGGGGGGGAATTAGGTATAAAACTGTGTTAAGACTTACATGATTTTAACAGAGAGAGGTTTCCCTTTCGAGAACCCTAAAGGACTTTGCAAATAAACTGAAAACTTCACACAAACACACTTATTATTATTTCACTCTTTAGTACAAACTAGGGATTGTTTTTTGAAGGGTAGGATGAAGAAAAGGGGAATATGTTGGAGATTTTCAGCTCAAGGTTTTTTCACTCTTCTTTCTAAAAACTTATGTCTTCCTAATGCAAACCACACTTTCTTATATAGACTCGAGGTCAAGTAAATAAAAGGTTTAAGACACGCTACGTGGCCCAATTATTGATGGCCGACAAACTAATAAGATTTGTTTTTTAATAATGCGTGTCGGGTGCTCATTGGGCCCCATCATCACATGCATTATTAATTTCATCTTTTACTGACTGATATAGACAGATCTGCTTATCAACAGTTTTTCCCTTGGAAGATAGTGATAAAGTGACAGCACTCTTTTACAAGACCTTAGTGAGCATACCCACCTGACACTCTTTCTTACTTTATACAATAACCACAAACTTCTTATTCATGATTTTCTCTTAGTACATAGCTATCTTCCTTTCTTTATTGCTTTGTCTTGAACTATGTGTCCAGATTATGTAGAGCAATGGAGTTTTAGGCAAAGTGATAGCCATTAACAGGTTTGATATGTCTTTACTGGCTACTGTTTGAGACGGACTAGTTGTACCTTGATCTGGTACTGTAGATTTCTGAGCATTCAGAGGGGAATGCACATCCTTCTCATCCATTTTTGATTGAGATGGAGAACTCATCTCTTCAGTATGAGTATCTTTGTTATTTGTTTTGGAAACAAACTTACCTTGGAAGGTTTCAAGCTGCTTCAGAAGTCTCATGTTTTCTAGAACGAGAGCCTCATTTTTGGTATTTAGTCTTTTGAAGGCTTCGGTCATAGTGGAGTAATGAACACAAAAAATAATTTTATCTGTGTCTTTTTGGATGTTGTATTGAGGCGTTTGGATTTGATTTTGTCTGAGGGCTGGTGAAATGTAATAGTTTGGCCCAAGTATTCCTTTGGCATAGTCTAAAGTTTTTGTAAAATTATTAAAGCCTTTGAAAAAAGGGTTTTAAATATCATTTATTGAGTCTATGACTTCTAACCAAGTCTGAAAAATACCATTAGTCTTACCATGTATAACAACATAACATTTAAATTTATTTTTTCTATTTTTGTCTGAAAAATATTGACATAGAGCATTATTTGCAGCAATAAAATGTTTAGTATCTTGTTTATTATATGTTATCCATAGATTGTCTACTAAATATTTCTGTATTTTATCTATATTACAATCTGGTAGTATTCTAAAAGATAGGTTACATTGAGGATAAAAAATTAAGTTGAATTTACCCAAGTAAATCCTCTCCATCATCTCAAGTGTACCTTGTGGTCTAAAATTAGTCTTATCTAATAATGTCTGATCGTACGAGTCTAATTGGGCTACGCCCTTGCCCTTGTTTGCTGGCTTTTGGCCAGTTGGTCTCATGCTGAAACATAGGTAATCTAATTAGTTTTAAGTTTTAATCTACTCAACTGATCAGTTAATTCATTATCTTTTCCTTTTACATACTCAAAAAAAATTATATTATTATATATAGATATAACATCCATAAAATTTAACCATCGTATTTTGCTACTATCTTTACTATTTATTATTTGGTGAAATTGGCTTCACAGTCTGTTCGAACTAATACTTCTTCTTTGTTTAATATGTATAGTTTAAAGCTATTTAATACATATATTATTGCTAGTACCTCGGCGTCTATACTATTCATATTTCCCTTTTCTTTATATTTATCACTCTGGTATGCACATATTCTTTTTTTCGTTTTTACTGCTATATTTACTAGGTCTGATTTTCATAATCGCTCCCCATCCTAACTGACTTCCATCAGTTTGGACTATGAGGTAGTCTGACTCTATGGGGATTTTTAAGTCTGGTATATTTTTAACTTTTTCTTTTATCTGTTTCACCAATTTAAATATCTTCTGCATTAAAAAATTTTTGTCCTTTACTTCCTGTCTTAGCATATAAAGGTTCAGCTATTTTTTCTAAGTCTTGAATAAAATTTCTAGCATAGTTTACTAGGTCTAAGATATTTTGAAGATACATTTGTATTGTCTAATTTATTGGGCATGTCTAATACTTTTTTAGCTATATGTGGCTGCAACTTTATTTTACCTTCTCCTATTGTTATTCCTAAGAAATTAATATGTGTTTTACATAATTCTATTTTTTTTACTAATGATTATCCCATTTTTTACAAATAGCCTGAAAATGGTTTGTAAATATCCTAAATGTTCTTGTATGTTTTTACTAAATACTAGGATGTCGTCTACATATACTAATACAAATTTTTTGTAATCTCCAAAAAAATTATCCATTTTTCTTTGAAATATGGGTGGGGCTGTTTTTAAACCGAAAGACATAGCTAGCCATTCAAAATGACCTTCTGGACAAGTAAATGATGTCCATGCTATGCTTTCTGGTGCATTTTTACTTGCCAATATCCAAATTTACAGTCAAATTTGCTAAAACATTTTTTACCTTGTATCCTATTTATTAGCTCATTTTTGTCTGATAATTTGTATGCATCTGTTCTTGTGTTATCATTTAGTCTTTTGTAGTTTATTACCATTCTAGATTTTCCTCTTACTTGCTCACTATGGTTCCTTTCCATGAATGCAGCAGATCTATGTTTAGAAGTTGATCGTCTTATTACTTCTAGTTTTAACAATTCTTTAATTTGTTTGCTAAATTCTTTCGTGTCTTCATTGTTGGCTTCAATAGCTGTTTTATGGAATATTCCGGGTTAATTATGTCTAGTTTACACATTATCTTATTATTGTCCCAATGTACTAGGGTTTTTTCATCAATTATTTCCATCTCATCTAGTATTGCTATTATATTATCTAAATCTCTCTGATCTTTTATTTTTTCTGTTGTACGGATTCCCTTTTGAAAATTATAAAATTATGTTTCTATATTTATTAGATTATAGTCTTTGTCTATCCCGTCTAAATATGATTGTTCTAAATATTCTTCATACATGTTTTGTGAAGTACAACCATTTTTATTGTTGCAGTCTGTGCAACAAGCTATCGTATCTTTCTTGGAAATTGCCTTTAATTGAGATCTCCCTTTTGAAGGATTGTCTTTGATTTGTACTGGAGTATAAGTTATATTTCTAAATAACATTATTCCATCTCTAAAAAACAAACAGCTTCCATTATTTTGTATCAGGAAGTGCAATCCTATTACTAGATCTGTTTTAATATCTAAGTCTTTTGCCAGAATTTTATACATATTGTATGTAGGTTTGTAGAATTTATTGCACGTATTAATAAAACTTATTTGGGCTTTGTCTATGTAATGGTTGTAAAAATTGTAAGTTTCATCCATTTGTATTGCTGATATAGGTTCTTTAAATATTTTTAGTACTTTTGTTAGCAGTATCTTTTTATTTATAAGACAACTTGTACATCATGTATCCACTAATGCTAGAGTTTCTATTTCTATGTCTTTAATTTTAATTCTAGCCAACACTTTTACTGTTCCAAATTGTTTGTCTTCATTACATATAAGGCTAGTATTGTTTTCTTCTATACTCATGAGTTCAGATTCTATATTATCTAGATGTATTATTCCTTGTGTATTTTCTTCTACGTCTACCTTTTGTTTTCCTCTTTTAAGATAAACTAATCTTTATTCAAAATCGTTTAATATAGCTTCTAAAGTTAGTAGCCTTAAATTAGTAACTGAGTCTTTTACTGGTAAATCTCTTGTTGCTTTTCTATTGTTACTTCTAACTTAGCTTCTATGCAAGTTATACATGCTTCCATGTAGCAATTTTGGCATTTGACCCTATTTGTTCTACTCGGGTACCATTTAGAGATAATACATTGGTTACTATCTATTCCCTTATGTCTTTCAAAATTATGACTACATTCTTGCCCTATATTAATCATAGTACTTAATTATAAGTCTTCTAAATTTAGCATTCATCTTTCTAGTCCTAGTTCATTTACGAGATTTTCTTCTTCAAAATCAGAAGATTCAGATTGAGTTTTTTCTGCTATCTCAATACTTACTATAGAGTATATAGTTTCAGTGTCTGACATATATTCATCTACATTTAGTAATGTTTCTTGTAGTTCTTCTACTAATTGAGAATTTCTTGTCTTACTATTATTTCTTTTAGGACATATATTAGCTAGATGCTCTATACTACCGCATGTATAACATTCTAATTTGCTTTTATAATTTCTATCATTTCTGTATTTTCTAACATGTCTTTCTCTATTTAAATAAGGTTTTTTAGCTGAGGATCTTTTTAAGTAGTATTTTTTACATTTGTTTGGTTGTTGGTTATAATAGGATCTTTTTTTGTATCTCCTCTGCTTGTGTGGTTTGTTGTCATAACTCTGAGTTGTATAGATTACAGATTTACAGAAATTCATTTTATTCTGTTTGAGTTGCTTCTATATTTGTATGTTAGTACACTTTTCTTGTAGTATTTTCATTACATGTTGTATTTTTTGTCCTATTGACCATATTTTTTTTCTACTGCTGATCTTTTATACCATCTTTCTTCTATTTCTCTTCCTAAAGCTCTAGATAATTTATGAAATAATTTTTTACCTAGTTCATCGTCAAAAGTATTACCACTAACTATACAATAATAAAAGTAATCTTTAAGAAAGTCTTTAATATGCATCCAATTTGTAATGCTTAATTGTTCTAATTTTATTACTGCATTGCTTTGTAAGGCTAATAGTTCATTATTTGGATCTTCTCCTGTTAACAATTCATGTATTTTATTAGCAAAATTATATGGGTTTGGTCCTAACTCTATTAGACTTTTGTTTGGCTATTGGTTATAATAGGATTGTTTTTTGTATCTCCTTCTAGCACCATCCATACATCAATAACTGTATTCCACATTTGTGGATCATGAACAACTATATTAAGTATTTTTCTTTTATTTTCTCTTTCTTGTAGTTTAATGGGTTCTTCTAACGGCATTCCTCTTCCAGCCGGTTTAATGTTGTCTTTTATCTCTGTATCTGGCATAGGCCATGCTTTTCTTGGTAAATTCCCTATACTATGTATCACATTAGGTGTTGCACTAGTCCCTTGGAAAGGACTAGCACTATGAGCATTTGTTGCTTCATTCATTAATTCTTTGTACCTCTATCACAAAATCAACCACTTCCTGAAAAGATTTTGCTGAAGCAGCAACCTGTAAAGCTGAAATTCGTAAATCTGACCTTAATCCCTTCACAAAGTGGCAAATCCGCTCTTCTGGACTGAAGCAAAGCTGAGTAGCATATCAGGCTAAGGCACGAAACCTGGCCTCATAGGTGGCAACAGATATCCTCCCTTGCTCTATATTCAGGAACTCGTCTCTCCTCATGTCCCTCAAGGTCCGGGGAATATACTTCTCCATGAAACAGTTAGAAAAGGTTGCCCAGGTCATAAGTGGTGCCTCTACTGGTCGGCACTCAACATGAGACCGCCATCATATTTTGGAGTCTCCCTGAAACTGGTATGTCACGAACTCAACACCAAATTACTCTACTATATCCATTTTATGAAGTAGCTCATGACAATCAATAAGAAAATCATAGGCATCCTCAGATTTAGTACCCCTAAAGACTAGGGGGTTTCAACTTCAAGAACTTAACAAAGAGATCATGCTGGTCACTAGTCATTACCAGCCCTGTAGTCAATCGAGGAAACATGCTTGTTCTCAAGGACACAGTCATGTGGGGAGCCACAACAGCTTCATGTTGAACTCCTGGAATATGAGGTGCTTGGGAGCTTGTCCCTAATTGGATAACCCACTGAGATAGATGAGAACCTGGTGGATCATCTCTGGAGTAGGTTGGGGTGGTGCTTCTCTCTCATGAACCTGCTCCTTCTCCATCTCAACGTCATCTCTAACTACCTTATCAGCCGGTGGAGGGATCACTGCTCTTTTCCTGGCTGGCCCAACTATCTGGACCCTGCCCCTAGTAGGCTTTCTCTCGCGATCTCTACCACGGCCTCTCGCTGCTACTCCTCCTCTGCCTACAGCCCCAATTGCTAGCTCAGGTGCTCTTGTTGCTCTAGTTCTAACCATCTGCGAAAGTAAAGTGAAGAAGGTCAGATACTAATTTATATCACCTAGATACTAATTGGATTCAAGTAATAGCACGAAAGAAAGAAGAATGGAGTTTTCTAAAGTCCCGTAGCCTCTCGAAGAAAAGTAAAGGCATCCCCGTACCGTTCCGCAAAACTTTACTAGACCTGTCCTTGTGTGATGAGATCACTGAACCTAAAGCTTTGATACCAAGTTTGTCATGACCCAAAATGGGTCATGAGTGGAACCCATACTTAACCTCCTAGGTGGGAGAACCAACGATATAAACTCCAACTAATAAATATGACAATAACGCGGAAGCTCAATTAAATATGTTTTTCCAAAATCTGAAAGTCATCACATGAAGAACATCTAAATTCTAAAACTAAGTCTGAAAATATCAACACCAGAATAAACAATTAACATAGTGTGTCCGAAAACTAAAGACATCATGCCATGACAAGAGATTCCATCGCCAGCTAGAAGGATAGCTCACCCTGCAATCCGATGAACTGGAGACTGACTAGAGTTGAGGTAGAGTCGAAGCCGATGGAAGACTCGCTGCACTCCACAAATAAAACAAGAAAAGATACAAGTAGATCACATGGTTGTGGCACCATACTTGCAAATTCATCCCATAGATCTTCAACTTTGAGAAATATGCTGAAATGCTATTAGTTCCCTGAACCATAGTTGCTATAGATATGTGAAGCTGATAAATTCGTGATATATTTACCTTGTCAAACCTTTCACAAAGATCTTTCCATACCTCATTTGCACTCATCTCATACATTATTTCTATGTGCAGCTCCTTAGTTACGGAGCTCATAATCCATCCTTGGATAATTGCATTGCACTCGTCGCATACATTATTCTTGTGTGCAGTTCCTTAGTTACGGAGCTCCTAATCCATCCTTGGATAATTGCTTTGCACTTGTCCCAAAAATGACCCAACTCCACGCCAAAATTCTCCTTCTTCCAGGTGCCATCGATAATTTCCAGCTTGTTCTTTCTAAGCAATTGAATTTGCATGGCTCTGCTCTAAATAGAATAATTTTCTAATCCTGTCAACTGCATCGGAATAATAGTAGCTCTAGTAGTGTCTGAGAGATGTAAGAATAATGCATGGTTGTGATTAAATTTTGTACCGCCATTATTGGACTTTAACCTAACTATTGATTGATTGGATCTAAGACTCAATTCTCACATACCTTGCACAAAACAACTCACATTCGTGGTTGTATGCTATGATATCACGTTACGTTAACTTTAACTCACAATGACACCTAACTCATCAATGTTAGTACTCCATTAATGCACTCATAGAGAAGTTTTCACATTTGAACGAAAAGAAAAAGAAAATGTATAATTGTCAAAGATATTTTCATATATACAATGGAACAATGTATATATGCACTGTGCACTGATTAACTAACTCCCCATTACCTAAGTATCCTTTTTACTCATTATTATTAAATTGCCCCCTAACTATATTCTGTTAAGTGAGTCCCATTTCATGAAATTTTATACTCTATGTTGACGTTTTCGCAATTACTACACATATTGAGACACTAATTAGTATTATTTTTTTTCTTTTTTACTTCTCCGGTAATCGCATATTATGGTTTAGAGGGTTCACTTTTATGGCTAGTAATTCAACAGATACTCTGTTGCGACATAGATATCAGATTTGGGTCGTGGCATTTAATCAAATGCATAAACTTTTTTCCTTTGAGAGTTATGGATTTCAATTCGATTCATCGTGTATATCGGTTTATGGCTTGAGGTTTTTAGATAAAAGAGAAGAAATTTGTTGCTCAAAGTTATGAAAATGCTTTTAAGAAAAACATGGAAGGAGAATAAAATAGGGAAGCGAAGTGCTTAATTGGATTATGTAAATGTGGATAGTTCGTAGTAACCTGCCTTGTACTCAACCAATTCATATAAAAAAACATTCTAGGATAATGCTACGCTCAATGCGGAATTTCTGTTGAATTAGATTTTTTGAAAAAAATTTGAACCTAGCAGAAAAGGGATCTAAGCCTTCCCGCAAGCAATTAAACTACAACAGTCGCGATTATACTCAAAAGTGATGATAATGATCAAAGATTAGAAAATGACAAATTGTTACACTAGAGCCTCTTGTGTTCGAAAATTGCAATTATTGGACAACCCACTTCTTGGATGAAGGGGTTCAAGTAGGACATAGAATGGGTCCTTACTACTCGAAGAAACAAGGACAAAGTTCCCCATATATAGCCCCCACAAGGATGATAGGTCCATTCATTGCTGCCTTTCTGTGATTCATGATGCACCACCATTTCCAATGCTTTTTAGTGGTATTACAAGTATGAGTACTACTCCCCTCCTTTCCAAGCATTTCTTTAAAAAAATGAAAAATTGCCAAATATTTCTTTGATCATAAAAATTAATTAATATTTGGAAGATTAGTTTATAAATTTTTGATAAGGTCTCTCATCTTTTATATTGAATAATATTTGCTTGTAATATATAATTTTCTTTAGATTTGTAAATCATTGTCAATATATGATGTCCACATCACCTAACGTTACAACAACAACAATCCAGTGAAATCTCACAATGTGGGGTCTGGAGAGGGTAAAGTGTACGTGGACCTTACTCCTATCAAGGTAAGACAACTGTTTTCGAGAGACCCTCGGCTCAAAAGAAGCATAAAAAGAGGTCAAATAAGGCTAAGAAGTTCAAAGCGTTATGAAAAAGCAAATAACGAATAACGCAATTGTAGTAATTGTGCTATTAGCAGTTTCAATTAAAGTATTGTGTTATAAATTTAGGATAATGTATTATTTAGTTCATTAAAAAATGATAATTTTGTGCCAAATTTATTTGTATATAGGATTATGATTTGTGATAATAATAATGAGTGTGATTAATAAAGGTTCTGTATAATTTGGAATTAGCAAGTATATTTGTTTGATATGATTGAATATTTTTTGTAGTTTTAGAACTTATGAATATCAGGTATGATTCATATTTTTAATCCAAAAAAGGTGAAATATAGTTTTAAGAATTATAACACGCAAACACACACTACAATAAAATAGCTTTTAGCGGTAATAAATATGCATATTAATAATGAGTGTTATAATCTTTATCGGTATTAGTTAATTGTCATTAGATCCAATGTTACTATAAGCTTTAGCGACATTTACAAAGTGTGTTAAATATAATTGTCACTAATAACGCCTCTAAAACTATATTTAGCAATAATTAAAATATTATTATTAATCAATTATTTGCTAAAGATATTTTTTTATTGTTGTAACATTTTAAAACTTCATCTATTATTTTTAAAAAAAAAAATTTAAAAATTTATTACTAAATGCTAGCTGAGTTTTGGACACCAATATATGTCTAAATTCTAAACTAAATATTAAAAGGTCCACAAATCACCTGATAAAACACAGAAATCGAGACCAGTACACATTGGTCAAAGGGTTCAACACGCATTTTCCTTGATAAGAGTTAACATGACAAAGTTACGATTGCATTGTCTTCCAATAAAACCTTTCTTCCATATTAATTAAATTTTTAATTTTTTTTTTATTATTTAAAATTTAAAATGAATATTTGAAATTTTTTTATTTACCTTTTTCTTTAATAAAATTTGATATTTTTTTTTAAAAAATAAATTACACTATTTATAAAATTACATTTATACTTTCACAAAAAATAATCATGAAAAGTAACTTTTTAAGACGGATTAAAAATAAAAATGTGTGGTGAAAATTAGAATGACAGAGTTGGGAGTAATAATAATGTAATGTCAAAAAAGTAGAAACAAGTAGTAATTGTTTATTTGTTTTTATGGGTATATGAAATAGTTGAGCTTACTGAGTAAGATAGAGTTAGAGATTTGATTAATTAATGGAGAATTTTAAGAAATCAGATCCCAATGATACGAATGAACGGCTGATTAGGAAAGTGCCATCCATTATGAAATCATGTCAACGTTCTAAGAGAATCATATCAATATTCTTTTATTTATTTATTTTGTAATTAAGCAAATTTTAAAAAAAAACAGGTGTACATAAAGACAATTATTGGCAAGAATTAGGCACAGTTTTTCTTGGCTCCAGCGACCCACCAAATTCAATATAATGTTCATATTTCATAATGAAAATTATTGCTCAATATACTAGAAAATGTCATATATATCCTATTCAATTATTTCAATGATTAAAAGAAATTATATTCGTTTAAACACTGTTTTAATACTTTTTCCAACTATATATTTTGCAAGAAGATTATAAACTTATGGCAATTGGATAGTATTTCCAGATTGATTTATTATTATTATTATTATTATTATTATTGAGGAAAAAAACAATATTTTGTAATCCTGTACTGAGACTCACCGAAAAGGTAATTGAACAATGATTGAGCTGTAAGCAATAATAATAAAATAATAATAATTATAACAACAGAGAAAACAGTAAGTATATATTTTCAAAAACTTAAAAGGAAAATTGTATATATTTTCTTCATTTTACATGTAAACTGTAAACCAATATTGTACAGCATAATTATGTTTTTCTTTTATTGGGTTTCTTCAAGTTTAGTTAGGTGAAACAATTCTTGCCAAATGATTGCTCTTAAAACAATTGTTGGGATACCATATACAAGTTACTGCGTGCTATTATATTTGATCAATTTCAAATATTATTACAAAAATTCTCTAGTATGAAAAAACAACATTAATAACTATAAAGATAGTGTTATTTTTATTTTTAAAAATGAAATAAATCGAAAATCATAAATTTTCAAAATATAAAAGGTGAGATGGAAGTTGTTTTTCAAATTCTGAAATGCAACTCCAAATTAAATTTGGAAAAATGGATAATTTCATATAACTCTAAGACACTACTAATAAATAAAGATTCAAAGAGAAGACAATTTAAACTTATCATAAAAGCAAGGGCTTTATGACAATTAGGTATCCTTAATGGAGCTTTGCCAAATGGCATAATTTTAGCTGTCAAAATTTTATTAGGTTTGTATGTCGTTGAAAGTCATTATCTTTGTTTATCCCTTTGGGTAGACCGCTTGTGTGTTATTTTTTAATTTAATATTATTTAATTCATATGAATACAATTGTATAAGTATTAAGGAGGCCCGATAGGATTAAAAAAAATAAGTTTCTTAGTCTTCTAAATTTAAGGAGCCTTATTTTTTTTTATAGCAATAACAAGTAACAATAATAAGCTATAGATTTTTTTACAAAAAAATATTGAGACTATTTATAAAAAAATATTATATAATATATATATAAGAGAACTATTAGAAGAAGTTTGACACATCTGGAGTAAAGATTAAATTGATTGATTATATTATCAATTGAAAAAGAATTATTAAGAGAATCAATTATAAAAAAAAAATTAATAATTCTGCATCTCAAAGAAGTAGAAGAATAAACTTAGTAAGAAAAATATATTAGTTAATTTTTTAAAGTTTAAGGCTTCCATTCGTTTCGGTTTGGACCACTAATATGTTTGAACCGCCTATGATATTAAGAGTCCGTTTGGATGGACTTATAAATTTTGGCTTTTAAGTAAAAAAATTATACGTTATAAATTTTAACTTATGATTTTTGGTTTTTTTTTCATTTGACTTAAAAAAAGTACTTAAATTTACTTTTTTAATAAAATCAAACACTAAAAAACATTTTAAAGCTTTTTTGACTTTAAAACACTTAAAATAAACTAATTCATACATGCAATAAGTCACTAACGTATCAAATCCCACCATAATTAATATTAAAGATAAGTGCGCTCGAACAAGAGTAAAACTAGAATTTTTACATTGTTTTTTTTCCCTTGAGCTTGAGATGTTACCTCCTTCATCTTGAAATATTTATTGTGTTATTATTTACACATTTTTTTAAGAAATATTTTTTTCATGCATTTTTACTTGTTTATATTTAACTTAGCCCACCCCTTTAAGAAGTCATGAGTAAATGACAAATTTACCATATCATTATTTGAATATAACAAATTATGTTTTCTATAGTGAATAATAAGGATAAATTAGAAATCAAGTGAAAAATCACTTCTTAATTTTATAAACTAGATAAGTAAAAAAAACATTTATTTTTTATATAATGGATAAGTAAAATGAGACTAAAGGAGTATTGATTAGAAGGGATGTTTGATTATTTCACCCTCATTTATGCCTTAAGATATACTCACTTCATCTTTCTCATATTACTTGTCCATATTATTAGAAATAATTGTCCTAAATTACTTTTCAATTTACAAAATCAAGATAGAATTAATTAAAATATTTTTTGATCTACCCTTAAAAAAACTATAAATATTGTTGAATTTCAAAAAAGTTCCTCCATCGTTAATTTTGATATTGATGGAAAAGGTACATAAATCAAAATGTATTAAAAAGACTTAAAGAATAAATTAGTAAAATACTCTTCTTATTTATTATTTCTTAAGAAACATGTAAAAAGCAAAGTGGACAAATAATTTGAGACGACGAAAGTAAATATTTATGTTATTTATGTGTCATAATTGAGGTGTTTGTAATCTTCAAGAATAATTACTACTAAGAATAAAATGAGAAAAAATGATTAATTTTATTTTGAAGTTCTAAAACAATAACTCTTTAGAGATAAATATTTGTATTAAAGACGATAAATATATTTAATAAGAAAAATAATTATTTTGAGATGGAGAAAGTATTGACTATACATGTTGATTACTTTTAATTCTAATAGAAAAAGAGATATAGGGAAAATAGCTTTTATTTTTAGGAAAAATTAGCCTTTCTTCTAAAAATATATGTCCATGTTATCCACAACCACAATTTGTTTTCACTAAATTTTGTTTCCACCATATTTGGTTTTCACTATTTTGTGTTTCCACTACAAATTGTTCTTCCTTTAGGCCTATAAATTGTCATTGTTGTAAGTATGGAAAATATATAGAAAAGAAAAGAAAGCATAGATTACTCACTTACTCTCTCTTCCCTTTTTTTAATTTGGTTTATCATTTTATTCATAACACGTTATCAGCACAAAATTCTAATTTTCTCTGGATAAATTAACTTCTATCTCAGGTATGATGAACACATAAATTATATTTTTATATCTAGTGGATCTATTGAAGAAAATTAATTTTAGTTGTCTTTGTTATTTCTAAATTAATTTCTATCTTAGTTTTCATCATGTCAAATTCATCAAAATTTGAGTTTGTGGCACTTGACATTACCAGAAAAAATTATTTGTCATGGATTAGTTGTTATGTCGGAAAAAGAATTTGCGTTGTGGATGGTCAAAATTGGGTGTCAACATTCGTGATGTTGAAATTCACCTTGACGCTAAAGGTCTTGGTGATACTATTAAACAAGGAAATAAAGCATCAAGCAAAGATAAAGCAAATGTCATGATTTTTCTCCGCCATCATATTCATGAAGGATTAAAAACTGAATATTTAACTGTGAAAGACCATCTTGAATTATGGACTAATTTGAAGGATCGGTGTCAAGACCCAAAATGGGCCATGAGTGTCACCCACACTTAACCTCCTAGGTGGAAGAACCAACGATACAAACCCCAACTAATAAATATAACAATAACGCAGAAGCTCAAATAAATACGTTTTTCCGAAACTCGAAAGTCATCACATGAATAACATCTAAATTCTAAAACTAAGTCTCGAATTATCAAACACCAAATAAATAAATAACATAACGTGTTCGAAAACTAAGGACACCATGCCATGACAAGAGGTTCCATCGTCAGCTAGAAGGATAGTTCACCCTACAATTTGATGAACTGGAGACCAACTAGAGCTGAGGTCGAGTCGAAGTCGGTGGAACACTCGTTGCACTCCATAAAATAAAATAAGAAAAGATACAAGTAGGGGTCAGTACAGGACAATATGTACTGAGTAGGTATCATCGGCCGACTCAAAATAGAAATCAATATGCATAAAGTAATAGTGAGAAATCAACAACAACACTTAACAAGTGGCACCCAATGAACAATTACATCACCAGTCAACAACATCAAGATCACACATGAAGACTAAAGCCTCCACATCACACTCTTTTGAATGAGTCTTGGAGGTTGGGTAGTATGAAGTCATTTTAATTTGTTTTTCTTTAATATTATCGTGCCGGAACGTGACATCCGATCCAAATATATCGTATCGAAACGTGACACCCGATTCAAATATACCGTGTTAGAATATGACACCCGATCTAAATATAATTAATTTATCATTCTTCATAATTACATTCCACTTTATTAACAATATTTCATCAAACCTTCTTTATTCAAAGCACCATTTTTGATAGGGCAAGTTCAAGATTATGGATTTCACGGTCTCGGAATTTCAGACCAATCACAACAACATATCAACCATCCAAACCATAATAATTAAATGCATAGTAAACTTCACACATTACTCAATGACTATCAATCGCTATTAAGAATCTATCTATGATATAAAATAAAACCATAACCTACCTTAACGGAAGACTCAAAAGTCAAGCAAGCTAATTCACCGGTGATTTCCCTTTCTTCGATGCCTCAGGAAGTTCCCAATCTAACAAGTATACAATATTCGTAAGTGAACGAATATATATATATATATATATATATATATATGTGTGTGTGTGTGAGTGTGTGTGTGTGTGTATGTGTGTTTTTAACCTATATCGAACAACTCATCCAAATTTATAATCAAATTCCTAAGTTTTGATACCAATTAATATGTCAAGTCTCATATTCCTAAATTCAAGTCTAGGGTTAAGTCTCAATTCCTCCAAATAACATAACTCTAATAAATTTTTTATAATATAATACTCTATTATTTAATTACTTATCTCAATATATCAAAACTTGAATCATAATGTGATAACTAAACAAAATTAAAATCAAATCTACTAATTTATGAAAGCAGTAACTGCACTGCGAACACAAATTGTAACCCTAATCCATTCGCCTAACTATTCCATGCATAACGACACCAAATGGAAATCATTGGTATTATTACCTAATGACGACATTAAATGCTTCTCCTCAAGCATATGTAGCCTACCAGTAACTAGCGTAGGTAATTACAACAACCAATTTTGACATAGCTGCTTACATTTCTCTCCATTCAATAATACTAATAATAATTTAAGCCACTTACCTTTAGGATATCAACTTATAAAGAAATTGAAAGCTTTGGATGAGAATTTTTTTACATGAGCCACATCTTTCCTCTGACATGTTCTTCGTCCGCCGCAGGTAAGTTTTTTTTTCTCTGTTAATTAGTTTCTTTTCTACTTAATTATGTATCAAAATTAATAAATTTTATCTTTTTCCTTTAATAATTGGTATAGAGTATTAATTAAATTAACACTTTAACCCACTAATTAAATAAGTTATCTAAGTTTTTCCCTCAACTAAATAACCATAGTTATCGAATGGTACAAATACCTATTAAAATTTTACGAAATTAGTCTTTTATAAAATAAAAAGTTCTAGTTTTCAAAACGACCTACTGGGTCATTATAATCGGTAGGGGTGTACATGGACCGGGTTGGTTCGGATTTTTTACAAACCAAACCAAATCATTTGTGTCGGGTTATTAAATCTATAAACCAAACCAAATCAATAAAAGTCGGGTTTTTCGATATCAATTTTTCTCGGGTTTTTTGGGTTTTTTCATGTTTCTCGGATTTTTTGGGTTTTTTCGAATTTCTCGGATTTTTCATAGTATCTAATAAAAAGCACAGAGCAATGCTTCTTAAATAGAGTTCTAGTACAAAATATCAACATATAAGATGGAGGCAGAACACTGTTTGAAGTTTTAACTTTATAATATAACTTTATAAGATGGTTTTTTTTTTATATTATTTAGATGGGCTTCTCAAATCCAAATCTAAATGTAAGAAATAAAAAAAAATATGAAAAACTTTTAAAAACTATTTATAAATTATATTTTAATAAATATTTTTATGTATAACATAATTTAAAAGTAGTATATATATAATCGGGTCGGTTTGGGTTCGGTGTGACTTTTTTTAGTTAAAATCAAACCAACCCTATAATGGTCGGGTTTTTTTTCCAAACACCAAACCAAGTCAAACCAAACCACTAGTCGGGTTTTTTTTTCGATTTGGTTCGGTTTATCGGTTTGGTGCGGTTTATCGGTTTGCCCTGTACAGTCCTAATAATCGGTATGACCATCTAAAACTTACGGTGTTACCGAAAGCTCGATATGAGTGGATACACCTTCGATTTCAAGATTTTAAAACTGTGACAGAGTAAAATTCTGTTATTTACAAACTAAGTTCCATATTAAAATTATGTGGCGATACTATCACTGATGATGACTTACTTGAGAATTTTTTTTCCACTTTTCACGTTTCAAATGTGTTACTATAACAATAATATCGTGATAAAATATTTAAGAAATATTCTGAATTAATTACATGTCTACTTGTGACTGAATAAAATAACACTTTGCTGATGAAAAATCATGAAGCCCGTCCCACTAGGTCTGCTTCATTCCCTGAAGTGAATGTTGTAGCAGCACATAATCAGCCTGAATAAAGACAAAATAATTATTGTGGGCGGGGCCGGGGACATGATCGTGGACGTGGTAGAGGATGAATCAATTATCGTCACCATGGTGGAAATAAACATGAGAATAATAAATTTTCTCAAAATAATCATAAAATCATTATTTGCAACCGGTGTGGTCTAAATGGTCATTGGGCACGTGATTGTTGTACGTCCGATCATTTTGTGAGACTTTATCAAGTCTCTCTTAAAAGAAAAGATAATAATGTGGAGACACACTTAAATTTTTGGAATGATGATAATGAAGCAACTCCTTCAAATAAATATGAGCTGAAGACTTTTATGAGAATATTGACTGATCATTTAATTGGGGATAAGAATTATAAAAAAAGTTATTATTTTCCTATTATGTTTGCTACTATGTTGTCCTTCTTAAATACTTTTCTTAAGGCATTATGTCTTACCAATTTCTATATTTTTAGTGAAATTTCTTAAGGTTTCTTATGTTGTTAGTTTTTCACATTCTTATAATATATCTTTTTATTTATGAAGAATATGAAAATTCCAGTCATCAATTGGATCCAAAATCAATTATGATGATATGTGTCTTATCGATAGTACTACAACACATACTATTTTAAGAGATAAGAAATATTTCTCTTATTTGATTATGAAAGAAGCTAATGTTAATACAATATCTGATAGTACAAGATTAATTGAAAGATTCGAAAAGGCTAAAGTTGTACTTATTAGAGGAATAAATTTGACAATTAATGAAACATTATATTGTAGTAAGTTTCAAAGAAACTTATTAAGTTTCAAAGACATTTATCAAAATGACTATAACATTGAGACAACAAATGATGAAAATAATGAATATCTTTATATTACTACAACGATGTCGGGCAAGAAGTTTATACTTGAAAAATTACCTGCTCTTTCATCCGCCTTATATTTTATAAGTATTAGCATGGTTGAAACACATGTCATATATGATCGGTTGGGCCATCCCGATTCTAATATGATGCGCAAAATAATTAAGAGTTCACATGAACACTCTTTAAAGAACCAAAAAGTTATTTAATTTAAAAAATTCTTTTGTGTTTTATGTTCTCAAAGCAAATTGATTACTAGACTATCAGTAATCAAAGTGAGAATTGAATCTCCATTATTTCTAGAGCATAGACAAGGTGATATATGTGGGTCCATTCACCCATCATGTGGACCATTTAAATATTATATGGTTTTAATAGATGCATCTTTAAGATGGTCACATGTGTGTTTATTATCAACTCGTAAAATGACATTTGTAAGATTACTTGCTCAAATAATTAAGTTAAGAGAATAATTTTCAGATTATGCAATAAAGACAATTCGTCTTGATAATTCTAGTGAGTTCACATCTCAGGCATTTAATAATATTATTTGACCACTGGGATAACAACTGAGCCTCATGTTGCTTATGTTCATACTCAAAATGGTCCAGCAAAATTATTGATTGAACGCCTCCAATTAATTATTAGACCAATGCTTATGAGAACAAAACTTTCCATTTCATTAGGAGGTCATGTTATTTTGCATGCAACAAGTCTTGTGCGGATCAGACCACAAGTTATCATAAAGTCTCCTCATTACAATTGGCTTTTGGTCAGGAGCCAAACATGTCCCAATTTAGAATATTTAGATGTGCGTTATATATTTCAATTGCTCCTACAAAACGTACAAAGATGGATCCCCAAAGAAGGTTGGGGATATATGTTCGGTATGAATCTCCTTCTATTATAATATATTTAGAACCTATAACTGGAGATTTATTTACTGCAAGATTTGTTGATTGTCATTTTGATGAATTAATATCCCCATCATTAGGGGAAGAAAAAATAATCAACTGAAAAAGGAAATAAATTGGAATGCATTATCACTATCTCATTTAGATCATCGCACAAATAAATGTGAACGGAAAGTTCAAAAAATAATTCACTTGCAGAATATTACAAATCAACTGCCAGATGCAATCATTGATCTATCAAAAGTTACTAAATCTCATATTCCATCTACTAATGCTCCAATTCGAATTGATGTTCCAATAGAATAATTAATTAATGTAAATGAGTCTAAATCATGCTTAAAACATGGTAGACCGTTTGGTTCCACAGATGAAAATCCTCAAAAAAAAAGGAGCAAACAATCAAGATGGTCATAATATGGAAGAACCTGCTCAAGAAGAGCAAGGAGAAATAACAATTAATAAAACTTGGAAGAGGTTGAGGCGCCTGAAAATAATAAAAAAAAATTAATAAATTATATCTCATCAGGAAAACTATAGAACTGAAATAATGTAATTATCGATAATAGTTTTGTTTATAATGTTGCTATTGAAATAATGCAATAAAATGAGGATCTTAAATCAAAATTTATCGAGGAATATAGACAGAGGAATGATTGGCTAAAAAGGAAAAATGCAATTCAAGTTGAATCAACTTTGCTTGAAAAACGCAAAGTTTTCGAATCAATAATTCGAACACCCGAAGGTATAAATTCAGTGGTGTACAAATGGATCTTTGTAAGAAAATGAAATGAGAAAAAATAAAGTCGTAAGATATAAAGCACGACTTGTGGCAAAAGGATTTTCACAAAGACCTGACATTGATTATGTGAAAACATATCCCCCCGTGATGGATGCAATCACTTTCAGGTATCTTATAAATCTAAAAGTTCATGAAAAACTTGGCATGCATCTGATGAATGTCGTTACAGCCTATTTATATGTCTCTCTAGACAATGATATTTTTATGAAAATTCTTGAAGGATTTAAAATACCTGAAATATATAAAGATTCCCGAAAAACTTATTTAATAAAACTTCAAAAATCTTTATACGGGCTGAAACAATCAGGGCGAATGTGGTACAATCGTCTTAGCAAATATTTGTTAAAAGAATAATTTAAAAATGATCAATTTGCCTTTGTGTCTTTATGAAAAGGTATGAATTTGAAATTGACATAATAGCTATACATGTTGATGATTTGAATATCATTTGAACACCTGAAGAACTTTCAAATGCAGTAAAATATCTGAAAAAGAAATTTGAAATGAAAGACGTTAGAAAGATAAAATTTTATCTTGGTCTACAAATTGAACATTTTGCAAATGAGATATTTGTCCGTCAATCACAATATACTGAAAATATTTTAAAAAGATTTTACATGAATAAAGTACATCCACTGAATACCCCAATAAAGATCCATTTTGACCTTATGAAAATGATGAAGAGCTTGTTGGTATTGAAATACCATATCTTAGTGAAATTGGTGCATTAATGTATCTTGCCAACAATTCTAGATATTAAGTGATGTTCTCATCAGGAGAAGTAAATACGTGCTACACTCTTTTTTTCTTAACCAAGATTTTTATCCCACTGAATTTTTTCTGATAAGGTTTTTAACGAGGCAGCAAATAATGCGTATTTAAAATAAATATATATTTATTTTTTTCATTAGAACCTTTATTTTACATGGACATCTAAGGGGGAATATTGTAAAAATATATGTCCATGTTATCCACCATCACAACTTATTTTCACTAAATTTTGTTTCCACCATATTTGGTTTTCACTACAAATTGTTCTTCCTTTAGGCCTATAAATAGACATTGTTGTAAGCATAGAAAATATACAAAAAAAGAAAAAAAAACATATAAATTACTCACTTATTCTTTCTTCCCTCTTCTTAATTTGATTTATCATTTTATTCATGATAGTAGTTAGTTTGGTGGCAGATAATTGTATAGAGACAAAGAAATCGATTTGGTATTTTGCAATTTAAAGATGTTCTAGAAAAATGGGCCTTCAATGTCTTTTAAAGGGATTTTTTGCCAACAGAATCGTCTTCCACTAATGAAGGAATCAGTAGTAATTAACGTGAAAAAGGGAGGGTGATTTAGTCAATACACCCTTACACTCCTAGGTGATGCCGTCATGTAACAATGGTAACTAGATTCTCCTGTCCTCTTTGGTAAAGAAAAAAATATTGTTTGCTAAAAACTGAGGGCATATCCGTATTCATGCTACGTATTGTGGCATCATTTAAAAGTTACTACATTTGATTTAATCGGACGTATAAAAATAATATTGAATAAAAAAATCTTAATAATATTAAGATTGATAATATTGAGTTGGTTATGTTAATATTATTTTTTTATAATAGGAGTAGTACTCCGTCAATATTGTTAATATCATGATTTACTTTGTATAAAAAAATTACTGAATTATTAACTATGTATTAGTTATACGTATATTGTAAATACTACAAACAAAAAATTAAATAATACCAAAGTTAATACATATATTCTCTTTTCTCTAATACTTTTGTTAAATTAGGTTTGAATCTAACTGACACAATAAAAATTAGTTGCTTGTTCATACCTGACAAGTTAGTTGTTAAAAAAGAAGGTGAAAGGACTTCTTTTATTTGAGATTTTATTATTCGATTTGATATGTAATTTGGACTTAGATCTAACTCAAACTCTAAAATCTAATTCAAACAAAGGAAGTTTGTTCATGCCTCATAAGGAGACCCAACGACCCCTTTCATCGATGTGAAGTTTCACCCTTCATCAACCTCCTACCAAACAATCCCTCCATTTGAAGATTAGTAAAACAAAGGAAAAATTAATAATATAAAAAAAATTAATGCAAAAATTCATTTTTATTAGAAAATTTAAGATAAAAAAGAGATATAAATCCGAGGAGTGAAAAGACGCTTTTATCATTTTTATTCTAATTCATGGATTATTAATATTATTATTTCACATTATACCAGCATAAAACTCCGCATATTAGGAGTTGTTTAAGTGGAGTTTTAGAAGACCTAATCCCAATAGTAAAATCAGCATATTTATAACTAAAAAGGTAGCAAATCCTTTCGTGTTTTTCTTAAATACCAACAAGTACGACTATCCAAAACAACAATTGGAACATAAGATAATATTAAACAAAAATTTGAATTGTATGGCCAAAAAGGAATAATCTTTGTGAATATCTACTAGTAAAACAAATCATTGGGAACATAATTTCCATAAATAAAACGTAAAATATGCAATGACGAATTAAATATTGGAGATAAACTGCTTCTTTTTTTCTATTTCATGATTAAATATTGAAATATTTTTCACATATAAAAATAAACCATTACTGTTGTTATTCCAAACATTATTACAGTAGTGGTTTATTTTATATGTGAAAAAACTATATGTTACCTATGATTCAGCCTATTACTATTATAGATTAGATATCTGAACAAAAAGCCTCACAAACTAATGGCTTGTAATTGTGTACATTTTCTCTCACTTGGGACTTAGATGTCGTTTCATTTGAATACAAGTTATGATGGAATTAGTTATGGCGGGATAAATAATGACAAGATTAGTTATGACGGGATAAATTGTGATTGGATTATTTTTTATTGAGTGTTTGGTTTATGCATTCAAAATAATATGCATTATATAAATTTTAAGAATTAATTATTTATTTACAAAAACACCCTTTATGAATGTGAAAAGTAATGTATAAAAAGGATTTAAAGAGATATTTTTATCATTTATCTACTTTATCCCATGATAAATTATTCGAAATTACTATACCACCTAAGAGGACTAGAGGAGGGATAACTTATTCCGGTATTAATTATTAATTCTGGGATAAGTTATCCCGAACTTGCTAACCAAAGGACAAATTGAGTGGCACTATAATTTAATTCCGGGACTATTTGATGTTATCCTTCACACCAAACGACCGTTAGAAAAAATGAAAAACAAGAAGAAAAAAGTGAAATCCCAAGGCAACTTGTGGTTGTTTTCGTACTGAATTGAACATCACCATATTCTACAAACTATACAGCTACAACCGCAATAACAACTATATACTCTTTGTGATTCTATGTCGTTTGCTTGGAAATAAGTTATCTTATGATTAACTATTTCAGAATTAGCTATCCTTTAATAAATTCTCCGATCATAGTTCTATTCAATGGTTGATTTCTTACTTCGTAACCTGAGTTTTGGCTGTCGTGTGAGTCCCAAAAAGAGAACAACTCAATCCCATAATGTATATGAGATAACTTATCCAATCACTATGGTATAAATGGTGGGATAAGTTATCTCAAACATGACAACCAAACAAGACACTAAAATGTTATCCTTGGACTATTTTTTTATCCCATGACTATTTATTTTTATTTTTCACACCAAACTATCCTAAGTGGAGATTAAAAATAATTGAGTGTACGTAAATTTTATTCTTACCTTATAAGGGAGAGAGATTATTATGATAGACCCTTGATTAAGACAAAAAATTTCAACCAAAAAAATAAGTTTGAAAAATATAAAGTGAAAAAAGCTCTAATAAAAATACTAAGAAACGAAAAATATTGACGACAATAATAATAAGGTAATCAAATCAAAAGAACCATAATAGTAATAAAATTAGAGAATAAGATAATAAAAAATAATAATGATAATACTGCAAAGAAAAAGTGGGAAGCAAATAAGGTACTCCAACCTAGAACCATGTTCACCCACAAAAAAGAGAAAAATCTCTAAATTTCATGTTAACTTTCTACACTCATTCTTGATCTTCGTGCTATCTTATTTAGGGTCATATACTAGGTGAGTTGAAGATATATCATATCACCACAAAGGTCATTCACATTTTGGCATGTATATTTTTATTTCTAATTTTATCACTCCTTGTATGATCTCACATCTTTATAAACATCCTTATTTTTGCTACTTTCATCTTTAAATGTGTAAGTTCTTGACTGGCCAATATCCTCACCCATAAATGAACATAGTGTAAAGATATGACATGTGAACTCAATTAACCTCAAAAGTTGGCTCATAAGAAGAGGATTGGCTGAGTTTATATAAGCAGATCACTGGTCCACTCGCCAATTAATGTGGGACTTAAAATCACTCTAACACCCTCTTCACGTCCAGGTCCAACTATAGCGTAGATTGGGACCGAACGAAGATATCGTTAGCTCTGATACCATGTAAAGATATAATACCTTACTAACTCAACCATAATAGCTACCTCATAAGGGGGAGGAGGATTGTCCAAGTTCATATAACACCTGAGCCTAACCCATCTCCATATGCTAGCTCATGAGTGGAGGGTTGTCCAAGTGCATATAAGCAGATCATCCGTCCATTCCCCAACAATGTGAGACTTTAATCCACTCTAACACCTCCTTCACGCCCAGGCTCAAGTGGAAAATGGATTGGGAGTCCAAATGAGGATGAACCTGACTTTGATATCATGTAATGAGATGACACCTGAACCAAACTCAACCCCATAAGCTAGCTCATAAGGGGGGGATTGCCCAAGTCCATGTAAGCAGACTACAAGTCCATTCCCAACCAATATGAGACTTTAACCCACTCAAACACCTAGTTAGTTTAACAACCTCTCTGTAAAATTTACCTTAAGTCTTGGTGACACATTCTTATCACATAGGACATCAGATGTGAGTCTCCATTTCATCCACACTGCTCCAATATGATGTATGACATCATCGTCTATTTCTCCACTTTCTTAAATTGACCCAAGATACTTGAAAATTTCTCTCTCGATGATGATTTGTGTATCAATCCTTACTTCTAGATATTCGCCTTATACATTGCTTCACCAAACTGATAGCCCTCCAAGTACTATGTTTTAATCCTTCTCAACCCGAAACTTTTAGACTTTAGGACTTGTCTCCAAATCTCCAGCCTTAATTTTTCACGTATCTCATCAATCAATACATTCTACACACTACACTCATTTTCTTTTTCGATCGCCAAAAAGTAATGCTATAAACTATGTATTCACAACATGGTTTTTTTCCTTATTAGCCATATTTTTTATATTTTTCACTTGGCGTTGTATCCGTATTGGAGTTACATTAGATCTAGATTCGCACTAAAAAGTCCTATATTGAGGGTATAACGCTCTCCAATAAAGGTGATTTCATACCCAGGAGCGGAGCCAGTTTGGGGCTAGGATGACCCCCCTTTAGCGGAAAATTGCACTATTTATATGTGATTAAAATTATTTTTTTATGTATATATATAGTATATATTGAATCCTGTTCGGCTAGTTCATGAGTTTTTTTTCTCCATAGTTTGAACCCTTTTAGTGAAAATCCTTCTTCCTCCACTATGACCATACCCTCCAAAGTTCAAACGTCAATATTTCTAATTAATAATTTACTATTCAATTATAACCCTTAGGTTCTGTTTGGAAAGACACATGATAATTGAAATTGTTATAATTAATAGGATAGTAATTATCATCCTAGTAATTACACAACCTAGTAATTACGATGACTTGTTTGTTTGTCATAATGTAATTATGATGTAAATACAAGTGTATTATTTGGCTACACAAGTGCATTCATAAGATTATATTAAATTCTAAAATTAAAAGTTTGTATTAGATACATAAGAGCCTTTATAAATGATATTAAATTAAATATTTAAGATATTTATTGTCTTTTGAAAATGTACTAATTAATAAACATATGTTCTTAACTAATATTATAAAAAAACAATTGATTTATATATCTTTCAAATTAGTATGGTTTAATTAAATTAATCATAAAAACTAAAAGTACAAGATTTCTATGAACATCATGAAATGTACGTTTGACAAAAAAATTAATAGTATAAATATAATGTTATAAATTTTATTAAAATATTTAACAAAAAGGTACTCTATCAAATCTAACTAAAAAATAAATGGCTTGCAATGTGAAATATCAAGTCAACACTACTTAAACAAATGCAACTGAAAATATAAAATAAATTCTAAATTCAAAACAAAAAAATATTATAATACTCTTATGTAAAATTTCAACACACGTACATAAATACGATTTAAAAGAAAAGAAAAACGTAAGTCTATAACCTTATTCAACAATGAATTCTACTTTAATTTAAAAATTAGAATACTGACAATATTAAGCTAATGAAAAAAATAAACATACAATATATAAATAAAAATAGATAATACAAAAATTTGCATGGAATCACATAAAGTAAAGGTTGAGAATGAAGAAAAACGAAATATAAATATTATAAAATAAAAAATATATTTTTAGAAAATATAATAATAATAAAAATAAAAAATAATTTAAAATTATAAAAAAAATAAAAATAAAAGGAATAAATTAAAAAGTAACCAGCTTGTAATTACACCATGTGATTACCATCAATTCACGGCCCCACCTCTCTGAGAATTGCCAATCAAACATATAGACAGATAATTATAGCCAATTATACTAAATTCAATTATCAAGATGACTCTCCAAACACACCCTTATTGATCCCTCCTTGGCCATATTATTAGTTTGAATTACAGTTCAAAGTATTTGAGAGAAAAATATTTTTCACCAACGGTTCATATTAAATCAACAAAATTTATAAGACAAGTGAAAAGTATTTCGGATTTAATTTCCAAAACGAGCATACTTAAATAGTTGTTTTTCATTTTCTCTGATCAAGTTTCTGCATATTTTTTGAATTAGAAAAAGGAGTGATAATACAAAAAAAGGACAATATTTAAATTAGAAAATAAAGCTCGCATTTTGTTGAATTCTATTATTTTGATCATATTTTGATTCTTTCTATATCTAAGTTTGGGAAAGGAAGTTGTAGTTTAGGAAAAAAATGATTTGATTAGATAGTTTAGGTTAAAACATACAAAACTGCAGATAATTAAATAAGGTAATACTAACAACCAACAAGGGAAACTTTTATTGTTTTGGTCTTTTGCAATTCCAAAATGTACATGGGTCTCTAGTAAGATTTACAAGTACAAGGCCAGGATTTGTTCAAAATATGTGGGGAGAGGAATAGTATTTTTTCTAATTATAGTCTTGTTTATGATAGTTTCTACTCTTCACGTTTCATTTCATTTTACATAATATGATTTTCTTATTAATTCGTTCAGAATATGAGATATATTTTATATTTAAAAATAACCTAATTTTAAACTTCTTATTTTGCACTTATTATCATGCTTTTATAATTTTCAAAAATCTTGTGACATATTTAAAATCACAAATTTTAAAATAATTTTTTTTCCTGAACTTCGTGGTCACACATAATCATCGTATTGCAGTGGAGTGGGAGAAATGTGAAGACCCGTATTGAGGATACTACAAAATACGAATGTGTCACTAAAACTTGAGGATAAATTTTATATAGTAGTGATTAGACCAACATTGTTGTATGTGGCACATTCAAAATATTTTGCTATCATTTTCTTGTTGCTCTCTTTCTAATAACTTCTCTTTTTGAGTTGATGGTGTATCAAAAATAATTTCTCTATTTCTATAATGATAAAAAAAAAATCTACTAACATTTTATCTTTCTCATACTTTACTCGTGGAAATACACTTAATATGCGGGTGTTGTTGTATTTATATCAACCTTTAAATAATATTTTTAAATTTTATTACGTTTGAGATAGAGAAGTATTCTTATATTTATTTGGCACTAAATTCACCTGTGATCAAAATTAGTTGGGCAGATGAGGCATTTAAGATCACTAGGAAGTAGGGGTGGTGAAGTATAATTGACATTTAGTTCAATTATAACCAAAAACAAAAACGCAAACCTTCCCATGGAAAACTTAATTAAAATAATTAATTATCCCTCATAGTTCACATTTTCCTTAGGGCTCCGTGCCTACTTTTTCTTTTAGCTTTTTTCATATATATATATATATAGTATGTTTTTTTCCCCCTTTTCTACTTTAATTTAAGTAAGTATTTATTTTTTAATTTCTTTTCCATTTTAACGCCCTCTCTCTCTCCTTTCTTGTTTTTCCCTCAAAACTTCTGTTTGTATTGATACTTCTCTTTACTCTCTTCCAATACAGCAAGGCCAATCGTGACTCCCTCTCTCTCTCTCTCTCTCGCCTATCTTCTTTCCATTTCTAGAGAGAGAGACATCATTACCCAAAAAGTATTCTCCGAACAAGTCGCCGGAGATGCTCCGGTGTATCCATTTGCAGCCATAATTCAAGAAAGTGGACGAGTTTGCAGTACAAGACCACCATTTTTGATATCATTGAGGAAAAAAAAAGTGAAATGCCTGAAACCCTTTTATTCTCGAACCAGATTCCTGAAATATCCACCAGAAAGAAGGAAAATACTAAGGAAGTGGATGAGGAGGAGAAAGAGACGATTCTAGAAACAACGACTACTACCACGACAACACCGAGGTCTGTTATCATCATTCCTCGGACCAAATCACAAGCAACATCTCGGAGAGTCATTCCGACAGATGGTACAATCTGTGCAGCGTCTGGAACAACCAGTACTAGCTCAAACGCCGGCGTAGTGGAAAAGCACCTTCCAAATGGAGATCTGTACATAGGTAGCTTCTCTGGAAGTTCGCCTCACGGATCCGGAAAGTATTTGTGGAAAGATGGGTGTATGTATGAAGGGGAGTGGAAAAGAGGTAAAGCATCTGGTAAGGGTAAGTTTTCGTGGCCATCTGGAGCTACATTCGAAGGTGAATTCAAGTCGGGTCGTATGGAGGGTTCCGGTACCTTTATTGGATCCGATGGGGATATGTATAAGGGTTCATGGTCCGCCGATCGGAAACATGGGTATGGGCAGAAATACTATAGCAATGGGGATTACTATGAAGGACACTGGAAAAGGAATTTACAAGATGGACAAGGAAGATATGTTTGGAAGAATGGTAACGAGTATGTTGGTGAATGGAAAACTGGGGATATTCATGGTAGAGGTGTTTTAATTTGGGCAAATGGAAATAGGTATGATGGAAATTGGGAAGGTGGTGGTCCTAAAGGTAATGGGGTTTTCACTTGGCCTGACGGGAGTTGTTATATTGGGTGTTGGAGTAAAGATAGTAAGAATCAGCAACACAATAACCAAATTCTTAATGGTACTTTTTATGCGGCAAACAGTAGAACTAACAGCCATAGCACTGTTAAGAAAGAAAGTGTTGATTTCAGTGCTAAAGATGATGTTTTGGGGGGATTTTTTGGACACAAGTTAGCAGCACCTTTAATGGCTGATGAAGATTGTGGGATGCTAGTGATGAATATGGGGAAGAAGAGGTCATCGGTGGATGGATCAAGAGGAAGTATGACAGAAAGAAATTTTCCGAGAATATGCATTTGGGAGTCAGATGGTGAAGCCGGTGACATTACTTGTGATATTATTGATAATGTAGAGGCATCCATGATTTACAGGGATGGCTTTGGGTTTGGTCGAGATGGACTTAAGCAGTTTAGGAGAAATCCTTGTTGCTTTAGCAAAGAAGAAAAGAAGCCAGGACAGACTATATCCAAAGGGCATAAGAATTACGATTTGATGCTCAATCTCCAGTTGGGCATTAGGTAATAATAGAATGAAATTGTTTATTGCCAGTATATTGGATGTTCTGTTTCAGTTTGATTTTTTTTTTTACAATTGTTGTATAGCTGAATCAATGATGGTTTTCTTTACAGGTATTCAGTTGGGAAGCATTCTTCGATATTGCGGGATCTTAAAAACAGTGATTTTGATCCTAACGAGAAGTTCTGGACCAGGTTTCCACCAGAAGGGTCTAAGATTACACCCCCTCATCAATCTACTGATTTCCGTTGGAAGGATTATTGCCCAGTGGTGTTTAGGTATTCATTTCTTGTAACATGTAGATGATAAGTTGTCTTTTAAGATTGAATGCTAATTTGATATTGAATAACTTTGATCTTTGTTACAAACCATGAAAGACTCTAAAAGTGTTTGGTTGTTGGTTTATCCAGACATTTGAGAGAACTATTCCAAGTTGATCCTGCGGATTACATGTTAGCAATTTGTGGAAATGATGCTTTGAGAGAGCTTTCTTCTCCAGGGAAGAGTGGAAGCTTCTTTTATTTGACTCAGGATGATAGGTTTATGATCAAAACTGTGAAAAAATCAGAAGTCAAGGTTAGTTGCCAACCTTTTGACTTGCACTTGAATTGGTTTCCGAAACAGGTTTATATTACTGTGGTTGGTTAACTGCATATCTTATTCTAATGCTTTGAGCCTGGGTAGATAAGATATTTGTCTCTGTTAGATAGTGATGACGTGCTTAATTATCTAATGGGTTTGAATTTTTGCAATCTTTTATACAGGTGCTTGTTAAGATGCTTCCAAGTTACTATCAACATGTTTGTCGTTATGAAAATACCCTCGTCACAAAGTTCTATGGTGTTCATTGCGTCAAACCAGTTGGCGGTGTCAAGGTATTTCCGACTTCAAACTTAGAATCCGGTGCAAGGCTTAACATGTCTGATATTGTTTTCTTTCATTGGGTGCAGACAAGGTTCATTGTGATGGGCAACATGTTCTGCTCAGAATATCGTATTCACAGACGGTTTGACCTCAAAGGTTCCTCACATGGCCGCACAACAGATAAACCCGAAGGAGAAATTGATGAAACTACTACCCTTAAGGACCTTGATCTGAACTTTGTCTTCCGTCTCCAGCGGAAATGGTATGAAGAACTGATCAAGTAAGTATAGGAATTCATTTGTTGTAACATAGTTTATTTTCCTAATCAAGAGTTGTCACACAATATATTCCATTATTCTGTTTTTGCATTATTAAGTAGATTTGACTTCTTTGCAGACAAATTGATCGTGATTGTGAATTTCTGGAAGCGGAGCGAATCATGGATTACAGTCTCCTGGTTGGTCTTCACTTTCGAGATGATAATACGGGTGACAAGATGGGTTTATCACCATTCCTCTTGCGTAATGGTAGGTTGCCCATTATTTATAGGTTTATTCCTAGCTGGTATAACAATGTGGAGTCCAGAAAAATATAAACGGATGCTCTGCTTGCTTTCAGGAAAGAGTGATTCCTACCAAAATGAGAAGTTCATGCGTGGCTGTCGTTTCCTTGAAGCTGAGCTACAAGACATGGATAGAGTTCTTGCTGGCCGGTAAGAATGGTCCTTTTTGCTGCTGTTAATTTAGCTATTGGCCTGGAATTTACTTTTGTTTTATCGCATAAATTGAAAAATTTTCAATATGATGGGGGAGAGCCTTTGTGACTTCTATTTTTCCCATTTGCAAATCCTTTGTGACTTTCACCTTTTTACTTGAGGCTTACCACTCCACTAAAACTAAAAAAGATTGTGCAGTAGTGTGATACGACCTTACTATCAGACACCTTGAAGGAAAATAGTAGTCCATTACTCCCTAAGATCTGTGCTTGTATACCATTGGGAAGTATATTGATTCTCCATGAATTTGGGCTTGGTAGTTGGAAATAGTGAGTTGGCTTGGTTTGTCACTGCAATTTTTTTGGGGGAGTTTATTAGACGACGTTTGTGATTGGATCAACTGGAGCAAGGTCTTATTAGTGAGTGTGGACGGAAAGTCGGTCTGACTATATTGCTCTCCAACTGCTATTCCTTCCCCTGTTGTAACCATAGTTGTTTTTGGCAGAATTGAAGTTTGCTACTGACTTTGATAGTGAAGCTAGGATTTATTTTAATACTATAGTTAATGCGGAAAGAAATTTCTTGCCGATCCCGTTGCGACATAACAAAATAAGATTTTGCAGCCACAAAGACAAACTGTTTTTTTCTCGACAGAGTTAATAGCTTGCTGATTAACAACATTGCTTAATACTTGTGGGTGTTTTAAATTGTTTTGTTTCTAAAAACCTTTTCTGACTTTGAAGATACTTGAATTATATCTTTGCAGGAAACCCTTGATTCAGTTGGGTGCTAACATGCCTGCAAGAGCAGAGCGGGTGGCACGAAGGAGCGATTTTGATCAATATACTCCCGGTGGTTTCTGTAATTTGCCCCCTTCCCGTGGGGAAGCCTACGAAGTAGTCTTGTACTTTGGGATCATTGACATTCTGCAGGATTATGATATTAGTAAGAAGCTTGAGCATGCTTACAAATCGTTGCAAGCTGACCCCGCCTCGATATCAGCTGTTGATCCAAAACTCTATTCGAAGAGGTTTCGGAATTTCATAGGCAGAATTTTTGTTGAAGACAGATGATATATAGGGCAAGAGAAGGAAAAAAATCAACAGCAAAACAGAAAGGATGTTAAATTATAGGAGATTCTTCAATGAATCCAGCAAATCCCAAGTGGTAAAGCACAAAACCTGGAATGAGCGGCAGCAGCTCGCGGTGGTCATAATGGAAGAAATATATATTTTGGCTGCGATGGTACAACTATCATTCATGGGTGGTGCTTGGTTGGGGTTTGTTAGTGGCTGAATTTTATGGATCAGCCACTGGTTGAGTGTAAGTCTTTTGTATATTCCATGGTTATTTTTGTGTTTTTAGTTTTAGGTATTTTTTTTTGAGCATTGGGAACTGAGCAAATTTTCTCAGTGAGATTCAAAAAAGATTGGAGTGGTGGGGGAGGAAAGGAGTTTGAATAATCAAAGTGTACAGCTCATAGGAGAATCAGGAGGTTGAATATATTTATGAAAAAATTACATATATATATAAATGTAGTAATTCTTGTTATGTATGATCGTTCATGTTTGTTTGTAATAATAAAGTTGAGTGAAGGGAGAAGTAGTACATGTCTGTCATGTGCTGCTGGTGGGGTTGGTGGTGTCATTTGGTTGCTTTTGTTTTGATAGCAGTAAAAGAAAGAGTGGTAATTTGTTAGTATGAAAAGAGGAGAAAGCAGATAGATGCGCTGTGCTGGTCCTAGCTTTTCTGTCTTTGCTCACTTTTGCCTACTGCTCCTTTTACTGTTTTGGAGTTGGCGTGGTTTTGTTAAAATGTACCCTCTCTTTCATTTGATTGATAGATTGGTTTTACAAAAAATGGTCTTGTACTTTCTGCACCATTAGTTTGGTCTTGTTAGATCGGGAAAGAATTTCTATGTTTCAAAATAAAATATTTTCATTTACCTGCTTCCCAGCTTTTGTATACTACCATTATTATAAAGGTTTTTGTTATCCAAATACACAACGAAGGGTAAAAAAAACAGGTTTGTGGATGTGGAAATGGAAAAAAATTGAGGGCAAGTTTGTCAATTGAAGGGATTTGGTGGGAAATCGTGTATAAACTGTAGGAGTCAAAGTCAGTGTTTCTCTTTCTCTTTTACTGTGTGTTGTTCTTCTTTTATACTTTAGTCGGATTTTTCTGTCTCTTACCTCAGCATGGGTCTCTGTCCCATTCTGTACCCGATTTCTGTTATCACCCTTTCCTATGAGAGCCTCAAATTTGTAGAGGTTACTTTTGTTGTTATTATCAACAGACGCCCTACGACTTATAAAAATAATAATAAAATGAAATCTTGGGATAAGCTACTAATCCTAACAAGGCAAGTCAAGTAAAACAAGGGACGTCACAGATGGGTAGCTTAATATCCACGAAATTCATCGGTGACTTCTTAAAGTTGATATCAACTTTCACTTAAACACTTAAATCAGAAGATGTTCATTTTAGATATCTTATGTAAGGGTTGAATGTGTCATCTTGATACTTTTTAAATAATTTATTGGATTCAAGCGCGTGTATTACAATTTCGTTCACATGGATTAGTTGATCAATTATATCATGCCAACTCTGTTTTCTTTACACGTTATATTAGCTTTAAATTTAAATGCTCAAAAGTTGATCTTCAACTCCATTTTCTCTTCAGTTCAAAAATCCATCTTCTTCAGTTCACTGATCAAAACCCTAAGTAAGAATATGAAAGTTCAATCTTTCTTGATTTTCATTCAATTCTTAGTTAGTACTAACTGTTTTTAGTTTATGTTGCCAATTTTCAGGTTTAAAGGTTGAAATCAAGTATTGAAGATTGCAAGGGTGAACTTCAATCCAGGCTTTTTGACATTTTTATCAACTACTTCTTGTGTTTGCATGTTTCATTTGTTGAAGAAGAAGGTGTATGTTCTGGTTGTTTCCACTCTCTTTTAGCATTTTGTAACTAAGTTTTATTTTTTGGAAATTGCACTGATAAAGTAAGGGGCTTTTTGGGTATTTCCTTGTGCTGGGATCTTTTTAAGATATGAATCACTATATATTGACATGTTTTCATCATGGGGGTCATGTTATCGCAAATTCTAACCCTACTTACAGAGGAGAAATAGATGTATTTGCCATTGCCATTGATAAAGATCATTTTAGCCTTGTCGAGTTTCTTTCATACACTAAAGACCTTGGGTACACAAATATGAAGAATTTTTATTGTCAAAATGAAATTAACAATGAATTTGTCCAAGTTACTTCAGATATTCAATTGTTAGACTATGTGAAAGACTTAGTAGATGATGATGACTTTCATGTTTATGTGGTCCATGAAATTGATGAGTTAGAGGAATTGCCAACTCCAGCTAGTCTTTTAGCATGACTAGACTCTGTTGATGTTGAAAATGTGGAGAATGAGGCTGTTTCAGATGTGAATGAGACCGATGATGTTTCAGATGTGAATGAGTTAGATCTGCATAGTAGTGACTCAGATGTAAATGCCATTTCTGATGAAGATGGTTCATATGTTGATGAAGAATTGAGATCCTTTAGATCTGAAAGGAGGAAGAAAAGAAATCCTAATCCTAAGAGAAAAGAGAAAGTACCTGAAGAAATACCAGTAGGTGAAACTGGTATTGATAGAGGCTTTGAAGATATAGGAAGAAATAAGAAGGATAGATATGTTGGCAGATTAGGAGGAGATGAAGAGTATATTGATAGCTCAGATTGTGATAGTGATAATAACACATATGTGCTAGATGTAGAAGCTGTTAGGGGTGTTGAACAAATTAGGAAGAAGGAAGAGTAAAAAGGTCAGGTATGATGCTGAATGTGAAATTGCTATTTTTGAACTTGGAATAATTTTTGAAAATGCTAAACAATTTAGAAAGGCTTTGACAAATTATGCTGTAGAAAATAATTATCAGATTAAGTTAAGGCCTAATGAAATTCATAGAGTGAGAGCTAAATGTAAATTCAAAGAAAAATACAAATGGTTGTGTTATGCTGCAATTGATAGAGATTCTGTTAACTTTTTTATCAAGAATTACCAACCTATACATAAGTGTTCTCCATCAAATAAGAATAAAATATGTACAAATAAATTTCTAGCAAATAAATTCAAGGATGAAATAACTAAACAACCATCCATAAAAATTTGGAAAATACAAGAATTATACAGGGAGAAGGTAGGATTGTATGTGGGTAGGAACATCTGTTACAAGGCAAAGCTAATAATTCTTAGAGAATCCATGGGTGACTGGAATATGAAATTTGCAAGATTATGTGATTATGCTGAGGTTATAAAATAGACCAATTCTGGTAGTTCTGATTTTTTAAGAATGGATAGAGAAACTGCACCAGAAAAAAATTTGTATGTATACTTCTATATGTGCTTGGATGCATTGAAAAGGGGTGGAAGGAAGGATGTAGAAGAATAATAGTATTTGATGGATGTTTCTTAAAGGGTGCTTGCAAGGGTGAACTTCTAGTAGCAGTTGGCAAGAATGAAAATAATCAGATGTTTCCTATAACCTGGGCAGTTGTAGATAAGGAACTAAGCATAATTGGAATTTCTTTATCAATTACTTGAAAGAGAACCTGCAGTTGGGTACTGGACAGGGTCTTATTGTGAGGGCAGATATGCAAAAGATAATTACCCATTACATTTGCTAAAGCTATTAAATTATCTATTAAGTATTGAATTGCATTTTGTTTTCCTTTTTTGCAGAATTTTTATGTAGCTGTTGATGAACTGCTACCAAATGCTGAAGTTAGAAGGTGTGCTAGACATATTTGGTCTAATTGGAATAAAACCTAGAAGAGAGAGGAAAGGAGAACAATTCTGGAGATGTTCAAAGGCAAGTTTTGAAGTGAAGTTCAAGGATGAGCTTCATGAGCTTCATAAAATGAGCAAACTTGGTAAGGATATTTGTGCTGACTTATTGCATTATCCAAAAGTGTCATGGGTTAGGGCATTCTTTCAAGAGCATTCCAACTGTGATGTAGTTGAAAATAACATGTGTGAGACCTTTAACTCATGGATCATATCATGTAGACACAAATCTATAATAACCATGTTGGAGGAAATTAGGAGAAAGATAATGACAAGAACTGTGGACATAATTAAGTTTGTCAACACCTGGATATCTGATATTGCACCTATGGCTAGACTTATCTTAGAGGAGAATAAGGACAAGTCTAGGACATGCAAGGTGCTTTGGAATGTTGATGTTGGGTTTGAGATTGGAAAAGGGGAGTACAGGCATACAATTAACTTGGCTGATAGAGTTTTGTAGTTGTAGAACTTGGCAACTGAGAGGCATTCCATGCCAACATGATATTACTGCTTTGTGCCACATCGAACAGGAGCCTGAACTTCTTGTGGAGCATTGGTATAAGAAGGATACCTTCTTAAAGACTTATAGTCATATCATCCGACCAATTCCAAATATGAAGATGTGGCCTGAAACTAACAATCCAAGGATTGAACCTCTTAAATCTAAATCAATGCCTGACATACCCGCAAGAAATAAAAGAAAGGAAAAAGATGAACCAAGAAAGAACTATGAAAAAATGTCCAAACAAGGGGTGAAACAAACTTGTTCCATGTGTAAACAACAAGGTCATAACAAGAGATATTACAAGGTAACATAATTTATACTTGCTTGTGTCTTTTTTAATCACTTGTTGAATTTTTAATGAACATATATTTTGTGCTTAAATATTCAGGTTGCTGGTCAAAGGTCAAAAACAGCTACCCATAATTCACAATTTAGTGGTCAAAGCTCACAAGGAAGTAGCCATCCTAAACCAAAAAACTTTAACCAACCTGAACCAACAACATTCAGCCAACCTGCATCAACAACATCAAGCAAGCATGATTCTTCAACAATAGTTTGTGCTGATACAAGTAGAGTTAAGAGGGTGAATGATACAAGCTCAAGCCAACCACCATCATATGTGGATACAAGTATTCCTTTTACAAAAGGAATAACAAGTCAACTACCTCGGAGGAGAAAATAGATTATTGGACAAAAGAGAGGAGGAGTTGCAACTGGAGAAAATTCTGCAAGAGGGGGGGGGGGACAGAGAAACCATCATATGGTGGATCATGTAATGTTGGATTTGGCATTTTCACAAGTGCAAGTGGAACCCAAATACTCAATGTATGCTGTTTTCTCCTTTGGTTACATACTAATCTTCACAAGTGTAGCTTACTTACTAATTTTGGTTTCTCTTTTTCTGTAAAAATAGGCAGAGACTTCAAGTCAAAGAATTCTACCAACAGATTTAAATTTTAAGGATGCAAGTTCAACAGGCATAGACCTTGGTTTTAAGCCTAGAGGCTTGAGATGGAAAAATAAAGATGATGTCACTACCTCCCAGTTGCAGCAAATGACAAACAAAAAGAAGAAGTAATAGCAACACCAGCTTTGAATACTTTTTGCTATGTAACGTGATAAGCACTTTTGAGGATTGTAACCTTGTATTGATATAGATTGTAGATGTATCAGAAGCAGTAAAGCTTAATACATGAGAATCTAATACATAAAATTTCCTTTTAAATTCGAATTTGATACATGAGAATAACTGATACATAACCATTCGACATATTCGACAAATTAAGAGTTGATACATTGAAGATTGTTGTATTATTTTTCAACAGAATTGTGGTTGATACATAACATCTTGTAATGATATAGGTTGTAGATGTATCAGAAGTAGTAAAGCTTGATACATGAGAATATGATACATAAACTTTCCTCTTAAATTCGAATCTGATACATGAGAATAACTGATACATAACCATTCGATATATTCGACAAATTAAAGGTTGATAAATTGAAGATTGTTGTATTAGTTTTCAACAGAATTGTGGTTGATATATAATATCTTGTATTGATATATGTTGTAGATGTATTAGAAGCAGTAAAGCTTGATAATGAGAATCTGATACATAAACTTTTCTCTTAAATTCGAATCTGATACATAACCATTCGACATATTCGATAGATTAAGGGTTGATACATTAAATATTGTTGTATTAGTTTTCAACAAAATTGTGGTTGATACATAACATCTTGTATTGATATAGGTTGTAGATGTATCAAAAGCAGAAAAGCTTGATACATGAGAATCTGATATATAAACTTTTCTTAAATTCGAATCTGATACATAACCATTCGACATATTCGATAGATTAAGGGTTGATACATTAAAGATTATTGTATTAGTTTTTAACAGAATTGTGGTTGATACGTAACATCTTGTATTTATATAGGTTGTAGATGTATCAAAAGCAGAAAAGCTTGATACATGAGAATCTGATACATAAACTTTCCTATTAAATTCGAATCTGATACATGAGAATAGCCGATACATAAACATTCGACATATTCGACAAATTAAGGATTGATACATTGAAGATTGTTGTATTAGTTTTCAACAGAATTGTGGTTGATACATAACATCTTGTATTGATAATAAAAGATATGTAGTTTGATAATTTCTTCTTTAAACAATTAGGTTTCAATCTCCATATTCCAAACATTACCAACCAAGTAGCGATGACACCAACAATAAATATATTTCTTGCTCGATTTATTTTTTCATCAAAAGCCTTGACTTTCTTCAACAAACCCCAGATCACCTTATTTGCTTGAGGAGGGTGTTGATCTTCATACCAATAAAAAAATCACAGCCATCCATTTTCTACAAAATCAATCAGAAGAAAAAAATTAGAAGCCCACAATTAACTATATAATTAACTTTAAGAAAAATAAAGAATTACTTTACCTTTGAAAGTTTACAAGTAAAAAATCTACGACCTGGATTTAGTGGGTCCAAAAAGTCTTTAATAGTGCTTCATACCACATTTACAATATCGACATTCATCCAAAGAGGTCATGGAAGAGTTGGAGAAGCTCGACATTGAAGTGTATGAGAAGCTTGACATGAAAGAGAGAAAGACAATAAAGAAGAGAGAAAACTATTTTTTTTTAAATCAGAGAAAGAAGCTAAGAATTAGGGCAAAATGGAAGAAGAAAGGCTATAAATACATAGATGGGATAGATATTACCGTTATAGGCCAAGTATGATGCCACATCAGATTAAAAAACAGCTTTTACGCGCCTCAGATGAGTAAAAAAATACGCGAGGTGCCAACTGTGTAAAAAGTGTCAAGATGACACATTCGACCCTTACATAAGGTGTCTAAAATAAACATCTCCTGGTTTAGGTGTCTAAGTGATAGTTGGTGCCAATTTTAAGGGGCCACCGATGAATTTCGCCCCTAGTTATTAATAGGCATTTCACAATGAAAATTAAATATTTTTTTTACTTTAACCTAATTTTGTAATTGATCATATTTTTTATAAGAAATATTTACATTTTTAAAAATATAATTTATGCATCTCAATTATAAAAAAAATAGCAAAATCATATAACTTGACTAATTTTATCTTAAAACAAACAATCAAATGATCTACTCTAAAAGAGTATTATCTCAAAACATATAGTCACATAATGTCATAAATTAGATCTCAAATACAAGGTGTTATATGCTATTACAAATATTTTACATTTTATTTTAAAAAAATTTAAGTTGAAGATAAAGCTGTGTTTGATTATATTTAAATGATGTTACTTCTACAAAAATAAATCATTTAGAGTAAAATTCAAAAAAGAAAAATATAGTGAAAAATTAAAATAGGGTACTGAGTGTTTTCATATTTATAAGTGAGGATCAAAAATACACCTAAATTATCTAAGTTATTTGGATTTCATACTTGAACTATTGAGAGTGTGATTTTCACCTAAACTATCCCTTAATAATTAGTAAAACACACCTTGACTCATGTTTGATTGGTGAATAGAAAATTTTTTTTGAAAAATATTTTTTAGTGTTTGGTTGGTGAATTAAAAATATTTTCTAGAAAATATCTTTTATTTTTTGTTAGAGAGTAGAAAATACTTTGTAGGAACATAATTTTTGATCCGAAAACCAACTTCGATAATCGATTTAGAACCCGACCCCGACATCCGAATTAGGACATGACCCTAATGATCGATACAAAATTCGACCCTAAAATCTGACCTAGAACCTGAACCCGACTTCCGTGTCAGGACTCGATCCGACTCCTGATTCACGATATGACTCTACTCGACTTTCGACTTAAGAGTCGCTCAAATAGATATTCAATCTCGACTTTTGAATCAGGATCCGACCACACCTGATTCGGAACCTAACTTTCAAACTAGGATTTGAATTTTCTTTTTAAAAATAATTTTTTATATTTTTTTTGTGTGTTTATGTGTGTATGTGTGTGTGTGTGTGGGGGGGGTGGGGGAGGCGGGGGAGAGGGGTTGGGTCGAGGTAAGGATAGAAGGGGGTAAGAAAAATGAAATTTTAAAATTTGAAAATACTTTTCTAAAATAATTTATTTTTGTGTGTGGAGGGAGGGGGCTGGTAGAGGGGAGAGGTAAGGTGTGGGGTAAAGAAAATAAAGATTTTAAGATTTGAAAATATTTTTTAAAAACAAATTTTTAATTTTTTTTGGGGAGGGGGGGGGGGGGGGGGGGGGAGGAGCAGGCTAGTAGGGGTGAGGTAAAAAAAAATAAAAATTTTAATATATTTTTTTTTGAAGTGGGGTTGGGATATTGCTGGGATAAAAAATGAAAATTTTAAATTTTAAAATATTTTTCAATAATAATTTTTTAAATTTTTAGGTTTTTTTTGAGGGGGGAGGGGCTGGTTTGGGGCAGAGGGTTAGAAAAAAATGATTTTTTAAAATTTTTTTTTTTAAAATTGTTTTGGATGGGGAGGTTTGGGGGACGGAGTGGTAAGAAAATAAATAAATTATAATTTGAGATTGGAGGAGAGTTTTAGAAAATATTTTTCTTAAATTTTTGGAAGGAAATCATTTTCTTTAAATTTGAGGAAAATAAGTTGATTTAGAAAACATTTTTTAAAATATTTAAGCCAACCAAAAATGAGAAATTTGAAAAATCCTTCCTACCAAACACACCCTTTTATCTTTCCATTTCGGAAATAACTTTTATTAGTAAGTATGCTGTATGTTACATATATTTTTTTTATATAAATAAAAATCATGATTTTAAAGAAGTAAGAGAAAAAGATAAATAGTTAAGGTTAAAATAGGCAAATTAAAAGATCAATTGATATATAAGGAGAATAATGTCTATTATTCAAAATTGAAAGGATAGTTTAACTTTTAAAATAAAGTTGTGGGATATAAATAATATTCACATATTGAATTAATGACCCATTATTTAGTTAGAAGTTACTGCTCATTTTAATCGAGTAAGACAAGTTACACATTTGACTGATGGAAACTTACATAAATATACAATATTAAGAAAATATTTACTATTTATAACAATAATTTTTTTTCTCACTAAACACTTATAATACATTTATAATACAGTTTTAATACACATTGCAGAGAACTATTTATAAAACATATATAATAGAAGTTTTATAGATGGATAATACATTTATCACATATTTTAATAGACTTATAATACATTATGTCAGTTTCTTACTATACAAACATAATATATATTTTAAAACACTTATAATACATTTATATTGTATGCATAATTCACTTTTAATACAAGTGTAGATTTATCATAATATTGCTATATATTGCTATAAATTATAATAAATAAAAAATATTGCTAAAATCAGTAATTAATTTTTAAAAAGCACTCAATTAAATAATTTTTCCTATGATTGATGGGTCGAAAATAATTACATTCGCTAGTTATTTTGGTGGAAGATTATCCATAAATTTTGAGCGTGCTATGATCCAAATTCTACGTGAAGCTCCTATCATTGAAGAAATTATTATTATGGGCAATTGTGTATTTTCAATGCAATAAAGTTCAATTCCAGCAACTTATCTTTGACCATTTCTCTCCCCCTCCCACCACCCTTTTTTTTTGCTTGTAATATATATGCCTATTAAATTAAAGATTCTACTAGAAGATATACAAACCATTCACTAGGGGTGTATATGGATTAAATTAGTTCGGATTTTTTACAAACTAAATCAATAAAAATTGGGTTTTTTGATATCAATTCTTCTCGAATTTTTTAGATTTTTTCGAGTTTTTCGGATTTTTTCGGGTTTTTCGGGTTTTTCATAATATCTAATAAAAAGCACAGCGCAGTGCTTCTTAAAAAGAGTTCTAGTACAAAATATCAACATATAAGATAGAGGCAGAACACTGTTTGAAGTTTTAACTTTATAATATAACTTTATAAGATGAGCTTTTTTTGTATATTATTTAGATAAGCTTCTCAAGTCCAAATCTAAATGTAAGAAAGAAAACAAAAATTATGAATTTTTTTTTAAAAATATTTATAAATTATATTTTAATAAATATTTTTATGTATAACATAATTTAAAAGTAGTATATCTATAATCGGGTCGGTTTGGGTTCGGTTTGACTTTTTTTAGTTAAAACCAAACCAACTCTATAATGGTCGGGTTTTGTTTCCAAACACCAAATCAAGTCAAACCAAACCACTAGTCGATTGTTTTTCCAATTTGATTCGATTTATCAATTTGGTGCGATTTATCGATTTGTCCTGTACAGCCCTACCATTCTCTATTGTTTTCTTGTTATGGACATATATAGTTGGATTTGTTCTCAACGAGGCAATGCCAAAATATGATTTTTTTTTTCTTCTTCATGATATTAAGTGGACAATAGGTGTTTGTAGGGCCAGATATCAAATATCCTAAATAAAGAAAATACGAAAAAAAGAATAGAGAAAACAACAAATCCTTAGCCACCTGCTTGAGTAGAACATGATCAAAACCTTATATGCGATGCCTAATAAGTTGTCTTTTGTCCCACAAACCAAAATGGGATGTCCAATTTCTTGTCTCCAAAACTCTCCACCATTTATTGTGCTTGTTGCTCTCAACATTTTCATAATGTTAGTTAATATCAATGTATAGTTCTTTTTATGTCATCATGTAAAATTAACTCTTTGTATTAAGCTTGATATGATAATTTGAAAAATAAAATGATAATGGCGTATAGTTAATTTGTACTAATTCTTTTATGATACAAATGTATATATTGGGTCTGGATGTGAGAAGGTTCTCTTATTATTACTTTGAATTGTATGTATTTGTGCAGAGTAACAATCCTATTTAAGGGCATTTTAATTATATAGAAATTATGTAATCTATTTGGTGGTCCAATAACGTAACACAGAATAAGACAGTAGTCAAAGGAGTCAATTTTATAAAAGCAAGACTAGAAAAACATCATACCCCGTCATGTGAATGTGATTCTGCGACTCCTGGCATTCTCTCAAGGGCACTAAGATAGTGATGGTTCTAACTTTTCTAAAACTAACCTTTTGAATTAGCTAGGCTAGACCTAAATTTGATACCACGAGAAAGAAGTAAATTATGAATCTAACACAATCCTAAAAACTAGTTCATAAAAGGAGTATTGTTCAAGACTATATTAAGGAAACCATATGGCCTTAGAGAGAGAAAAAAAGAAACTATAATTAACAGTATATTAGATGACGAATTATGTAATATCTTATAGGATGAACATGCATGCATGTGTTACAATGTTAGACCACAAGAATATGACGTGAAACGAGAAAGATGATTTTACCCTTCGAAATACAAAGGAGTGGCCAACTCTAAATTTCTATAAAACGAATCACTTAAAGGAAGATGCTGACAAATTAAACAAATGTTTATACTCTTTTTTTAGTTTTTTTCGTTAGTGACCCCAAAATGAAGTCATCGTTTTTAAGTCTGACATTCTTTATGTATTTATTTTTACCAAAATTTGACAATTATTTATAAGAAATCACAATCTATTTACATTTTTTTTATATTTTATTACTAATTTATCTATTCAATTTAGCAAAATTTAAAATCTTTTTTCCTTGTTTAGATTACAAAATTGTTATTTACTAATTGATGTCTATCTTTTCTTTCATTTCGTTGGCCCAAGTCCAACTAATGTATGCTTCACGCCTTCACAACATGGGATTCCAAAATGATGAGATAACTTTTTTATTGGGTTGAAATAGATTATATGTTCAATGAATTTGATGTTAGACTAAAGAATTTGTATATATTTCTTTTGACTTTAAAATTTTAAAGGCAATCCCCTTCTTGAATCATGAATATATTAATAGAGCCATTCTCTGTTATGACCGCCCATAAATAGGGAATATCCTTATCTTTTTTATGGAGATTCGTCAACAAACCTTATACTCTATTCTTTATAAATTATCTCTCATGATTTTTTCTTCAATTATATCTCATTTTAAAAATTCAAGATAAAATAATTTTTTTCAATTTTATCCTTATAAGTAGTACAATTATTATTTTTTAAGATAACAAACATCTTAATAAAGTGAATATTTTTAATTAAGAAAAATTATATCTTAAGACATAAATAAAAGATAATACTAATATTTAAATATATACATGTCATAATATTTTCGTGAAGGGCGTTCAAGTCACCACACATTTGCCGATTGTTTAGTTATAGCTCCGCCCTTCTTCTAAGCAATGGCGAGTCTCTCTCTCTATATGTAGTTTCTATTTGTAAGCTCATGATGACTTGATCTTAGCATTTTTTAAAAATAGTCTTTTTACTTTTATACATTTTATTTTCTTCAAACACTATTTGTAAAATTTCATTGAATTGATCCACTAAGATTCCACGTATGCTCAAGCAAGTGTCCTTAGGGCTAGTGGAAATTTGGCAAGGTAGAGGGTGACTACAAATGTGTCAAGCCTTTCTATCCGCCGAGCCATGTGCACCCCACTAATTGCCTTGATAAAGACTCCCATGGCAGGTTACACTTCCATGTGGATCTAGTGAACAAGTAGATCACGGAGGATCTATTAGTTGTGTACTCTTTCTACCACTCCTATCAAATAGACAAGTAGTCCTGGTGAACAAGGATTTAAGGAGAATAATTCATTATGTGTTTGGAATCATCACTTATTTTTTTGTGTTTGGTATGTAAATAAAAAAAATTATGCTAAAAGTATTTGTATATAATCTAGACAAATTAATACTATGGGCGAGGTGAAGGTGGAGGTGGTGGGGATATGGGGGCCGCCAGCAATGGAGAGTGGGACTGAAGATGATGTGTGTTGGACTATGGGGAGGACACTATCAATGTGAAATGTCACTTGACGTGCAAACTTTCATTAGTGAAGTCATTTTTTTTTTATTTTTAAGGAACTTATTTCCTTAGAGAAAATATTTTTTAAGAATTTGAACATGAGAGAATTGAAGATCCTCCTTACCGAATACACCCTAAGTTTGTTCACTAATGATTACAGGTTAAATTCGCGTACAATTAAAACATATAAATCTTCACAAAACGCCTGATATTATAACTTGAAAGATGGAAGAATAACCTGGTATAACTAGTCAAATTTAACTAAAAACATGAAAATCAAGCCCATAATATCCTATATTATCTAATAAATAAGGGTGTCAAATCCCTCTCAAAAAGTCTGTTGAAACCAATTAAGGCCGCACAATACGTCCCAAAGGGTGGTGAAGAGAATAAGTGAGTGTCTTCTTCAAATAAGAACGCACATGATTCCTAACTAATGGTTGAAGAAATCTTAAGGAGATAAAAATATATTTTTCTAACTAATAATGGGGACGAGAAAATTAAAATTCAACCATTTCCTTGATCTTTGTAACATCTCGTGAAGTCCATTTTTTTTAAAAAAATTTTTACTCCAAATTTGGAAGTCAAAAAGGTTGAGGAATTATCTTATGCAGTTATGCTGATTGCTAAAAATCCAATATCCACGTGCCTGTGACATTTAATATATTATCAAACCGATTCAAATTGGGTTCTCCTTCCGAAGCGTAGAAAGAGAGACATCAACTTAATTAACATGCCACTCTCATGATGCATCGGATAAGGCTGCTCCTCCTCCCTTAATTAAAAAAGTCTCAATTTTAAATGTTTGATATTGAAAATTTTTTGATAAGAAGCGCTTCTTCCGAATGAATTCTATGTGATGCAAATCTAAATTAGTCAGACTCTAATATAAGTACCAAATTAACTTCGAATGAGAAACCCAAAAAAAATCAACTTAATTAGCAGGCTTAACTTTATCACACAAAAACATACTTCACTTGGACTCATATTATTGTACAATTTTTTTTTGGGGGTGGTGAATTAAAAATTAAGTAATCGACTATCTCGATGTCGTAGTCGACTTGACCTGCAGATAAGTACCTTAGATAAAGTAATATATAAAAGTGTAAAGTAAATAAAGACAGAAAGATTTATTCTGATTCGGAACACATATGTGGTACCTATTTACAGTCCCCTTGGGTTACAAGGGTTTCCCTTAGAACTTTTTCGTAAATGGTGAGAGTACATATGAGTTTCACTTTTGTCTCTAACCAATTGATCTTCTGATCGACACAGCCTCTACCTGTATAACCTACACTTCTCTCTTTCCTTTACAATTGTATTCTTGCAAGAGTACATAGTATTTATGAAAGATGAAAGAACTAATTTAGTACAAGTTCAAGTGAAAATGTGTAGTCATCTTTGATGAAGTAGAGAGGCTTTTTATATCCGACTTTGTTGAGGAATTAGCCGTTAGCTCTGATTGGAAAAATCCAAGGGATTTTTCATTCAATCAAGGATTTGTAATATTTGCTTGATTGAGTGTACATGTCCATATTAGGTATGTCCATGTATTCCTTTGTAGGATCTTCAAGCTTTTATGCCTTGTACAAAAATCTTCTTTCCTTGTATGCTTGATGTCCTTCTTTCCTTGTCAACAATCTTCTTTCTTTGTTCGCCCGATGTCAATGATTTCTGATTGCTCCTTATAGTCTTCTTTCCTTGTCTGCCTGATGTCAATGATTTCTGATTGCTCCTTGATAGTTGGGATCTAATCTTCTTTCCTTGTTCTACGGAATTCTTATTGATTTAATCATCAGGGTTGTAACATCTTCTTCTTAATCTTTTTTCTTTTGACCAAATCATTTAATTGTGATTTGTCTTGATTGATCTTCTTCTTTTCTGAATAGATGCTTTTTCATTTTTGATTTCTTATATTGATTTCCTGCAATAGAAAGTCAAGTCATTCTTCAAAATACTTTGATGCTAATAATCTCTCCCTTTTTGATAATGACAATATATGTAGTTGATTTTCCTTTCTACTTCCCTGGCTTTTAGCTTGAGTTAGTTTTTCCATGCTTCCTACTCCCCTTGTTTTGTTGCTTCTGTGAACTATATTTTCTCTTGCTCCCTCTGTATTGTTGCTTCTGTGAATTGTATTTTCTCCCCCTTTGACATAATCGTAAAGAAAAACAACCACACACGAAAGCACATAGAAATATAGAGGTATGCAGCAGGCAAATAAATATGCACAAATTTAGAACAAGTTAAAACACAACCAAAAAAGACTAAAAAGTTTAGAATATGGGGTTAAGAGCCCCAATATAACAGACCAAAGAAAAAAAGGGACATATCCTTTTAAAATTTTAACCAAAAAATGTCTGAAATATCACAGGAACAAATTAATGATGGCGAATGAAGTATTTGAGAGTGTTGAGAACGGTTCTACAAAAGGAATCGTAGGAGCCGCTCAACATCTTTAGAGAGGTTAGAATAAGAAGTTTGAACAGATACATTCAACTCATTATTGGAGGAGTAAACTCCTACTCGAATAGAGTCAACTTGCTTAATCAACCCATTGATGGAACGAACCCCATCCTTCTTCAGAGAATCCATAGCCAGATGAAGCTTCCCTAGATCAGTACTGGTATCCTTGTTGTGCTGCAGAATCTTCCCAATCGGCTCCTGCACTACCTGCATGTTAGTTTCAAGAGAGTCTAATCGAGTCTTAATATCATCGGCCTCCTTGAGTAGGAGGGAAACACAGTTAGCAGAGACACGAGTGACTTTGGGATCACCCATTCTTGCCTTCAAGGGATCGTTTTATGCCATTTTTTATCAATGAGAGTGTATCCCATACTTGAGAAGGTCCTGGAGTCATAGGTAGCAGAAGTTTCCACCGATTTGAAATTTGACAGACCCATAAGAGAGTCAATTATAATGCAAAAAATGAGGAGTACATAGGGAAAACTGGTTGAGGGACCGGGGTCTTCAACACCTCCAAGCATATATTCACGAATCCAAGAGGCCCAATTGATACGATAGTTTTTCAATAGACAGAACAAGATAAAAATAACCTTGTTAGATATGCTACTAAGCGAACCTTTCTGAGGTACCAAAGTGGTGGCAATGATGTGAGCCAAAATACGATTCTCAAAATAGAGAGACAATGGGCCAAATTCAGACAGATTGATATTAGGTTCAGCAACCGCTTTCCCTAGCCGCATGCAAAGTAACCTCAGAATCCTCAAGCCACAAACCATTCATATCGGGGATATCATCAGAGAACTCAAACCCAAATATATTTTAAAATAATTTATCATTCACAACAACACGATTTTCCAAAATGAGGATTTTCAACTCACCACTATCATCAGATATACGAAGATTTGCATAAAACATACGAATTGGTTCCTCAAAGCATTCGAGACCACAAATACGTGACAAAAGAGATAGTTTTTGAGCCCGAAGAAAGGAACTTATCTGGCAGTGAGAGTCTTCCAATTGTTCTAAATTGATTACTCGACCAGGAATAATATGTCTCTTCTTGAAATCATCAAACTTTTACTTGTATTCAAGCCCCCAGAAGTTTTTCATGTCATCTTGACTAAAGGATCTTGAGAAATCTGACCGAACTTTCTTCTTCTCCTTTTTCATGATAGAAGAGGGCTATTTTTTAGAGGTAGAGGGTTTAGCGGATGACTCAACTTCAGAGAATTCAGAAGAGAGTGAGAGAAAGTTGATTTCAATGGATCCGGAGGGATTTTCAATTGCATTCCTTAAAGACGCCATGGAATGAGTTCGGGTCATTGTGAGAAGGGATGAAAAAATATGAAGAAAGAGTGGATCTTTTAAAGCCAAAGGGAAGATGAAGAGTTTGAAGATGGAGCGACTATAAATGGGAAGTGAAGAGACTTGCACAAGTGCTAAAAAAAGGAACAAGAATCAATGTGCACAATTAAAGTGTAAGACACAGAAACAGAATATTCACCACAAATTTTTTACATAAATAGAAAATTAGTTTAAAAAATTTACAATTCCTAGATTTTTCGGTACAAAGAAAAATCTTTCCTCAAGCAGGAATTTTGTAAAAATATCAACAAGTGATTTTCAAGGTCAATAAATTCAAACACAAAATCTCTATTTTCTACATGATCTCTAATAACATGATGCTTAATATCAATATGTTTAGCTCTAGAAGGATGCACATTATATTTAAACAAACTAATTGCACTGGTATTATCACAAAAAATTGGAACAACTTCATAAGATAAATTATAATCAAGTAATTAATGCATCATCCATAGTAATTGAATTCCACAACTTCCGACATCAAGATATTCAGATTTAGTGGTTGATAGTGCTACAAAAGTCCACTTTTTTCCATACCAGAATATAAAAGATTGTGCTAGCATTTGACATGTTTCATTTGTGCTTTTTCTTTCATTCTTATCACCTGCAAAATCAGCATATGAGTAGCCTTTTTATTCCAAAACATAACACCTTATATTACTGCATCAACGAATTACATAGTTTAAACATATTCTTAGAATCCTATATGATCTAACTTGGGAATGCATTCTCTCAAGAGATTTCCTTCAACAAAGAGATAGAAAATCTAGCTAGACTATCAACTATTGTGTTCAAATATCTAGGAATATAATTTGGTGAGTAAGGATACCATAATCTCATTTCTGAAGTTTCAATGAGATATCTTATAATTCTTTTCACGGCAGTGAGATGAGATTCTTTAGAGGAGATTGAAATCTGGCACATCTGTATACACTGAACATTATGTTCGGTCGACTGGCTGTCAGGTATAGTAATGAACCAATCATTCTGCGATATAATTTTTCATCTACATCCTTCCCTTTAGTGTCCGTGTCAAGACAGGTTAACGGACTCATGGGAGTGCCAAAATCTTATTCTTTCTCCATTCCAAATCTTTTTAATCAATTCTTTCACATATTTCCCTTGACTGATAAAGGTGCCTTTGGACGTTTGCCTTATTTGAAGTCCGAGAAAGAACGTTAGTTCTCCCATAAGACTCATATCAAATTCTTCTTTCATAAAATTTGTAAAATTCTCACACAAAGAAGGGTTAGAACTTCCAAAAATAATATCATCTACATAAATTTAAACAATGAGTAGACTGAAATCATGTTTTTTGTGAACAAGGTGGTATCGATTTTTCCTCATTTAAAATTATTAAAATTATTTAGAAGTATAAAGGAACTTAGCCGCTCATACCAAGCTTTAGAGAGTTTGAAAACGTAATGAGGACAAGAAGGATTTTCAAAACCATGAGCTTGTTTTACAAAAAATTTATCATTTATGAAATCGTTTAAGAAAGCATTTTTGACATCCATTTGAAATAATTTAAATCTATTAAAGAAAGTGTATAACCTTGCAACAGAAGCACGTATTTCGTCACAGTCAATACCTTCTTGTTGTGAGTATTCTTGAGCTACAAATATGGCTTTATTCCTGATTACCTTTCCATCTTTGTTCAATTTGTTCGAAAGACCCATTTGTTTCTTATGGAAGAACAATTCTTTGGTCTTTTTGTGAGGACCCAAACTTGATTTCTCTCAAATTGGTCAAGTTCTTTCTTTATGTCTTGTACCTATGGTTTTTCTGTTAAAGCTACATCAACACGTTTGATCTTAATTTGAGATATTAGTGCTACCGATGCTTGCTTCTTTAATGAGGCTCTGGCATGCATTTTTTTATTTGGATCACCAATGATAAAATCCTTTTGAAAACTTGCACTGTGCCTTCATTCTCTGGGAACAGTGATTTTCTCTATGCTGATAGTCGACTCATCTCTAGTGTTAGTCGACTCTATCTGAGAATTATGATCTGTAACTTTAGAAGCATGTTGAGATGATGAAATTTGTGGAGAAATTTCCTCCTTAGATGCTAATATATCAAAAATATGCATACTTGGATTAGTATCATCGAAAACAATATGGACAGATTCTTCAATACTTAAAGTTCATTTATTAAAGACTTTGAAAGCACATTTGGAAGGGGAGTATCCAATAAATATACCTTCATCGCTTTTGGGATCAAATTTTTCAAGATTGTTTTTACCATTATTATGGACATAGCATTTACATCCAATGGGATGAAAGTAGCTAATGTTAGGTCTCTTTCCTTTCCACAGTTCATAGGGAGTCTTTTTCAGTATGGGTCTGATCAAACACCTGTTCAAAAAGTGACAGACATTACTTACAACTTCAATCCAGAAGTGATCCGGGAGAGACTTCGATCGAGCAATAGAGTTCTTGAAGTATCTTGAAGAGATTAATTTTTTCTCTCTACAACTCCATTTTGTTGTGATGAATGAAGAGATGAGAAGTTTTGAGTGTTCCCATGTTTATTGCAGAATTCCTCAAAGAATTTATTTTCAAAATCTCATTTGTGATCATTGTGAATGGTAGAAATAAAATAACCTGCTTCTTTTTGAATTTTTCTACAAAGTACTTCAAAGTTAGCAAAAGCATCATGTTTGTGTGATAAGAAAATAACCAGGTAAAACGAGAATAATCACCGATAATTACAAAAGCATATCATTTCCCACTGATACTTACAGTTTTAGTAAGACCAAATAAATCCATGTGTAAAAATTAAAGAGGTTTAGAAGTGGTTATGATATCTTTAACTTTGAATGATGTACGAGTTTGTTTACAAAGCTGACATGCACCGCAAATGTGGTATTTTTCAAATTTGTGTTTTGGCAGTCCAAGAATAATTCTAGCCTTGTCAAATTTTTTACAGCATGCATGCTTGCATGTCCTAGCTTTCTATGCCAGATCCAAGGATCACTGGACATGGCTGTGAGACAGGTAAGGGTAGGCAAATCTATATTGCTCAGCATGTAGATGCTCTTTACTCAATCTTCAATGATTGTGATATTCTTTTCTGTGTTGCTGATGATGCATTTAACAACGTGGAGTTGTCCATCAAAACCTGCGTCACATAGATGACTGATGCTCAGGAGATTTTGCTTTAGTCCATTAACTATATAAACTTCAACTAAGTCACACGAAGGACTTATAGTAATTGAACCAATTTTAGTGACTTCTCCTTTAGCATTGTCACCTAATCTAACATAGCCTCCATCGATTTTCTCAAATTTGTTAAAATTCTCTTTTTTGGCCATCATATGTCTAGAACATCCACTGTTGATTACCCACATTCTCTTTTTATAGGCCTTCTTTGGATGTTCCTACAAAACAATGATTCAGTTTCTTTTTGGTACCCAAGATTTCTTAGGTCCTTGAAGGTTAGGATCAAAATCTTTTAGGCGCCAAACCCATTTACTGGAAGAATAGCTCTTACAATTAAATAATTTGTGTCTAATCTTCCCACAAGCATAACAACGAGGTTTGAAAGAAGATTTGACATTATAAAAAATGAATCTTGAGAAAGAGTTAAAGAAGATCTGTTTGAATCGATTGGGCTCTGACTTGGTGATTTCTTACTTCTAATTAATAGCATTTTGAGTTCACCAATTTCTTCATGGAGTAAGTCAACTTCCACTTGACTAACTTCTAGAAGAATTTGTCATTCCTTCTTTTCTTTAGCAAATTTGTTGTATTCATCAATAACATTTTGAAGTTCATCAACAATCACATCTAAAGAATATTGTAAATCAATACAGTTTTGACAAATAGAATTTCTTACCTTACTTGACTCATCTATTTCTATAAAACAAATATTTGTTATCCCGACAGAATCTTCGTTTGAGATATCTTCCTCACTGTAGGCTTTAAGAGATTTTGGATTTTTGTTTCTATGATAATTTTTCCTCTTTAGCTCAGAACAGTTTTGCCTGGTGTGTCCTGATTTTCCACAATGATAGTATCTGTCATCATTTCTTGGATAGTTGTTATTTTTGCAATCATGTTGTTCATATGCCATGAGATTTCCTCTGAGTTCATTGTAGGTCATCTTTTGTAGATCTCCATCTTCAAGAATGTCAGGTTTGATTTCCTAGGCTTTACGAGAATTTTTGATAAGTTTCCTAACTTGTAGTTTGTTAGAGTATATCATACTAAGAGATTTGAGTTCGCATACGATTTTGCTGAATCTGGAATACATGCTTTCCATATTTTCCTCGTCTGGCATTTTGAATAATTCTTATTCAGTCACTAGAGAGCTGATGCGGGCTTCCTTCACTTTGTTGGTTCCCTCGTATGTTACTTCGAGTTTGTCCCACATCTCTTTAGCAGTTTTGCAAGTTGAGATTTTATCGTATTCAGCTCCGCTAACTACAAAGTACAATAAACTTATGGCTCTAGCATTAGTTTGAATTACCTATTGTTGTTTCTTTGTGATGTTAAAAGACTCAAGATTTAGATCCTTTTCATCGATCTCCTTTTTATTTAAACTTGGAATGGGTTTTGGTCCTTTCTTAATTACTATCCTTTCTTGAAAATTATTTGATTGAATGAAGATTCTGATTTTTTTTTCTAGTTGGAGAAGTGTTGTCCATTGAAGTACGGAGGACAATTTGAAGTGTCCTTCTTGAAGGATTGCCCTGAAATTTGGTAATTTTCCATAGATCTTTTCTCACATGTAGTTAAACACTTAAAATGTGAGACCTGCTCTAATACTAATTGAAGATTAAGAAGCGGGGGTGGGGGTGAATTAAAAATTAAGTAGTCGACTATCTCGATGTTGTAGTCGACTTGACCTACAGATAAGTATCTTAGACAAAGTAATATATAAAAGCGTAAAGTAAATAAAGAACAAAATATTTATCTTGATTCGAAACACCATTGTTGTAACACCCCCCAAAATTTTTCGCTAAGATTCGAATATTTCTGCACGTGAGTGTAGACTCGGACCGGAGGACTTGTAATTTTACACATGAGTTAGGATCAATTCCTAAGTAATTGAAGAGTGTTAGATGTGTTTTGGGGTCATAAGGGATCTCTAACACCAAGTCGAGTCTAAAGAACTTCAATCGATTAAGTTTTCGGATGAGTTAGTATTAGGATCAACTTCAAATGATCATATCTCCTAGAATATAATGAAATGGGTGGGCCATGACCTACCAAATTAATGTTCTTTGAGTCTTCTTTCCAACGCCACTAAGATTGGAATTTTTGGAGTTTGGAGTCAAAAGTTATGACCATTTTACTACGGACTAGTACTGCAGAAATTTCAGGCCTGGGCGAAATTTAGGCTTGGCGCTCCAGTGGCGCGATGCGCCATTATAGCGCCAGAAAACAGCCTCAGTAGTTTGGTCCTTGCCGTGATACGCCACTATTAGATGTGTAGGGTTTTAAGCCTATTTTGACTTGGCGCTGCAGTGGCGTGACGCGCCACTATAGCGCCAGCAAGAGTTTTGCCCAATTTTCCAAATTTTTGAAGAGGGACAACTTGGACTTTTTCCCTAATTATATATACCTATTCTTGGACGTTTTGGGACCATATTTTTTCAGTCTCTCTCTCTCTAAAAGCCCTAATATTTTCCTCCTTCTTCTTATTCTCCTTCAAATCCTTCTCCAACAAAAATTGCCTTCAAGATGCTTCAAGAATTCAAGCCTTCCATTGAAGACCTAACATCAAAGTTTCTTCAAAGTCTTCAAACAAGGTATGTAAGGCTAACCTAAAATATGGATTGAGTTCTTCCATATGCCCATATATATGTTGGATAAGAGTTATGAAAGAGTTGAACTTTCTAGGAAGGTTTTCTTGAAAGTTTTTCTAAACTATAGAATGTTTTTAGATACCATTGGTTGATTGATGATTTTAATGAATTGAGTTACTAAATAGTTATCTTTTATATTATTGACTACAAATGTATCTTTGTATATAGATTCATAGGTATTGACGATATTCTTGAGTTGAGTTTTATTGAGAGTATGGATTCATGTTTCATTCACATGAACCCGAGATGAGATTTCTTTATCGTAATTGTCTTGAAGTTGAGGTGGATGGTTTTGTGTATATATGTATTGATTGGAAAGAAAAGAATGAATTGGATAGTTAAGAATGTCCCTTTGCTTCCATAAATTGAACATATGACTAAAATAAGGATTTTGGAGTAGATATTTGACGATTGATGTGATGATGATGTTTGACGATTGATGTGATGATGATGTTTGATGATTGATGTGATGATAATGTTTGAAAATAATGTGATGATAATGTTTGATGATGATGATGATGTGATGATGATGTTTGATGACGAAGTGAATAATGGTATTTGACGATGATGTGAATGAAAAGGTTATGTTGATGAGGATGTTGTGTGATGAAGTGGATTAGAGTCTAATGTGATTTTGTGGTATGTGATGTGCATAATTTGAGTTGATTGGAGTCTTAGGAATATTTTGAAAATAAATGATCTTTTGAGGAGGAGCTTTAACTAAATTAATTGTGAACCTTTTTGCATAAACTATTTACATATTATTTTGAGTTTAAAGAATTATTAGTTTCATCTTTGATTTAGAAATAAGTTTAAGTATGAGTTGAGTATGAGGAGCCTTTAAATGAGTTGAGTATTTTTACATTAAAGTATCTATTTTGAGGTTGAGTTGAGGAGTTGGAATTATATTTCAAATGTACATAATATTTTCTATATCCATTGAGTTAAGATGGTATCAAATTTGAAGGGAAGAGTTTGATGATTGAGATGAGTCGATTTGAAAAGAGTCCAATGAGACTTGCCATTATGACACGATTGAGTTGAATTGAGGATAGAGTTGATGAGTCGGCAAGGTTCTAAATAAAACTAGCCGTGAGGGCTTATTTGAGATGATTGGATGGAGTCTTATGAGCATGGAGTCATGGGAGGAGTATAGAGCACCGAAGCGGGTGAGAGTATAGTCCATACTCGAACCCCAGAAACTACACCGCCAATGTAGGTAGGGATGGAACTGTTAAAGACGGATGCTTCCCATGGGATCGAACCGTTAAAGTCGGATGTTTCCCATTTTATTATCCTGAAATGAGAGGACTTGACTAATCGATGGAATCCATGATTAGGGAGGCGTTCATGCCCTGGCAAGGTATGGACGGACGTGGCAACAATGTCCGATTATTGTATTATCACTGGCTCATAAGTGATGGTTGTCGGATAAGAGAAACTCTCATTTAGGTCTTGATAGTACTCCGAGTCAGTTGAGTTGAGTGGCATGTGATTTGGTCCCGTCTAAACCATTTCTTGTTAGACTTAGGACACTTGAGTGAGTTGTTACTTATTTATTGAGTTGAGTCCTTTGAGTTAATTATTGAGTTGAGGGTATATGGTCGGATTGGGTTAGCCTAGTTAGAATTGGATTGTACATGATTTAGATGGATATGTGAATTGATTGGATTAGATGATATGTGATTGACTTCAAGTTAACAGTATATGATTGAATTGGATTGAATGATTTAATTGCACTGTATTGTACATGATTGGATTGGATTGTATAGTATATGATTGGTCTTTGTCAAAAAGGTTCTTACTTTAGACTTGTGACACTTTGATTGAGTCTCCCTTATCTTTCTGGTTTTGAGATAATTGAACCGGCGTTATTCGTCCTTGAGGTATGTTTCATTCTGCCATATTACATACTCGTACATTCTACGTACTGATGTCCATTTGGACCTGCATCGTTTCATGATGTAGAGACAGGTTTAAGAGGTCGTCAATAGGAGCATCATTGGGGATCTATTCGCACTCAGCGTATTGGTGAGTCCTCCCCTATATTCGGAGGACACCGTTTGTGTATTCTTGCATTGAGTTAGCCCTTTTCATTTTGATTTGAGGTAGCCATGAACATGTCATTAGCACCAAATTAGATAGTAGTGATAGAGGCTTCATAGACTAGATAGTGATGGGGTGATTGAGTATCTCTTTCATTGAATTATTCTTGTCAAACTATTTTAATGACAAATATTAGAGTTGATTGGTTGGCCCATGGCCTTTATTCTTTGAGTTGGATTGATCTTTTGAGTTGTCCACCGAATATTCTCTTTATTTTTCTTTGTCTTCCACTAATTGAATAAATGGACGGATGTTTGATCAGGCTATGTGGTTTGCTTGGGAGAAAGAAATGGTTTTTGAGTACCGGTTACGTCTAGGGTACCCTCCCGGGGCGTGACAATTATGGTGCCCATTTCCAGTTCCTTTGGATTACAAGTGTTTCCCTTAGAGCTTTTTCATAAATGGTGAGAATACAGATGAGTTTCACTTTTGTATCTAACCAATTGATCTTCTGGTCGACACAATCTCTACCTGTATAACCTACATTTCTCTCTTTCTTTCTCTTTTTCTTTTACAATTATATTCTTGCAAGAATACAGAGTATTTGTGAAAGATGAAAGAACTAATTGAGTACAAATTCAAGTAAAGTTGTATAGTCATCTTTGATGAAGTAGAGAGGCTTTTTATATTCGGCTTTGTTGAGGAATTAACCGTTATCTCTGATTGGAAAAATCCAAGGGATTTTTCATTTAATCAAGGATTTGTAATGTTTTCTTGATTGAGTGTACATATCCATATCATCCATGTCCATGTATTCCTTTGTAAGATCTTCAAGCTTTTCTGCCTTGTACATAAATCTTCTTTCCTCGTATGCTTGATGTCCTTCTTTCTTTGTCAACGGTCTTCTTTCTTTGTCCGCCTAATGTCAATGATTTCTGATGGCTCCTTGATAATCTTCTTTCCTTATCCGCCAGATGTCAATAATTTTTGATTTCTCCTTGATAGTTGGGATTTAATCCTCTTTCCTTGTTCTACAGGATCTTGATTGATTTAATCAGTTGGGTTATAATATATTTTTCTTGATCTTCTTTTCTTTGACCAAATCATTTATTGTGATTTGTTGTCATGACCCCGATCTATTATGACTGACAACCACACTAACCCTCTGGTGGAAGAACCATTAATACAACCCAACTATCTTATTCATGAGATGCAAAAAGTGTAAAAAATGCATAAATAACTTAATTTAATGACAATGAGGCTGAGTTTCCATAAACTCAGTAAAGTCTAGTCAACAACCCCAAAACATGCGGAAATACCTAGAAATTAAAAGTCGATCGTACCAAAACTCTAAACAAGTCATCAAGTCTAGGAAAATGAGAAAGCAATCCCAAATAAAGTCATTAAAAGGAAACTAGTGTTAAACATCTAAGTCTCAGAAAAAAGACTAGAAGTAAAGAGAGTCCATGATAGCCTGAAAGAAATAGCTCACCCTTAAACTTGAACAACTGTCACTCCTCTAAGTGAGGTCTCTCTACAGTTGGCTGAATATGCCCTGTACTCAACAAAGATAAAGCAAGTGTAGTATCAATAAATAAAATCAACAGTGTACCGACAAGATCACGCGGCTAGCCAATAAGCAAATCATGGACAAGTAAACTCAATATAGTAAGCATATATATACAGAATAAGCTTAATCATTTTCACATCAATCAGTACTCAGTAAGAACACAGTTCAACAATCTCAATATCATGCAACTTCACATAAAGGTCCTCTCATGGGACCTACAAATACTTAATTTATGTCGGAATGTGACATTCGGTCCAAATATGCATCGGAATGTGACACCTAATCCAATTATGTATCAGAACGTGACACCCAATTTAATTACGCAAATCAATCATAAATTAACATTAATAGTCTATATTATAATACCAAGAATAAGTTCATTACAAAATAGGCTAGTACGTGATCATTTTGCATATTCGATAGCTTGCTTTCCTATTCATATACACATCTGCATACTATAAATCAATTTAACAAGTACATGAAATGCATACAGAAAAATAAAATCATCACCTACCTGCTTCAACAACTCTAAGGTGCAGGAGCTTTCCCTTTATGAATTCGTTCTGCTTGTTCTTAGTCTAAAAATAGTAAAATACACACAAGAATCAATATAACGATCTTCTTCATTCGATTTATAATATACTTCCCCTCTTAGGCCAACTCATGATCCTAAACCCCACCTAGGGCTAATTTTCACCATTACCCACAGGCCAAAACCCTCCACAATGACCACCCATCCTTGATTATGGGTTCTAGGAATCAATTCATAAGTTTAGGGAGTAAATTACTTAGTTTTGGCATAATTTGGAGTGGAGATCAGTAGATAATTGCCCTAGTCCATTTCTCGTGCTTCAAGAACGAAGTGAAAATAAAATAAACCGATCTGGGGTTTTTTCTAATTTTACAATTGTCCCACCACACCGGGACCATCTTGTTCTGGCAGCCCCGCCCTAGAGGCATTAATCCTGCTCTGGCGGGATAGGAGGAGACAAAGAGCTCGTAAAGAGTCTCCAGTTCTCCCCTTTCACAACATACCCTCTCCCCAAGAGGTCTTAAATTATACCTTTTATGTCAAGTCCAATTTTGAGAGTTTTACTCACCCGAATGTGATTTCTTGAAGCCATAAATACTCCATATCATCTTGGCTACCAGCTAACCTAACCAAATCAAAGATTCTATCCCTATCCGATTCTGGGTCACTCTAAACCTCACCTGTCTCAGAATTCATCCAAGTCTGGCCTAGGCTTAAATTTTCCGAAGTTACTATCCAAAATTTTCTGGCCCAAATTCCTTTTCCCCTGGACTATCCATAATGACGGGGACAGATCGTTACATTTGTCTTGATTGATATTCTTCCTTTCCGTATAGATGCTCTTTCCTTTTTGATTTCTTATACTGATTTCCTGCAATAGAAAGTTAAGTCATTTTTCAAAATACTTTGATGCTAACAGTAATAATTTCACAAGAATTCTTACCTAATATTAATAATTAAAGCAACATACTATTAATATTGACAAGAGAATCATCACACACATATATACCTAGTTAAATGATGAATTAGCCTGTTTACAGATTAATTACCTTGAGACATAGGGTTATTGGAAAGTGATAGTACTAGTATGACTTGGTTCAATGATATATATTGGACCACACATAATGTCATATTTTCAAAATTGGATGTGGTATTCGTTATCACGTATTGTGACTCCTTTATTTTAATTTATTGCATATTTTAAATTCAAGCTAAGTAAGATCATGAGGTCGATCATGATTTACAAGGTTAAATTAAGTATTGGTCCAACTGTCACAAGTAGGCTGTGAATTTGATGTGTATAGAGATTCTTCTCTAACAGTTGTTATTTGATTCGCCTTTGAGAGTAAGAGGCGGTCATAGTTTCTTAATCGACCACATGCTATACCAAATTTAACGTGGGAAAATCTTTCAAATTGAAAGTAACAACCACGGAATGTTTGAAATCCAAATTTCTCCACTATAATAATAAGAGGGTTACAAATATTCTCCTAAATGGCTACACAATAATTATCAAGCAAGAAGAAGCAATAGATATACCAACAAAAGTAAGAGGAAGAAAACCACCCAAAATAGAGCTACTATTCGGGACCTAAACTGGGATGTTTATGACCTTAAAATCCAATCTCCACCATTCAAATCAAACATTAAGATGTGAAAAAAACTCAATAAAAGTTTCAGCCTGATCCAATGGTTAATGAATTGAAAAAAGTAATTTGAAGGTTTCTGGTCGAAGTGGCAAAACTGCTGCGGAAAATACTCTATTCTTCTTTCTTGTTGAAAGATCTCTCAAAAACCTCTCTTATGTGTCTAATGTCTCTTAAAGACACTACCAATGAGAAATTGCATAATTATCTCAAATTATCCTATTTATAGAGTGATACTTTTTCCTAAATCCAAAACCAACTCCAAATAGGATTATAATTCCAATCCTTTTCCAAATAGAATTGAAACCAAATTAGGAGAATTATTTCAATCCTTTTACAAATAGGATTAGGCCATGGGCCTTTGGATGGAATATGATACATAGCCCAGCAAACTCCCCCTCCAGCCAAGGGGCCAAATGGACTTCAAGTGGAGGAACTCCAAAACTCTTATTTTTATGCAATCACCACTTTTGCAAGAATATCTGAAGGATTTTTATCAGTGTGTATCTTTTCAACCTCAAATAATTTCTTTTCCATGGACATTCTAATCCAACGATATTTTCTACTAATATGCTTGGACTTAGAATGAAAGGTGGAGTGCTTGGTGAGATAAATAACACTCTGATTATCACAGAATAAGACAAACTTGACTGCTCAAAGTCAAGATCTTTTATAAATTCATTCATCCAAAGTAATTCTTTGGCACCTTTAGTGATAGCAATATATTTGGCTTCTGTGATGGATAGAGCTATGCACTTATGTAGTCTAGATTGCCAAAAAATAGCCCACCCCTACAAAAGTGATCAAACAACCAGAAGTGAATTTTGAATTGTTAAGATTACCTCCCAAATCAGAGTCTATGTAGCATACAAGTTCAGGCTTGCCACTACCAAAGCACAACTCCATATCAGAAGTGCCCTTCAAATATTTTAGTTTCCATTTCACTGCATTCCAGTGTTCCTTTCCAGGATTAGAAAAAAATCTGCTAACAGTATCAACATTATGTGCAATATTTGGTCTAGTGCAAACCATAGAATACATCAAACTACCAGCTGCAGAAGAGTATTGAATACATGACATCTCCTTCTTCTTTTCATTATTAGATGTACTCTGGATCGTACTCAACTTAAAATATTTAGCAAGAGAAGTACTAACCACTTTTGCTTCTGTCATATTGAATCTCTTGAGTACCTTCTCAATGTACTGCTTTTGGGATAATGATAATTCCTTCTGCTTTTGTATGCCTAAAGTTTTCTTTGCTGTTCCCAAGTCATTTATTTTAAATGATTTGCTCAACTCCTTCTAAAGGAATACAATTCTAGATTTATTTCTGCCAACAATCAGCATATCATCCACATAAAGTAGTAAGATAATAAAATCATCATCAGAGAACTTCTGAAAGAATACACAATGATCTGAAGAAGTTTTTTTGTATCCTTGATTTTTGATGACAGATTCAAACTTTAAGTACCACTGCCTTGGAGCTTGTTTCAAGCTGTACAAGCTCTTTCTCAATTTACAGACATAGTTTTCTTTTCCTTTAACCACGAAACCTTTAGGCTACTCCATGTAAATTTCTTCTTCTAAATCACCATGAAGAAAAGTAGTCTTGACATCCATCTGCTCAACCTCTAAATCTAAACTTGCAGCTAAGCCTAGAACCATGCGAATAGAAGACATTTTCACAACTGGAGAGAAAATTTCATCAAAGTCAACTCTCTTTCTCTGGCAAAACCTTTGACAACTAACCTCACTTTATATCTAGGTGCAGATGTATGTTGCTTTTGCTTTACTCTGAAGATCCATTTATTTGTCAATGCTTTTTTACCTTTCGGTAACTCCACTAACTCATATGTGCCATTCTCATGAAGTGACTTCATCTCATCTTCCATGACTTCTATCCACTTATCTCTATGAGTATCTAGCATGACTTCATCATAATCTTCAGGTTCTCCCATGTTAGTCAAAAGTATATGCTCATTAGGAGAATAATGTGTTGACTTTAGCTTCTCTCTAGTAGATCTTCTACAAGAGGTTTCTGGAGCATCTGGAGTAGTCATTTGAATATGAGTTGGTGGATGATCAACCATAACATTATTTCTAGAAGCATCTTCAAGTTCTACACTCTGATGATCATTCTGATCTTGATCCCCCTCGGCATTAGTAACTTAGATTCCTTCATTTGCAAAAGATGTGTCAGTACTAGAAATTGGATCAACATCAACCAAGCTCTCATTATCTGTTTTTTCAGTGTTGTTAATATCTTCAATTGTTTGGTCTTCAAAGAACACAACATCACGACTTCTGATAAGCTTCTTATCAATTGGATCATAAAAGCGATATCCAAACTCATCTTGACCATAACCAATGAAGATGCACTGCTTAGTTTTAACATCCAGTTTTGATCTCTCATATTTTGGAACATGCATACAAGCTTTACACCCAAAGACTTTCAAGTGATCATAGGAGACATCCTTTGCAAACCAAACTTTGTTTGGAACATCACCATCCAAAGCAATAGTGGGAGACAAATTAATAACATAAGCAATAGTGTTAAATGCTTTTTCCCAAAAGGAATTTGGAAGTTTAGCCTCTGAAAGCACGCATCTAACTCTCTCAATAAGAGTTCTATTCATCCTTTCTGCTAAGCCATTCAATTGAGGTGTCTTGGGAAGAGTTTTCTGATGACGAATTTCTTGTGTTTTGCAGAAGTTATCAAAGGAACCAATATACTCACCACCATTATCAGTGCGAATACATTTTAATTTCTTTCTAGTTTGTCTCTCCGATAAGGCTTGAAACTCCTTAAACACATCAAGTACTTGATCTTTGGATTTTAAAGGATATATCCACAACTTGCGAGAATGATCATCAATGAAAGTTGCAAAGTAAAGTGTACCATATTTTGATTTTACTTTAAAAGGACCACACAAGTCAGAGTGTACTAGTTCTACTAGTTCAGACTTTCTTGAAGGAGGATGAATGTGAAAAAACACACTTTTCTGTTTTCCAGCTAAGCAATGAACACATCTTTTCACCTTTGCTTATTTCACACCAGTAAGCAAATTCTTCTTAGCCAAACATGTGATCCCTCTCTCACTCATATGACTGAGTCTCTTGTGCCATAATTCTTACAAAGTCTCACTTTCTACCAAATTTATAGAGTCCCCAAGAATTGATCCTTGTGTCACGTATAAATTTGAATGATTTCTTCCTCGAGCTACAATTAATGAGCCTTTGGTGAGCTTCCATTGACCATTGAACGAGTCATTATGGTAGCCATCATCATCTAGATGTCCTACAGAGATCAAATTCAAAGGAATGTCTGGAGCGTGCTTGACATTTTGAAGGACTAACATTGTACCAATATTGGTCTTCAAATAAACCGTGCCAACACCAAGCACCTTAACCTCACCAACATTACCCATATTTAACAAGCCGAAATTAACAGGAGTATAAGATGAAAAGAAGTCTTTCCTCGGTGTAACATGCGATGTAGCTCCAAAATCTACTATCCAACTTGTATCTTGAGATACAAAATTGATGACGTTTTTATCACAAGCAAAGAGAAGGTCATCTCGGACAACAACAACAACATTGTCTCCATTATTTTCTTCTTTCTTTCCTTCTCTAAGGTCTTGCTTCAACTTATTGCAAAATCTTTTAATATGTCATTTCTTTCCATAATGATGACATGAAATATTTTGATACTTGGATCTTGACTTGCTTCTGCTTTTATCTCTATTTCTCGAACATCTTACTTTACCTCTCCTTCGATCTTTTGTAAAGAGAACGTTTGAATGTGAGGATGTGTGTTGAGATCTTCTTCTAACTTCTTCATTCAACACACCACTTTTTGCATATTCCATAGTAACCTTACCACCGGAAGCAGAATTTGTTAAAGAAACTCGAAGAGTTTTCCAAGAATCTAGTAGAGTATTAAGAAGTCAAAGTCCTTGTATTTCATCATCAAAATTGACACTCATTCCTAATAACTGATCAAGACCACCTTAAAAATCATTTATGTGATCAATAATAAGACTGCCCTCCTTATATTTAAAGGTCATCAATTGCTTTAGCAAAAACAACTGGTTATTGCCAGTTTTTGAACGTAAAACATTTTCAATTTTTTCCACAATGTTCTAGAATGTGTCTCATTCACAATATGGTTGTGAACATTATCTTCAACCCATTGCCTTATATATCCATATACTTGTTGGTGATCAAAATCCCAATTTTTATCTGTCACATTCTCGGGTTTATGAGTAGCGAAAACGAAAAGATGCATCTTTTTCACGAACAGTAAATCTTTCACGTTGCTCTTCCATATGTTGTAGTTAGTCCCATTTAAACATACCATCTTGATCATATTACCCTCCATTAAAAAATTCTTGATAGACAACCAAGGCTCTGATACCACTTGTTGGGATCGAAAAATAATAAGGTGTCATGCGGAAGCTAGCAACGCAAACCTCGAAAGACCATAAGTAAGAAAACAAAAACGAGAAATATATCAAAAGAGACACAAACATTTAATGTGGTTCGGTCAACCGACCTACATCCAGAAGAGGAGATGAGCAATCCACTATAAATATGAGAGTAGAAATAATCGAGAGAAATAACCTTACACAATGCACTTGGAATAAAAAGAGGTTCACACAAGTGCTAACATAACACTTGTGTCTCACCGTTTTCCCCCTACACAAAACTCTCAAAGCCCCTAGGACTACATTATGAATACTACCAAGTTAGAAGTAATAAAACTCTATTTATAGAGTCATAAACCTTTTCCTATAAGAAAAAGAACTAGCCAAATATGGAGACATTGTGTTTCCTTTTAGAAAAAGGAAAATCTAATTATACTAGGAACGTCAGGGCAAACACCCAACAATAGAATGAAGTTAATTAGATTGATATTTCTAAGTTGTTTTCAAATGTAAATATTCATACCACTTATGTATGTCGATATCGTATTGAAATTTTTGAAGATAATTTAAATGAATAGCTTCAATATGTGCCTCAATAAAATAACCATAATTTTGTGTAGGAAAAGTCTAAAAAAAAAAGAACAGTACTTAATGTTACATCATTTAAGTAGATTCAATCCATCCAATAAGTTCAAGGCCACAAACTTTTTTGTGGAATGATGATGGTCCGCCATGCACTCATATTATTAGTAAAATATTGAAAAATGTATTTGAATAGTACTATTTTAAGTGAAATAATTATTTATTTTTTGTCAAGTGAAATTCAACTTCAAATACAGTTTTTAATGCAATTTACTCTCTTTTTCTTAAATCTTCAATTAAATGTCTAAACACTTGCTCACAAAAGTGTAATCTTTTTTGCAAATAATGTTAAATAAATAAATTCCGAATCTAACTCAACTACAAAAAAATTAACTTATGAAATTACAATTGTTCAAAATTATATAAAGAAATTAGGCATAATACATAAACATGCTTTTTAGCTTGGTTTTAACTTGCATCTATGCCCTTCAACTTTGGAGGTGCATAATCAAACACTTTAACTTGTATAAAATTGAACCAATAAACACATGCGTCCTAAGTGGCGTCTTACATGGAAATTTATGCTCTACGTGTATTATGCCACATTTACACATGTGTCTACTTGTTCAATTTTATACAAGTTTAAGTGTCTACTTGTGCATACCCAAAAGTTGAAGGGCATAAATATCAGCTGGAACCAAATTAAATGGCATATTTATGTATTATGCCAAGAAATTAATTATCCATCACACAATAACAAATGTAGAGTTAAGTAGGGTTGTACAGGGCAAATCGATAAACCGCACCAAATCAATAAACCGAACTAAACCGGGAAAAAAAACCCGACTAGTGGTTTGGTTTGACTTGGGTTGGTGTTTGGAAAAAAACCCGACCATTATAGAGTTGGTTTGGTTTTAACTAGAAAAAGTCAAACCGAACCCAAACCAACCCGATTATAGATATACTACTTTTAAATTATGTTATACATAAAAATATTTATTAAAATATAATTTATAAATATATTTTAAAATTTTTTCATAATTTTTGTTGGAAAATTTACATAAATGTACTACATTAATAAAATATTTACCATTTATAGTAATAATGTTTTTTCCACTAAACATGTATAATACAATTATAATATAATTTTAATACATATTAGTGAGAATAATTTATAAAACTCATATAATACAAGTTTTATTCATGAATAATATATTTATCATATACTTTAATACACTTATAATACATTGTGTCAATTTCTTACCAAACAAATATAATATATTTTAAAACACTTATAATACATTTATATTGCATTGATAATTCACTTTTAATACATAGTAGATATATCATAATGTTGCTATATATTGCTATAAATGGTAATAAATAAAGAATATCGCTAAAATCAGTAATTATTTATTAAAAAGTATTTTTTCTAGTAATTTTTTCATTTTTGTTTTCTGTCTTACATTTAGATTTGGACTTGAGAAGCCCATTTAAATAATATACAAAAAAAAACCATCTTATAAAGTTATATTATAAAGTTAAAACTTCAAACAGTGTTCTGCCTCCATCTTATACGTTGATATTTTGTACTATAACTCTTTTTAAGAAGCACTGCTCTGTGCTTTTTATTAGATACTATGAAAAATCGAGAAATCCGAAAAAACCCGAATAACTCGGAAAAACTCGAGAAAAATTGATATCGAAAACCTGACTTTTATTGGTTTGGTTTGGTTTATAGATTTAATAATCCGACACAGATGGTTTGATTTGATTTGTAAAAAATCCGAACCAACCCGATCCATGTACACCCCTAGAGTTAAGTACTTGTAAGTTGTAACCCCGGACCCTTTGGTTGGTTGGTCGTTGCCAATCCATTTTCATCAACATATATTTTCTTCAAAATTTGAAACAAATTAAATACAATAGAAAATAATTATGTTACGTGCAAGCCATGTTGTGAGACGTGAGTGATTAGTTCTTCTACCATACGTAATGAGCATAACCCATACAACGTGACTTAAATTACGTATATTTCAATATTCAGTAACTATGTATAAAAAATTAATAAATAGGTGTTCAATTTAAGGAAATTATAAAAGAAGAGTTATAAGTCAAAGTAGACTTGCCTTTTCAATTTAGTAAGAAAAGAGTTGCTAATTAAGTTATAATAGACCTTTCTTTCTCCATTCCTCTATATATCTCTACGTAATGTAACAGTCCCAGACATGCACGTTTATTTTATAAAGACGTGAAAGTTAACAATTTTAGGGTTTCAAAATAAAAGGAAACTTATACTAATTTTAAACATATATATGAAAGTTTCTGAATATAGCGCTTGTAATTAAGTTTGGTCGATACACAAAAATTGAAACAACAACAATATTTCTAATATACATAGTCCTATATGTTGAGTCTAAAAGGAATTGAAGTATGTATGAAGATCTTTCCTTATTTTTGAGAGAATAGTAAGAATGTCGATGAAACCCCCAACTCAGAAATAGCGAGTATAAAAAAAGCAATGACAAAAATGAAAGAAACGCTAGAGAAAATATATATAAAATACTAGATATCCGTAATAAATGCAAAATAACTTGTTTTACATCAAACAATGTAATATTTTAAAGAAAAATATATTGATAAATAATATAAACCTTAAAAATAAGATCAGAAAAAGTGTCAAATAAATTGAAATAAAATAAATAATTTTTAAAGCAATAAATTAATAATTAAGATTGGAGGTATATTTGTACCTTTGAATATTGTTCCTACCTGATAACTCCAGCAGTGGAGTTTAACCTGAAGATGTCTGAAGAAAACGTGAAGAAGAGAGGAAGAGAATGTACAGAGAAGAGAAGAAGAAGACGTCTGAAGGTTGAAGAGAAAAGAGAGAAGGAAGAGAGAAGGAAGAGAGAATAGGTATAGAGAGAGAAAAATATCTTGTTAAGAATGAATTGTTACCTTTCATTATTCTGATACATGTATATATACATGTATTTCTGAAATTGTACAAGTATAGTATTTTCTACTCATACCACCTATACTAACTACTTTGTAACTGAATCCTAACAACTTTATAACAACCAATTACTATCTCTAACAATATTTCAACCAACTCTAACAACTCTTCAATACATGAAAGCTTGCTATGTCAACACTCCTCCTCAAGCTCATGGTTTGAAGAGATTCATCATCCCAAGCTGATTCAGTAAATGTTGATGTTGAAACTTTCCCAGGCTTTTGGTAAGTATATCAGCTAGTTGGTCCTTTGTGTGTACGAAATTAGTTTTCAGCATTCCTTGGCATATTCTTTCCCTTACAAAGTGACAATCTATATCAATATGCTTGGTTCTTTCATGAAATATTGGATTTGCAGAAATCTGAATAGCAGCTTTGCTGTCACAGAACATGTTAACAGGTAATTCAATTTGTACTCCCAGTTCTTTAAACAGACTTACCAACCATGTGATCTCAGCTGCACAGTTGGCCATGCTTCTAAACTCAGCTTCTGCTGAGCTTCTGGAAACTGTCTCTTGTTTCTTAGATTTCCAAGAGATTAGTGATCCTCCAAACTTCACTAGGTATCCAGTGACAGATCTTCTTGTTTCCAGACAAGCACCCCAATCTGAATCACAGTAGGCAGTCAGTGTATCTGTGCATTTAGAAGACATTAGTAGCCCAAGGCCAGGTGCTTCCTTGAGATACCTTACCACTCTCAATGCTGATTCCATATGTGATTGCTTGGGATTGTGCATGTATTGGCTCAGCACCTGAACTGGGAAGGCTATATCTGGCCTGGTCATGGTGAGGTACAGGAGTCTTCCCACAAGTCTTTGGTACATTTCAGGCTGCTTCAGTAGCTGGTCATCCACTCTGCCTTCAGGTGAAATGTGTTCATCATATCTCACTGATGTAAGTTTCTTATTCTGTTCTAATGGTGTTCCTGCAGGTTTAGCTCCTCCTAGCCCACATTCAGCAATCAGTTCCAGTGCATACTTTCTCTGAGACATGTGAATTCCTTGACTGGATCTAGCACATTCAATGCCTAGGAAGAACTTCAACTCACCTAAGTCTTTCATTTTGAATTGCTTTTGTAGGCCTCTTTTTGTGTCCTCTACTAGTCCAGTGTTGCTACCTGTAACTAGTAAGTCATCCACATAAACTAGCACAATAAGTATATCACCATCAACTTGCCTGGTGAATAGGGAGTAGTCATAGTGGCTTTGATGGAATCCCAGCTTCAGTAAGGCTTCAGTCAGCTTCAAGTTCCACTGTCTGGGGGCTTGTTTGAGTCCATATAAGGACTTGTGGAGTTTGCAGACCTTAGTATTGGACTCCCCCTGTCTAGCAAACCCATCAGGAACAGTCATGTACACCTCTTCTAGCAAGTCCCCATTGAGAAAGGCATTGTGGACATCCATTTGGTGAATAAGCCACCCCCTGGAAGCAGCAAGGGCCACAATAGCCCTGACAGTGACCATCTTGGCAACTGGACTAAAAGTTTCAGTGTAGTCCAGACCTTCTTGTTGGTTGAACCCCTTGGCCACCAGCCTTGCTTTCAGCCTCTCAACTTCACCTGTGGATTTATACTTGACTTTGTACACCCACTTACAGCCAATGGGTCTCTTGTTAGGAGGCAAATCAACTAGGGACCAGGTGTGGTTAGCCTCCAAAGCATCAATTTCCTCCTGCATGGCTTGAACCCACTGAGGATCAAGTGAGGCAGTTTTGAAGGAGTTAGGTTCAGTGATGGCTGAGTAAGCAGCTAGGCAAGAGCTGTAGGAGGGAGATATATGGGAATAGGATATATGGGCTGCAATAGGATAGGAGCAAGAATTGCCTGTGGAAGTAGTGATAAAGTCTTGAAGCCAAGATGGTGGCTTACTGGGTCTGGAGGACTTTCTGGGAGGAACAGAAGATGGGGGAGGCTGAGAGTTTAGCTCAGGAGGTATTGTTGGAGTTAAAGATTGGGGAATGGGATCTGAGTGTGGCTGTGAGGAGTCTAGAAGTGTAAGTACTGGAAAAAGTGGATTAGAGGAAACTTGGACATCCTTGAAAGGAAAAATGTCTTCTTTGAACACTGCATGTCTATTCACAAAAAAGGATTGAGAGTGGAGATCATATAGGATATACCCCTTTTTGGATGAGGAGTACCCCATTAGGACAGCTGGTATAGCTCTAGGAGAGAATTTGTCAAGAGCATGAGGGGCTGTGGCATAACAAAGACAACCAAATACCTTAATGTGAGCTAAGGAAGGAGCATGCTGATGAAGCATTTCAAATGGTGTTTTGTACTGAAGGAGTTTTGAGGGGATTCTATTGAGGAGGTAGACTGCAGTAGTGACACACTCACCCCAGAATTTTAAGGGTACAGCAGACTGGAACCTTAGTGCTCTGGCCATCTCCAGGATAGTCCTATGCTTCCTCTCAGCAACTCCATTTTGTTGAGGAGTATAGACACAAGAGGTTTGATGAAGAATGCCAAGTGTAGACAGCATGTTCTGGAATGCAACACTGAGGAACTCACAGCCATTATCAGTTCTCAGGGTCTTCACAGTTGTGGAGAATAAGTTTTGAACCTGTGTGAAAATATTTCTTAACACAACAATTGTGTCAGACTTAGAGGCTATAAGAAAAATCCAAGTAAACCTGGAGTAATCATCAACTATAGTTACAAAATATTTCTTTCCATCATGAGTGGATACCCTGTAGGGACCCCAAATGTCACAGTGAACAAGTTCAAATACAGCATTTGACACATGAGAGCTTACAGGGAAAGGAAGCTTAGTCTGCTTAGCAAGTGGACAAACTGTACAAGTAGAATGTTCTTTATCTAGAACCTCAATACTAGATGATTTCTTTATTATATCTACAGGTATATGACCTAGCCTTAGATGCCACAGATTAGCCTTTTCAGCTGGAATGACATTACTACTTGTGGAGTTTGCAGGAGCTATATCTTGAAGCTGATTTGCACAACCATTGACTTCTGCCTTTAGAATGCCTTCCTTCAGAATGTAGAGTCCTTGATCCTCTTTACCAATCCCCTTGACCTGACCACTGAAGAGGTCCTGGAAAACACAGAAGTCAGGGAAGAAGGCTGCCATACATTTGAGCTCTTTGGTGAGTTGTGACACAGACAGGAGATTACATTTGAAGTCAGGAACAAATAGAACATTGCTAATAGATTGATTCCCAAGAATATGAGTACTACCAACATGTGAAACTGAAACTGTATTTCCAGTGGGTAGCATTACTTGTCTTCTCTCAGATGGTGGTACAGTGTGAAATTCAGTTAGAAGTTCAGTCTTAGAAGTCATATGATTTGTTGCTCCAGTGTCAACTATCCAACTTTTGTCTACATATTTAGATACTAAAGCAGATATAGTACTACCTGCTGTAGCTGCTTTAGCTGAGTGTTCTCCTCCATTTTCACCTCCTTTGGCCAGCATTTGTAATATCTGATGATACTGGTCTTGTGTGAAGAAAGCTTTAGGTGTAGATGTGTCAACCTGTGAATTTCCACCTTGATTAACTTCAGCTTGATTGGCATATGAACTGGAGTTAAACTGTTCCCTCTTCTTCTTTGATTTCCACCCAACCGGATATCCTTTCACTTTAAAGCATTGTTCCTTGGAGTGTCCCCTGTAACCACATACCTCACATACAATAATTGACTTCTGGAATTTTTGTGGCTTGTTTTGGTCGTTATAATGTCCCCTTCCTGGAGTGCCATCACCTCCTGGTTGATGGCCAAAACTGCCTCCTTGATTAGTGCCATTTCCTCCTTTTTTACTGAATAGAGCAGTGTATTCAACTGTTCCAGAATTAACACTTTCATGACCTGTACTTGCTAGGTTTCTTTGGCTTTCATGATCTACTATCAGAGAATAGGCCTTGTTTAGATTAGGTAAGGGAGTTTGCATCAATATCTGACCTCTTGCAGCTGAATACGACTCATTTAGTCCCATAAGGAACTCAAGCAACCTCTGGTATTCAAAGTGTTCTTGGAATCTTTTTGATTCAGCACACGAGCACCCTGGGCATGGCATGATGGAGTCAAATTCATTCCACAGTCCTCTTAGATGAGTGTAGTACTCTGTAACAGTCATAGTTCCTTGAGTGAAACTATGAATGTCCTTGTGCAGTTGGAAGACATGTGCACCGTTAATTTTGTCAAATCTTTCTTTTAAATCACTCCATACCTTGTGTGCATCACCAACATAGACAATACTACACAATAAGCTGGGTGCAACCGCATTCATTATCCACGATAGGACTACAGCATTACATTTTTCCCACATATCAAACATCTCAGGGACAAACTGATCCTTAGGAAATCTTCCATCTACGAAACCTAATTTACCTTTCCCTAGGAGTCCGATCCTCATAGATCTACTCCAGATAGCATAGTTCTCGGAGCCGGTAAGCTGTAAAGAGATTAGGGAGCTACCTGGTGTGTCGTTCGGATGGAGATAAAGGGGATGATTGTGACCTATATTCGGAACTTCATAGCTGGTTGGACCAGCTGTTGCATGTGCTCCGTTTAGGTTCGCACCTCCGATTTCCATGGAATCTGATGTAGCTTAAGTTTTATACACCTTGACTGAAAGCTTGAACTTTAGATCGCTAGTTGATCTCTTCTTCTAGTTTCTCGCGATTGGGCTTCTTCTACCTTATGATCCATGAAGGCTCTGATACCATGATAACTCCAGCAGTGGAGTTTAACCTGAAGATGTCTGAAGAAAACGTGAAGAAGAGAGGAAGAGAATGTACAGAGAAGAGAAGAAGAAGACGTCTGAAGGTTGAAGAGAAAAGAGAGAAGGAAGAGAGAAGGAAGAGAGAATAGGTATAGAGAGAGAAAAATATCTTGTTAAGAATGAATCGTTACCTTTCATTATTCTGATACATGTATATATACATGTATTTCTGAAATTGTACAAGTATAGTATTTTCTACTCATACCACCTATACTAACTACTTTGTAACTGAATCCTAACAACTTTATAACAACCAATTACTATCTCTAACAATATTTCAACCAACTCTAACAACTCTTCAATACATGAAAGCTTGCTATGTCAACACTACCCCTACCCATCTTCATGGTTAGTTGGAAGTTAGGTACTTAAGCAGATCAAACCTATTAAAGGATATTTAAAATGAACAGAAAGTACTAATTTTCATTTTATAGAATGAAATAAATAAGGAGAAAATAGGAAGAAAAAATGATTATAGTATAATAAATGTTTAGGTCCCAAAGTTAAAAGATTGTTGGGAAGAGTCGTCAAAGTTGCAACATTTGGTCGGTTGTAAGGGCGACTAGGCTGCCTTTCTTGTCAAATATTTAATGCTTCTGCCTTGTGATAATGTTGCTCTCTTTTTTATGTGCCAAAACAATTTTTTTCAAAGATTGGTGTTGCTTAATCAATGTGGAGTTAAATATGATTTTCAAATAATTGAAAGCGATATCAAGTTATGATGTGAAATTAAAATCTTATTTAGATATGTAATTTTTTTTTTTTCATAAATATAAAAATTATAAATTATGAAAACTATCAAGAAAATTTCAATACTTATAAACTTTTACTAATTGGGCACATCATAAGTATCATATATTCTAAGGCATTGATAAATTGTATCTCAATTTTTCTTTTATAAATAAATATTTATAATTATAAATTTTTAAATATACATAATTTTATGGAAATCCACTTAGTCAATAATATTAGTTACTTATTATTCTTTAATATAATCTTTCACATGGTACTATATAAGTACAAACAATCATCTCATCATATCGAGCATACATGTTTTTTTTTTGTTGCAAAATTTAAAATGATGAGTCTTTTTTTAATTATAAAATATAAATTTTTGGATCAAGTTTTCTATTTTTTCTGAAATCATTTTTTTTTTTGGATAATTTGAGATTTGAAATTATGATCCTAAATCACATGTCGAAACGATGATTTGAAATCATAACTTCCAAAAGGCAAATTTATCATTTCAGGGTGAAAGGGTCTGATATACGCATTGTAATAAAAATGACTCACATATACTCCTCAAACGACCCAGATATATCATGTCGGTCTAATAGAAGTGAAAAATTATTTTTTTAAAAATTATTATTTTTGACTTATTATTTTAATGATCAAATTTATTTTTTCATAGATGCCAATGTTTTCCAATACAAGAAAACAAATCCAATATAACTACCAAAAAAATAGTATTCATTTTTTTCTTACTTTTTTTCCCTTTCCATTCATACTTTTTTTCTTTTTATTTCTCATATTTTTACACCTCCTACATTAACTTTTTAATATAAAAAATTAAAAAAATAAATTTAAAATTAATATTTTTACTTTAATTAAATAAAAATAGTATTATATAAATCACTTTTGTATAAGTACAAAATATATGTGAGACACTTTTATAACTATAAAAATAAATTTAAATTATTTGTGTAATAATAAAAATATTTACAAGCCACTTTTATAATAAAAAGTTATCAATTCTAAATCGCCAAGTAAGGTCATAGCAGATCCTTTTCCTTATTTCATTGGAATGGTAGAAACAAAAACAAGGAATGCAATAAAGTCTGTGCTGAATATGTAGTCGACAAGCTGTTTTGTCGGATAAGTTGCTTTCCTTATTACAGTACAACGCTTAATTCTTTGCATGAAAATATCCTACACTCTTTAATAGCTCTTCAATTTCCTCAATATCAATCATTACTACCTGCTTTCACCCAAAAAGCCGATCTTGGTGATAGGGCAGTAGCGATGGATGTAAAGAGGAAAAAACGTGATCAGAAAAATTGTGTGAAATAAATAAATTTATCTAGTTAAAGTATTTTTAATTGATTGAGATAAAACGATTCCCTCAATACAACTTGATGATTTCTTCCCTATAGGTCAACCGCATTTTTTTTTTCTTTAAAGAAGCCGCTTTCCTTGTATAGTAAAATAAATAAATATAAGCATTATGGACTCCACTCTTTTGAAATTCATAGTATATGGTCAGTTGTAACGACCCATTAAGTCGTTTTGAGTACTAGGGCTTTTTATTTCATAAAAGACTCATTCCGTAAATTCTTAATTAGGTATTTTGGACTTTTCAATAACTTCGATTAATTAGTTAAGGGGTAAATTTAAATAACCAATTTAATTAGTGGACTAAATTGATAATTTAGTTAATATGTTATATCACTTGTTCATATTTATTAAAATAAGTTAGTAGGGTTATAACTTTTAAATACCTAATTAATAAGAAAAGAAAAGAAAAGAAAAACAGAAAATATCTACACAGTAGAGACGAGAGCAGCCGCCGAGGTAATGGCCAAAATTTTATGTTGAGTTGAGCATTTTGTTATTGTATAGATGCAGTATATTATAATATAAATTTGATATAGGAAATTGATGCAACTGTCCAAATTGATTCCATTATTTTATGTGTTTAATATTATATACAAGAATAGGATTGTCGGTTAAATTATTACTTTTATGAGTATATGTGCATGTGTAGTGATTGGTTATCACTAGAAAGTGTAAATAGTAATTTATGGTATAAGAAATTATTAGTACAGAGTGGGAATAATATGGTGATATTGTGAAAGTGGTGGTTTTAAAGTTATTGCAATAGTGGTTTCTTTAAATTGATAGGTTATTTTCTATAGAATAATCAAGGTGCAATGATTAGCCAATGATAAAGTAAAAATGAGAAAAGAATTTGGAGGAATAGATATGATGGAATGGGTAGCAGGGAGTAACGTCCGGCAATTGTTTTCTTGGTCTGTTATTAGTTCGAATCTAACCCTACACTTGAGTTTTAGAAAATTAATTATAGATTCGAGTAAGTTTTTGGGTCTAGGCTAGACATATAGTAATATGGGTGTTGATAGACTCGTTTACTTACGAATATTATATACTTGATAGATTGGAAAAGCGAGGCATCGAAGAAAGGAAAATCACCGGTGAATTAACTTGGTTGACTTCGATTCTTTGGTTGAGGTATGTTATGGTTTATTCTATATCATAGATAGACTTTTAATAGTGATTGATATTCATTGGGTAATGTGTGAAGTTTACTACGCATTTAATTATTGTGGTTTGGATGGTTGATATGTTGTTGTGATTGGTCTGAAATCCCGAGGCCATGAAATCCATAATCTTGAATATAAAGAAGGCTTGATAAAATATTATTAATGAAGTGGAATGTAATTATGAAGAATGATAAATTAATTATATTTGGATTGGGTGTCACGTTCCGACACGGTATATTTGAATCGGATGTCACATTCTGACATGATATATTTGGATCGGGTGTCACGTTCCGACACGGTATATTTGGATCGGGTGTCACATTCCGGCACAGTAATATTAAAGGAAAACAAATTAAAATGACTTAATACTACTCAATCTCCAATAACTCATTTTTCAAAAGAGTGTGATGTGGAGGCTTGAATCCTCACGTGTGATCTTGATATTGTTGATTGGTTATGTAATTGCTTATTGGTTGCCACCTTTTAAGTGTTATGGTTGATTTCTCATTATTACTTTATGTATATTGATTTCTATTTGACTCGGCCGATGATATCTACTCAGTACATGTTGTCCTGTACTGACCTCTACTTGTATCTTTTCTTGTTTTATTTTGTGGAGTGCAGGGAGTGTTCCACAGACTTCGAGTCGACCTCAACTTTAGTCAGTCTCAAGATCATCGGATTTGAGGGTGAGCTATCCTTCTAGCTCGTGATGGATTCTCTCAGATATGGCATGGTGTCTTTAGTTTTCGGACACATTATGTTATTTATTTATTTGGTGTGTGACCAGGAGGTCACGGGTTCAAGCCTTGGAAACAGCCTCTGGCAGAAATGCAAGGCAAGGCTGCGTACAATAGACCCTTGTGGTCAGGCCCTTCCCCGGACCCCGCGCATAGCGGGAGCTTTAGTGCACCGGGCTGCCCTTTTTGATAATTCGAGACTTAGTTTTAGAATTTAGATGTCCTTCATGTGATGACTTTCAGATTTTGGAAAAACATATTTATTTAAGCTTCCGCGTTATTGTTATATTTATTAGTCGGGGTTTATATCGTTGGTTCTCCCACCTAGGAGGTTAAGTGTGGGTGCCACTCACGACCCATTTTGGATCGTGAGAATATGGTCATACGATGGAGCTTTTAAATGAAAATGTATCTTCTTTTCCATATCAACCTTGAATACCTTTTTGCCTAATTCCAACTCAGAAGAAACATGAGTTTGATTTCTCTGAAGAATGATACTGTAATCCAAATGCTCAGTTTCAATATTTGAATAACCTTAATCGTTAAATATAACTGCCCAGTTGAAATTTGGATCTCCCATCAGAGGTCTTTCCCTTTTACTCGCACAACTGTAAAAGATTTTCCTTTCTCATTCTCATTCAGCACTAGACCAACAGAGTAACCAGAAGGATCAAATCTGAATCCTAACATGCAAGATGGTTAAGAAACTAAATTTCACTTCTGTGCCAACTATTATCAAATTACATTGGATTTTCATATGTCATCGCACTATTAGGAACCATATTTCTATTCAGAATTTCGTCAAACAATGCGAGCAAATCAATTCTCCTTACATTGGATGTATGTTTCCACCATAGAGTTTTCCATGAGCACCTCTGATCCAAAACTCATTTTAAAGCAAGGAAATGCAGAATTAAAATCTTGAATATCACATGCACATCCGGCACACAAGAAAAAACATGATCGGGCACTTGAACTTGTAGCCTGAGAAGAAGCAACAACCTTACCAGCAATTCACTTTCTATCTCCATTTCTAAAACTTAATAAATTTTCTCTAGTTTTGGAATAGTAAAATCACTACCAAAACTAGAACGGAAATGTGATGCTCAGACTCGTCAAAAACTTCCAAGCTTATAAAAAGAGATCCAAAATGATTTTGTATTTGCAAATGGACATTGCAATTCGAGTGAATGTCTTTGGTAATCTATCGAACAATGTCCATTTTCTAAATCAGGTTACATCTCGTAGTAACTAATGGCCCAGAGGAAAACACCTTGGAGTGGTAGTGATCGAGACATTTCGTTGAACTTCAGAGTTGCAGCCTTTCTTGAATTGTCTTGTACTGAAGTCTTCGAGCTATACCAACTTGAAGAATACACTCCTAATTTAGTTTATAACTCACTGAACTAAGATTACATCAAAATTCAAACACAAAGAAAAACTCCTACAACATAAACTCTGTAATAGGAGTTGCTTCTTCAGTGTGTTCCTTAGTCCGCCGGTAGTACTTTGCGATGTCATTTTTCCAACCGCCTTTTTTGCTCTGTAAGTGCACAAATATTCGGGACGACTTTACCTCTATTTAAGCACAACTCTTCATAGAGTTATTCTTCATTTCAAACTCCATAATAACTCAAACTCTCTTGACTTAGAGTTCTATGAGATTCCTTCTTCAATACAAACTCCTTGCCTCTTTAGACTCCTCCTTTAAATCAAATTCCTTGATTCTTTAGACTCCTTCAATTCAACATTTGTTTGTTTCCTTGAGTTTTTATCACGAAATTAATATTATCCATTTCTTTATTTCTACACTCCTATCTTTATTCATTCTAAAAGCTTGCCCCCAATTCAACTGTAACAATGTACCTTTTGACAATATTGACCGACATGTTTCATCTTTTTTGTCGGTCATCAAAACTGTATAAATCCCAACACTTGGATATAAGTCTCTGTATCTGACAAATCCACTCAATTTCATTTCTTCGATCAGGAGTTAATGTCGACCAAGTCATACTCACCCTTGCCGAAAAGAAAAGATTACTGAACACCATCTGTTGCAGTTTCCATTATGGGCACCTTTGTTTTTGCTTTGGTGCAAGTCATGGAGTCCAATTACATCTCCTGCAGCAGTGACCACACATGACAAACAGAAGAGAGCATACTAGAGCTACTGGCTTGCACGATCACCAAATCAAGGAATCTGTAGAAGGAAGTATAGATTTTGGTAGAATAGTAGAGGTATGAATTACGAGCAACAAGAGCAGCGCCAATATTGTACGTAACGAACTCATATTGTATTAATTAGAGAAAAATGGAGTTACAGACCAGTTGAGCCTTAGCTCTTTCATTAACAATCAACAACCCAAAAAGCTTCAAAGGGAAAAATTTTAAAAATAGAAAAAGGAGATTCTAGATAAAGCTCTATAAAACTAAGCAATGAAAATAAGACATGCCCTAATCACTACAGACTACATAATATTCCCTTTAGTCCCACTAGTTTTTTGACAGTTTTTCTCACCTGGATCCCAAATCATACGTTGGCTTTTCCTCACTTCAACTCATGGCCTAAGTACCTTTTTGGAATGATCATAACAAGCTAGTGTATGTAGAAGTCCCCATAAGATATGGTCAAACTATCACATATATATTACCTCATTTTGTTCTCTATAGATATTACTTATACCCTCTGTTTATGAATTAATCATTCTTACCTTGCCCAATCTTACATGATCACACATCAATTTAAATTTCTACAAAATTCATTTAATGGATCCATTAGATCTTACAAACTCAACATTCACTATCTTATACCATTATTGGTGTAGAAATTGTTCTATGAAGTTGTCTTTTTTGTATATAGTATATCACTTTATTTGGTGTCTTTTATCGCATAATACTCAATTTTTCAAACAACTTTATTTCGTCCGTTCCAAATTTCTTTCCTCTTTGATTATTTAATAAAAAGAAGGGAAAAGGGTTAAAAGTGTTCTTCAACTATTTGAAATGAACAAAAATGATCTTCATTTATAGTTTGGTCCAAAAATGTCCTTATTATCAATATTTTGGTTCAGAAATGCCCTTATTGTTTTTTAATGGATCAAAAATGTCTTTTTTCGAATAAATATATATATATTTTTAAAAACAAATCTTGTTCCTTATAAAAATATTACTTTTAAAGAACTCTATTCTTGTTTTCTTTCTTTTAAAACCACTTTAAGTAATAAGAATGTAGAAAATTATTTTATTCTTCGTAATCTCATTTTATCAATTAAAATAGAATAATTTCATGTACTCTAAGTTTTAACGGATAATATATGTCATATATATAAGACCATAATAAATCCATCATTATTTTTTATTCAAATAAAAATAAAAATAATTATAATAAAATAAAAAATATTTTAAATGCCCTTTTTTAAATAAATATATTATTTATTTTCTTTTTAACACATTTTTTCCTAATAATATTTCTTTTATTAGCAAATGTTTATTCTACTTCAATTAGAAAAAAATAAATATTTCAAATAATTTTATTTATTATAATTATTTTTTTATCCTTATTTGAATAGAAATTAATGATGGATTTATTATGATCTTATTTATATGACATATATTATTCGTTAAAACTTAGAGTACATGAAATTATTCTATTTTAATTAATAAAATGAGATTACAGAGAAAAAATAATTTTCTACATTTTTATTACTTAAAGTTGTTTAAAAAGAAAGAAAACAAGAATAGAGTTCCTTAAAAATAATATTTTTATAAGGAACAAGATTTGTTGTTTTAAAAAATATATATCTATTCAGAAAATGACATTTTTGGCCCATTTTGTAGCAATAGGGGCATTTTTGACCCATTAAATAACAATAAGGATATTTATGGACCAAAGTATTGACAATAACAAAATTTTTAGATCAAACTATAGACGGAGGACATTTTTGTTCATTTCAAATAATTTAAGGACATTAATACTGAGAAGTATTAAAAATAATGAGAAGGGAAAAAGACTTGTTCTTGCTTACGCCTGTCAATAATGCATACTATTCCAAGCCACCGGCAATGTTATAAACTCAATCTCACCTTTCAATATTGATGATCAGAAGATGCACCCTCCAAAGAAATGTTGCTTCATATTTTCCTCAAGCCAGGTTGCAAGACAATGTCCACCTCCGTGTTATCAAAGGCGAAAAGCGAAAAAAAGCTCTAAAATTCATTGGGGCTTTAAGCGTAGCGCGCAAATAAAGTGTGGGTTGTAATGAAAAAAGATACAAATATATATGTTTAGTCCAAGATCAATAATTATAAACATGAATGACAAATATATAACCAAAGAAACTGAAAAAAAATATGATAAAGTGAAATATCAATTGTTTAGTGTCACTTCTTCAAAAGAGGCTAATTGGAAAGGAGAAGTTTGTCTTATAACCTTGATGGCCACACTGAAGCGCACATAAAGAGACACAAAGCGCTAAATACGTTTTGAGCCTCGCTTCAAGGCTTAAGCATGCCTTTGACAACACTGCCTCCTACCAAACCCCAACTCTTCAAAAAAAAAGAAGAGAATGATCTAGTTATTTCTGTTCACTTCAGCACTTAAAACCAATTGATTTAAAAGAATCAAGAGTTCAACCAGCACATCCTAGTTTGACATAAAAAACGATTCTTTTGTAAGGGCATTTGCCGGCCTGTGGGAGAGAAAAGGACCAAATGGACAGCGGCTGCCAGAAGCTGGGGAAGGGATTCATTATGTAGTCTAGAGTAAAAAAGTAGCAGCACCTTATAAGTTGACTATAGTATACAGGACTATTTTAGAAGATAGGAGCAAAGTATAGGTCGATAGCATGTCGTTACTAGAAAATGATACCTTACTATGATTTGGTATCAAGAGGTGTGGTGAAATGAATGGAATCCTTCCGATCTTAATCAAAAATCTCGATTTGGGCCTTAAAATGAACAAAATCTTGGTAAGAAATATTTCCTCGATCCTTTAATAGTTCTTCACAACACAAAACCGAATCAGTATGTCTAGTAGGTCTTGGATATCTGATGCATAGAGAAAATCTCTCACTTGACTTAATTTAGATATAAGGAATGGGTATAGGCCTGTTCTGAACATTATGAACAATAGGGGAAAGTTGGTCAAGAATTAAGCATAGGAGTCTCAAGTCTTCGCTTTTGTTATCTTTTTTCTTTTTCTTTTCACATATTCAATTTAAATGATATGTGTCTTGAAAGAAATAATTTCATCAGTATAGAAAAGGAAATTTAGAAAATAAACTCTCTACTTCAATGGCTCCTTGACTACTCTTCAAGAAGAAGCATTTTGCCAAAGAGAAAGGAGATTTTGTGACTAGTGGAATGACAAGAGGGTCAAAATTGAATTTTCATATCACAATAGGCACTATAGTACACCAGAAATCTTTAGAAGTACTTTTCTTTAAGTAAGCGATCTGACCCTTCAATTATTGTAAGGACCAAAGAGACTTGAATTACTAAAAAGAGTATCCCAAAAATGAAGCCAATTTCAATAGAAAAGAGACCCATCCTCACCCAAAAGAAAAAACTATAGCAGCATCTTCATGAACATGACAGTGGAATCTTTACCTCCCTACTCAAGAACGGAAATAGAAGATTGATGGAAAGAGACTAAAAATCTGGTCACTGTTTTTCAATAACCCACATTATTGCCTAATGTCGACTGATTTTGGCGACAAACAAGGCCTAGTAAATCTGGTGAAAGTTAGGAAGCCTAAAAGATCCTATCTCTTTCTGTCCCTATTCGCGTAAGATAACCTTGTTAGCTTTTGGTTACTGAATCCCATCTTTTATCCACATCACTATGTTATGAAGGAAAAAAAAGGGTATTGACACCAGTAAACAAATGATCTTCTGAACTATTTTGAGCCCTAAAGTGTCTTGTATCATTTATCTCAGGGGCCCTGCTTAAAACGGTAATAGATAATCTCTCAAAATTGTCAACCATGCATAGGTCACATGCAACATGTAGAACCATTATGCTCATAACCGCAAAAAAATTCTTCTTCATGCCCACTCTTGTCTAACTGAGAGAACATACTCCACCAGAAATGCTTAAGAGATTAGTCCAACTCCAATAGAACGTGAACACACACACACACAAATAAACTAGGTTAAAAAGATAGATTTGAAGCACAAAACACAACCAAAGGAAACAAGAAATGTTGACAAGCAAGAAGATATATTCTCCAGATCAACGATGTGCATTCATATTATGTTGTTGAACTAAAATTTCTCTACAACTTCTCTTCTCCATTTACCAAAGAGCTAATTATTCCATAACTTGTCTTCTCCATGAACCAAAAGCATCTTTTACTTTAAACTGAGAATACCTGCAATTTGCAGTGATAACCTATATATTAACAATGGCTCGAGAGAAACCAAATGTAAATTAGCAGTAAAGAGCTTGAGTAGCTTGGTAGGAGTGAACAATACAACCAAGGATTGGATAGACCCACAGATAGAATGTTCTGCAGTCAGATATCTAGTAACTAGGAGTCATGTAATCCTAAGCTCGGATAACATGGTCAGACACTTTCCCCTTCCTAATGTGGAATATATGGCTAGTAAGAAACGAAAAACTACCATAAAAATTCTCACAAGTAGATTTGTATAAAAAACATCATGAATCGTGCATTGGAATACTATCATCTAACGAGTCATGCTAATATGAAACCAAGGGATCTTATAGTAAATCACATAAAATGGAACCCTCCGCAATATGGCTACAAATTGAATATTGATGGGTCTACTACATCTTCAGGAGTAGGAGGGACTGGAGGAGTGATTAGGAATAAAGATGGGGAGTGGATAATAGGGTTTGTAGGGAATTTATATAGTTCCAATAGTATTACAACTGAACTAATCGCACTTCTCCATGAATTAAAATTAGCATTAGACAAACAAACATCACCCTTAGAAATCAATACAGACCGCAAAGACATTATCAACTTGATCTCAAATGACCATTCGTCTTATGCTAATATCTTATCTGATTGCAGGGATCTACTACACCAACTGGGGAACCCCCCAATACGGCATAGCTACAGGGAGGAAAATAGAGTGGCAGATGTAATTGCTAATGAGGGCACCAGACTGTCACAAGCAAACTCCTTTTTTTGCTAGGAAGTTCCACCACTGTTTGTCTTGAAAAAGCTAGAAGCAGACAAAGCTGGAACTTTTTTTGGCAGGCTTACTAGAAAGCCTTGTGATGAATTTTTTTGTAATAGTGATAGTATGATACCATCACCTTCTCCTACAAACTCTGATAGCAGTCTAGCACTGCCACTTCGTTGTAATGATGCGTATTAATCTCTTAATATAAATATCTTTTATTACCAAAAAAAATTAGTTTATAGAAAAGACAGTCACACATTTTATTACTATGTTATAATAGCAGGCAAAGATCTTGTGTTTGAATCTCTTTGCTGTCCATTATAAGGAAAAAATCCCAAGTATTTAGCTCATGGAGAAAAGAATTAAGTCCAAGTATAAGCTAAGAGGTGTGTTGATAATATAATTAAGTAATAAAAGTATATTATTTCTAATACACTCATAGAGTAATAAAATAAATAAAAGTGTTTTTGTTTAATAATTTAAGCTTTTAGATGAGATGGTCACACGTTTTAACTCAATTGAAAATTGTATTAGCGGGTACGTGAAAAGCATGGTTGCACATGGGCACATTTCTAAGAGTTTCATCTTCTTGAAACTCACTCAAGCAAACAGATCAGCACTTTGTTCCTTCAATTAGCCCTTCACCTCTTTTATACTTGTGAATTGTGATGACGCTGATGACTGATGGCTGAAGACCCACTGTTCGAATATCACTTAACTCTTCTTCTACTACTACTTGCAGGATCTCTAAGAACGAATGGATTCTAATTTCTTCTTTTGTTACCTTTCTGATGATGTTTATTCATACATTTATTTCAGGTTGGGTTTTAAAGAGGCTAGGAAAAATGGTGTCAAACACAATCTATTTCTGAGGCTGGTTCCACAACCCAACTATCATCTGATATAATATTACTTCAATATGGAAAAATGTGGCAGGAGGTGTGTCGAAAGGTAGAGTATACGGTCTTGGAGTACAACCTTCCTCGTGTCATTGATCATCATTGTTGTCTAGTGCTTCTACTACTCAATCTTCGAAAGAAATGAAAGCAATGTGAAGATACATTTCAGAGCTGATAGAACGACTTCAAACATCTAAAGCTAACTTTGCTAAAGTGCATAAGTTCATGGAGAAACATATGGCTGAATCTGATGATGGTGAAAAAGAGACCAACTCTGATGAAGAATAGCTTGTTTTTGGCTGTTTAGACATTTTTTATGACATTTAGATTTGTTTTAAACTATTTATTTTCGTTTTGAATAACAACTGGATACTTATTAGACTTGATTTTGATAATGCTTGAACTTTAGGCTCAATTATATTGAATGAAATTTGAATGTTTAGGAATGTATTTGAAGTTTGATTTTTTATGGATGGATGGAAGTATAATTTAGCAGGTGGTGCACCATATAAACAACATTTTTCTGTATTAAAAATATAGTTTTTTCAACTATAATAATCGACAATATCATATAATTTTTTATAAGAAATTTAAAATGCCGACTACAGTAGTAGGAAGAGAAAATAAATAAATTATTTATACCGACTATAGTAGTCGAAAGAGTAATTAAATTATTATAAATAAGTTATATATGCCGATTAAAGTAGTCGAACTACATATTAATTAAATATTTAACTATTTCGATGATTGTAGTCAGCAATGTTTAAATTAATAAAATATTATTTTTAATAGTTTTCTGACTACAGTAATCAACCGTTTAGGTAGTTTAATGGTCAAGTCTAGTTTTATATTTTTCGACTACGATAATCGGCAAAGTCTGAATACTGTAATCATTAAATATTTTTCGACCTTCAATATGCCGACTATTCAAAAATAGTCAAAAAGTTGTCGAAAAACTCCTTTTTCCGACTACATTCCGATCCCTTTTGCAGTCGACAAACAACGATATTCTAGTAGTGTTATAAAAGAGCACATGTGCTTATTTGTAAGGACATGCGACAAAGAAAGAGAATATATAGAGAAAGCGATGAGATATTTCATAGATTGTGAAGATAATAGTTTGTGAAAGAAAAATAGAGTATGAACGATATTTAAGTAAGATGGGAAATCAAAAGAGAGTTATTTCTTTTGAGTGTGTTGTGGTCACTTTGAGTATTGTACTCAGACTAACAAGTGTGAAATTCTTTACTATAGTGATATTAATTACTCCTCTTGGCCCGTGGTATTTTCCTTATTTAAAATGATTAGCACGTAAAATCCCTAGTATCATTATTTTCTCATTTTATTCCCATATTTGGACTGTGAATATTTTTGTGTTAGTCTGTATTTTTTCAATAGCTCCGGTCCTGTCCCCGCCCCTCCCCAACACACACACCCTACCCTATCTCTCCAACAATAGTAATTAATTTATAATTAAATATTGGTAATAATTTTACCAAATATGACTATGGTGAATTTGTCAAACTGAAAACGGATAAAGGGTTAGTTTTTCAAAATGTGTGTATAAGGAATACTTGTACTAATCTACACGACTCAAAGTATACACCTATATCTTGTAATATTATATTGAAGTTTCCTGTGTTTATAATATACCTGTTAAGTGGACCCGGCCCATTAATTATTTGGCCCACTGCATACTAGGCTGGGCCAGGTCGGTCCGGGTCCAACAGTGCAAAAATCTTAAATATCTTAGCACATGATCCATTAAGGATATAGTGTTCGAGCCTAATTGGCCGGTCCGGGTTGGGCCTGTTGGGCTTGAATTTTTTTTGCGGCGTTTATATATTCGAAAATTTGAGTTAATCATCAATATAGTGTATCATTATCTATTTAATTTAAAAATAATTATAACAATTTATATACTTACAATAGACTATCTATTATAGTGATATACTTAATTATATATTATATATACTTACAATCTATATTTAATATACTCACAATATACTATCATTAGCATATATATACTTATAATGTATATCTAATATACTTACAATATATTATCTATTATAGTGATATACTCACAATATACCATCTATTATAATAATATACTTATATCATATTATATATACTTACAATGTATATCTAATATACTAACAATATGCTATCTATTATAATAATATACTGACATTATACCATCTATTATAATAATATACTTATATTATATTATATATACTTATAATGTATATCTAATATACTCATAATATGCTAGCTATTATAGTGATATATTCACAATCTACTATCTATCATAACTATATACTTATATTATACTATATATACGTACTATGTATATCAAATATACTAACATTATACTATATATTATAGTGATATAATTAATTATATATTATATATATACTTACAAAGTATACCAAATATACTCACAATATACTATCTATTAGTGTGTGTATATATATATATATATACTTATATTATAATATATATACTTACAATGTATATCTAATATACTCACAATATACTATCTATTATAGTAATATACTTACATTATATATACTTATAATGTATATCTAATATACTCACAATATACTATCTATTATAATAATATACTCATATTATATATTATATATACTTACAATGTATAACAAATATACTTACAATATACTATCTATTATAAGGGGATTATACTTTCCAGGAGAGTCATATAAGACTCGCACTTATTACGAAACCATCTTGATTAAAACTGAAAGTGCTGAATTCCAACACTTCACCACAGAAAAGAATGTTTATAACTTCTCTAAGGTAATTATCAAACAGATTATATCTGTAGAAGAGTGAGAAATTTCCACAATGAATGAACGACAAGTTTGTGTCAATAAAATGAACATAAACTTGACGTATTGGAATTATATCCAGACATTTAATAAAGTCTTTTATTATAATAATGATAAACACAAACACACTTGATTTATCAAAATTTGTTCTAAAGTATTCAATGAACCAACCCCAAACTGGTTCATCAGATGGTGGACTTACCACGGACCCTCGATAAAGATTTTACCGTATGAATATTTAAATTTATACAAAGAATGGACAAAAGTTTTTTCATTTCTCACAGAGTTATATCTTTCAGATCATGTTTGTAATCTAGACAAAATTTATCAGATGTATTTTTTTTATTGAATTCTCAATTCCATGGATCCATAAATAGCTCCCCGAAGTCGGATATATCCTGGATGAAAAAATTCCTTATTTATACTGGGCATATTATAATAACTTTTGGGATAAATTGATTCGAAAAGATCCAAAAACTAACAACCATATGGCCAAGAGCTCGTAGATAATATTCGAGCAAAAATAAAGGATTATACAGAACTGCCACAAAAGAAATTGGTAGCAGACAATTCTATTAAACATATTGCTCAAAAAAATTTGGTGCAACAAGGAGATAAAAGCGAGATGATAAATAAATATCTCGAAGAAGTAAAAATAAATTTGCTTCAAAATCTAACACAATATGATAAATCTGATACTTCAATGAAGAGTGAAGTAAGTAACGATGGTATCAGAGCCTAGGGACTTTCATGGTGTATATGTAACAGATCTAAAGTAGTACAAGGATGGCCGCACGGACTATAGCCTTACAGATCCTGATTGCGATGGTATCAGAGCCTAGAAACTTTCATGGTGTATATGTAACAGATCTGAAGTAGTCAGCATAGATATGATTTCCTTCTTTTATTATGGATTTGGGAGGAACTAGTATTAAAAGTACTAGATTAGAAGAGGTAGATATACCTCAAGATTTTGATTTATTAAATAAATAGACTATTTCAAAGGTTGATACTAAAACCATATATGATTATGGATGGTTTGATAAATTTTCAACCAAATAGTTAATAAAAACAACTGAACAATTTTTTGTTCTTAATTTAGATGAACAAACTATCTGTTTATTAAATAAATGCGATATTTCTTTTTATAGATCTAAATTTAATTTCATGCATATTGGCATGGTTCAGATTGCTTTTAAGCCTCTAACTGTTAAAGGGTTACCTGAAGCCTTTCTAACAGCTTTACGTGATGCTAAAAATTTAAATTTTAGACAATCGTTGATGAGTTCGATTGAATCTACTATAGACTATGGTCCAGTTTACTTCAATACACAGCCTAATCTACAATTTTCCTTATCTGATGTCAATATTCTTGATGCCTTAACATTAAATGTTAAAACACATGGATATAACTATGCCTCTAGTTATGAACTTATATGTTTATCTTATAGAATTTATTTCAAATTATTATCTACTTTGAATCCTAGATGTAAATTATATAATACATCAAATCAGACTATATTGGTGGAAACTAATTTTACCAGGTCTAAGGTCACTACTAGGAGACCTATCAAATGAGAATAAATTAATTTTTCAACTACATAGACTTTAGATTCGGTTATATCCGCAGGTCAAGTCACAAATGATTTAACCAACAGTGAATAGTCTCATACCACTCAAAACCCTAATGGTAAGATATGCATTCAGTTTGCTGAAAAATCTCCAATTTACAAGTCTCCTGTTTATAACAAACGATCTTTTTCTGGATATAGATCTTTGCCCGAGATTCAACATATTTTCTTGATTACCCTTGATGCTCCTATTTATGGTCTAGCAAGAAATAGGGCTTTATCTTTATATACTCTTAGTGATACGATAAGTACTAAAAATGTTGAAAGGGTTACAATTGACCCTGCGACTAATATTGTTTAAACAACTGATAATTTATCAGATATATAGAACCAACTGCATTCGAAATTTATTTTGACCCTAATTAGGTGTCTGACCAAAATAAAATTTGAATTATGATGACATACCAAATTAATTTTAGTCCTGGTTCACTGGCACGTCAGCGTATTCAAAAAGAATTTCGTCAAGAAAAATGAAACAAGTTTAAAACTTGTTTTTTTGAATCTTATATCCAAGATGATTTAAATAATATTTCTCAAGAATTTTGTGAAACTTGTGCCCTACATAATTGTAACACTCTCTAAAACGTTGTATGTGGTGTTTCAATCCTCGACAAAAATGATACTGCTTCTGTATTTTGGGCATAACGTTTCATAGAATAGTCCAAGTTAGGTGATTCAAATTTTTAATAACCCCAACGACATTACCTATAACTTTCATGAAGACCATATCTTAAGATTCAGAGGATACATAGGTCAAATAAATTAATTTTTGCAAGACATGGTGCTGTGACGTAATGGAAATTGTGTAGAAGAAAAATAATATCTCACGGTAGGATGCTCCAAATCGGTTGATTCTTGAACGAAATGAAAGTATACTTCTATATCTATAATTCATATGATACACCAAATCCTAATTAGGAAGTTATTTTGTTCAAACGTATCTTCAAAAAAGGGTATTTCGTTAAAGAAATGTTAATCTCACCAACTATGGAAAGATCTAGATCCAGTTGACATCACCATGACATCAATAGTCCTCCATTTGACATTATCAATGAGATCACAATCCTCCATTGAATTTTCAAGATCATCCTTTGTAATTATTTTAATTTATTTTTAGGTCCCTCCTCTACACCTATAAATACCCACCTTATTTTCTCATTTTATTCATCAAGCTTTTTCAAGCAACACTTCTCTCTATACACTTCTTTACTCATTCTCAAATATAGTTTTAGTTTTTAGTAGTATAGAAATACTATTCCGGTGATTCTTATACTCCGAGTAGTACAAAAAATGCTCCGGCGAGGAGAAAAGGCTAGGAGTTCAAGAATGGTCATTGAGTTCTTCAATTTGGAGTAAAAAATTGAATTTTAGATATGTAAGGCTATTCATAGCATTGAATTGAGTTCGTTCATGCGCCCAATATTTAAATTTATCATAATTGAGTTATAGTTGAGTTTTACCCAAATCTTGAATTTTAAATGAATTAATTCTTCTTCTATTGAGTTAGATATATTTATGCATTGAGATTATTATTACTTTTATCTCTCATATTATTGGAATTATTTTATCGTCACTACCTCATAAGTAATGGTTGTCGATTAGAGAAACTCCCAACTGAGCAAGCACTGCTTATTATTATTATTATTATTATTATTATTATTATTATTATTATTATTATTATTATTATTATTATTATTATTATTATTATTATTATTATTATTATTATCTTTTTTTTAAAAAAAACTTGCATTACATATTGATGTTGAGATGGTGTTGAGTTCTAAGTCGAGTCTTCTTGAGAAGAGTTTCTTGATATCTGTCCTTACTTTCCTGCCATTTTACATACTCGTACATTTCATGTACTGACATCATTCGACCTATATCATTTTATGGTGTAGATACATGTGTTAGAGATCCTTAACAGACACATTGTTGTAGATTATTATTTTTCAGCTATTTGGTGAGTCCTTCTTTTATTCAGAAGAATTCTTTATCCTTTTATTATTGTTGAGTATTATATTTCTTTTGAGGTAGTCATGGACATGTTATTAACACCATCTGATAGTGTTAGATACTTTATAAACAGAGATTGATGATGTAATTGGAGTAGTTTTCCTTTGAAACTACTTCTTCTAAGGATTATTTCTTTCATTTGATGTTGGTGATGGCGAGCCTACATAAGTATTCTTATTTTCACTTAAGTCTTCTGCTGATGAACGAATGAGTGATGAGACCAAGTAGTTCTCTCGGAGGCCAGAGATGGTTTTTGAGTGTCGCCCACGCCTAGGGTACCCTCTCGGGGCATGACAAACTTGGTATCAGAGCACAGAGTTCAAGAATCCTACGGTATCTATGAAGCCGTGTCTAGTAGAGTCTTGCTTATGGGTGTGTCGTGCACCACACTTATAATCAGGAGGCTATAAGACATTAGGAATTATTTCACTTCTTTCATAATTTAGGTTCATGCAATAGAGTTTAACTCTATAAAACTTTCTTTCTAATTCGTGCGTTACACACCATGCCTCCTAAATGAATAACCAGTCAGAGGAACGCTGCCAGCACTGAGGTTCTATAGTCAGAGATGCCTCCATCGAGAACTAGGGGTCGACCTGCAAGGTCAATTGAGGTACCCCAGATACCTACTGTTCATACCACTCCTACTTTGGAGATAGAATTTAGAGGAGTTATTGTCATGCTCACTCAACTGGTAGCTGCCCAGATGGTAACCATAGTTCACCAATTCCTAGCTCTAACTCTCAAGAGTGGTCTTCCACCACAAGGATTAGATATTTTCAGAGGATAAACCCGCCAGTCTTTACAGAGTCTAAGGTTGAGGAGGATCCTCAAAATTTTATTGATGAGATGTGGAAGATCTTGAAAGCGATGCATACTACCGAGGTTGATGATGTTGAGTTGGTTTCCTACCAGCTCAAGGATGTGGCGAAGGTGTGATATGACTAGTGGGAGCAGAGTCGCGGCGAGGATGCTGGACCTGTAGTTTAGGATGAGTTTGAAAGCACTTTCCTTGATGACTTCTTTACCCAAGAGCTATGGGAAGCAAAGGTTGAGGAGTTTGTGAGCCTCAAGCAGGAGAGCATGACTGTAAATGAGTGTAGTTTGAAGTTTTTTCAGTTGTCCAAATATGCCCCAAAAATGATTCCTCATATGAGGTCCAAGATGAGGAAGTTTGTCTCTTGCCTAGGCAAACATGTAAAGAGAGAACGTAAGGCAATGCTAATGATTTCTGACATGGATTTTTCTAGATTGATGGTGTATGCTCAGCAGGTTGAGGATGAGAAGAAAAAGGACCGAGAGGAACACTTAAGCAAGAAGGCTAAGGCTGCTGGGTATGAGAACGAGCAGAAGCAGGAGAAGGGTAATAAGTCCTTCTTTCAAAAGGGGTCTTCTAATTATCCACCTTCTTCAACAAGTACTTTTACACCTAATCAGAGGTTGCTGAGTCACCAGAACTTTCGAACTCAGGGTTCTCAGTCCCAATTAAGTGTGGCTCAAGGTTCTAGAGGAAAGCCACCGTGTGCTAGATATGGGAAGCTCTATTTGGGAGAGTGCTGTGTGGGCACCAATTCTTGCTACAGATGTAGAAAGACAGGTCACTTCCATTTGGATACTGGAGTTATAACTGTTATTGTAGGCAAACTTCGCTAGGGGCAAGTGTTGATCCCATCTAGCACTAAAATCAATAACACAAGCTCGAAGCATGTCCTCGAACACCTGAATCGTCCGCTTGGACTGACCATCGGTTTGTGGGTGATAAGATGTACTCATATCAAGTCTAGTGCCCAAACCATGCTATAATGCCTACCAAAAATACGAAGTAAATATTGAACCCCGATCCGAAATGATGGATACTGGGACATCATGAAGCCGAATGATCTGACTAATATATAATTGGGCAAGCTTATTTGTTGTGTACCTCACCTTAACTAGAATAAAATGGGCGAACTTGGTCTGTCTGTCAACCACCACCCATATAGAGTCGTAGCCACCCATGGTGGGAGGTAGACCCACAATGAAGTCCATAGTGATCATTTCCCACTTCCAAGTGGGAATAGGCATCCTCTAACTCACACCCCCAGGCCGCTAGTGCTCATACTTTACCTGATAGCAAGTCAAACACTTGGACATGAACTCTGCGATATCCTTCTTCATCCCACACCACCAATAGTGTTGGCACAGATCATGATATATCTTGGCTGCTCCCGAATGGATGGAATACCTTAAATAATGAGCCTCTTCCAAAATAAATCTAGTCAGGTCACCCACCTTAGGCACACAAATCCTGCCGCCAATCCTCAATACGCCTTCTGTATCAAGTACTGCCTCCTTAGCTTCACCTCTTAATACCTTATCTCGAATGATACATAAATTCTTATCCTCAAACTGCCTCTCCCAAATCTGCTCAACCAAGGAAGAATGTGCCTCCGCAAAGGCAAGAACACCACCATCCTCTGAAATTTGCAACCGGACAAGGCTATTAGCCAGCCTCTGAACATCTCTAGCCAATGATCTCTCCTTAACTCGGATCGCGGCAAGACTCCCTATAATAGATGACTTCTTACTTAAGGCATCCACCACCATATTGACTTTTCCTAGGTGATACAAGGTAGTCATGTCGTAGTCCTTCAGCAACTCAAGCCATCTGCGTTGCCTCAAGTTCAGATCTCTCTGACTGAATATATACTGCATACTCCTATGATCGGTGAAGACCTCGCAATGCACACCATATAGGTAATGACGCCACAATTTAATCACGAAACCCGCAGTTGCTAACTCCAAACCATGAGTAGGATATTTTTTCTCATAGGCCTTCAACTGTCTCGAATTATAGGCAATCACTTTCCCCTTTTGCGTCAACACACCGCCTAAACCAATATCGGAAGCATCACAATATACAATAAAACCCACACCTTCCTTAGGTAGCGTCAAAACAGGAGCCGAAGTCAATAAAGTCTTGAGCTTTTGGAAGCTCATCACACACTCGCCGGGCCAATGAAAATCTACGGCCTTCTAAGTTAATCTAGTCAATGGAGCTGCAATAGTGGAAAAGCCCTGCATGAACCGTCTGTAATAACCGGCTAACCCCATAAAACTATGAATCTCAGTAGGAGAAGTAGGCCTTGTCCAACCTCTAACTGCCTCAATATTAGTTGGATCAACTCTAATCCCTTTTTGGACACTACGTGTCCTAAGAATGTCACAAAATCAAGCCAAAATTCACACTAAGAACTTTTCATACAACTTTTCTTCCCTCAACTTCTGAAGTACCAATCTCAAATGGAGGACATGATCTACCTCAGTCTTGGAATACACCAAGATGTCATCAATGAATACTATCACAAAAGAATCCAAGTACAGGCGAAACACTCCGTTCATCAACTCTATGAATGTTGCAAGGGCATTGGTCAACCCAAATGACATCACCAAGAACTCGTAGTGACTATAATGAGTCCAAAAAGCTGTGTTAGGGATATCCGATGCCCTAATATTCAACTGATAATAACCGGACCTCAAGTCTATTTTGGAAAATAATGCCGCTCCCTAAAGCTGATCAAATAAATCATTAATATGGGGAAAAGGATAAAAAAAGGGCAGCCCGGTGCACTAAAGCTCCCGCTATGCGCGGGGTCCGGGGAAGGGCCTGACCACAAGGATATTTGTTTTTAATAGTTACCTGGTTCAACTGCCTATAATTAATACACATCCTCATAATCCCATCTTTCTTATTTACAAACAGAACTGGTGCACCCCAACACTAGGATGAATAAACCCTTCACTCAACAAGTCTTGCAACTGATCATTCAACTCAACTGGAGCCATGTAATATGGAGGAATAGAAATAGGTTTAGTGCCAGGCTCTAAGTTGATAGCAAAATTAATGTCCCTATTCGGAGGAACACCAGGAAAATCAGTAGGAAATACATCAAAAAACTCCTTAACCACTGGAATAATCTCCATAGGAAGTAACTCAATACTGGTATCCCGAATAAAGGACAAATAAGACATATATCCTCTATGAATCAACCTCTGAGAATGAATTTATGAGATAACCTTACTAGGGTAGGAGCCATTAGAACCCTTTCACTCAATCCTCGGGGCACCAGGTATCGCTAAGGTAACAGTTTTAGCATAACAATTGATAATAGAACGATGGAGAGAAAGCCAATCCATACCCAATATCACATCAAAATCTACCATCCCCAAAATAATCATATCTACCCAAGTATCATACCCGTCCAAGGAAATAAGACATGATCGATATACTCGATCCACCACTAAGGGCTCACCCATAGGTGTAGAAACATGAACAAGCACGGACGTACGGTCACATGCCAAATCAAGTCAGATGCAAAATAGGCAGACACATAGGAAAATGTAGACCCTGGATCAAATAATACAGATACAGGTCAATGGCAGACTAGGATGATACCTATGATAACTGCATCGGAAGTATCAGCCTCGGGTCTTCCTGGAAAAACATAACACTAAGCTCCCTTACCACCTTTGACCTGCCCAACACCTCTACCTCCTCCTTGAGGGACTATAGCACCACCTGCATCCCTACCAGGAGTGTGACCACCTCTACTAGTCTGGGCTCTACCTCGAACTCTGATCAGCGGCGCTGGTCTTCTAATTGAAACTGAAGAACTATGCTGGGTTTCTCCTCGACTATGAGATGTATACTGCCATGAAAGTGATCCAAATCACCACAAGTATAACATGCTCTCCCATGCGAAAACCTCTATGATGAACTTGAAGAACTTGTATAACCACCCCGACTCACCGGCCTCTGCTATGACCCCTAGTAACTCTGAATAGTACTGTAGGACCCACGAGGTGTCTGACCATCCTCAAAAGTCATCATAGATGCGTGATTTGGTCCTCTACATTGCAAGGAACCACCTACTCTATAGGACCCTCTACCTTCAGATGAGGTACCCGAAAACTAACCAGAAGCATGGGTCCTTTTGGGGTCCCTAAACTCTTCTCTTTCCATCAACTCCACCTCATTGGCAGCACCTACAATAGACTAGAAGGAAGTGCCCTCACGAGCGGGTCAAAAAACTGTTGTACGAATGGAATAGTTTAGTCCTCGCATAAATCTGCGAATCCGCTCTGTCTTATTAAGAAGGACAACCATGGCATGTCTGGACAACTGGTAGAAATGAGTCTCATACTCAGCAACTGTACGGCCCTTCTACCTCAAATTCTTGAACCATAATCGGCTCTTTTCCTTCACACTCCAGGGGATAAAATGATCATAAAAGGCAGTAAAAAACTTATCCCAACTCATTTGGGATGACTCAACTGACCTGGAACTTAGATACACTCTCCACCACTGTTTTGCTGGCCCACATAACTGGAGTATAGTACACGAAATCCGTGAGTCTCAGCTAACCCTACTGCCTTCAACAACTCTCGGCACATGGTTAGGAACTCGTGTGCATCCTCAGTCTTCCCATCTTGAAACTGTGGTGGGTCTATTTTTCAGAACCTCTCATATTAGCATTGCTCATCATCAGTCAACATAAATATAGGTGCACCCTAGGCTCCCCCTACCTGTACTCCATCCTTATCCGCTCTAGGACCCGTAGGTGGCTAGCCCACTAGATCCTGCACCACAGAAGATATGACCGATCTCGACCCATGCAAAGGAAATTGGGTATACTTGATTTTCTTCAATTTAGCTAGGTTTTGTACCTTAGTTGAATAGAACTAGTTTCATATACTTGATCTTCCTAGTCGAGAGGAGTCCTCTCATTAGATATCTTCCATTTTATTTTCGGAGGTAAGGCCTTTCACGTCCCCCTCCTTATACTTGTAAGCTTACTTTTATATATATAAGATAAAAATTTTGATGAAAAAAAATTGGGGTCCCAACATCAACCTCAAGGAGTGCCTCCCTTCCTCTACCTCTACCCGTAGTTTTTGTCCTAGTATCTGTCAGAAGGGACACACAAAAATTCAGTACCAATACAACACGCATGATACAAAGTGAAAGAACAAAGGAAAAATTTCCTAAAAGTCCTCATAGACTCTCAAAAATAAGTACAGACGTCTTCGTACCGATCCTCAAGACTCTACTTTGACTCGGCTTATATATACGTGAGACTTATGAACCTAGGGCTCTGATACCATTTTTGTCACGACACAAATTCGGGTGTGATGATACTTATCTCAACCCATCAAGACAAGCCAGCCAGTATCCAATAAAAAGTAGATGCAGAAGAAAATAAACTAAATCAAAATTTAACTTAATCAAAAATACACAAAACAAACTCAAATTCCCCCAAGATTGGTGGTCATGTGTACAAGCAACTAATACATTACCAAAGTACAAAACAAAATATAGTTACAATGTCTTTGTCTCTAGAATAGGAATAAAATATATTAAAAGAGTTAGAGGTTTCTGCTAGATGGATTTAACAGTTACCTCAGCACTCGAGATGATAGCTTCGAATGTGGTATAAAATGAGAGGAGATCAAGTAGGTCTGGACTCACAACCTACACAAGTGTAGAAGTAAGGGGTGAGTACCAAACAACACAATACTCAACAAGTGAATAACTAAAATAAAGCAAAGCTCGATAGATACAAGTGATCCTGTCATCCCAACCGAACCTCCTCAACTACAACTTGCATAAAACCAACTCAACTCTACACTTTACACAATAATAACAATACAGTCCATGAATATTTATCGGTAGTCTTATCAAGTGAATCATATCAAGTCAAATTCAACATATACAGAGCAATAAGTGGTAAACATGAATTCACAAATATCAACAAAATGTGATACAATGCAATGAGATTGATGCATGTTTGTCCTATCGGTACATATCCGCTTAATTACAGTCCGGAATCCATAGGGGACATTTCTTTCCATGTCACCTGCCACGGAGCTGTGGCCCATCCCCTCAATATACATATCCTGCCACAGAGTGTGTGGCCCGATCTCTTTGTTTCATAATACCTACCACAGAGTGTGTGTCCCGACCCCTTTGGTTCATATCATTTTCAGTCTCAACACAGTATGTCAGGACTAATGCAATTAATTCATGTTCATATGATTCACGATAATAACATGACAACAATGATAATTTTTTTCCTATCTCACATCAACATAGTCATTTCACATGTCCAAAATAAATCCGTAATCACAACATATCAATTCCACCAATACATGTCATTAGATCACCATTTTATACCCCTCATCCATGTTTAAGGTCAATCATATAGTCAATAACTCAGTTCAATTCTCATTATTCCCTAGTACACATAACATGGAAATACAAACATTTATAAACTTAAACTGAGATTTAGAAATTTACTTGCCTCAATTAAATTGAATAATCACTTTAAAACTTGAGCCTTTTGTAACGCTTCCGAATGATTAAAATCTGTTCAAATACATAATTTTCATAATACGAATCCAATGACACCCATATTGCTATATTTATTTTTGGATAAAAAATTAGGTCAAAAAGTAATCCCGAGTCATTGAAGTCAAATATAAAAATTTCTTTCCAATTATGTTCACTCATGATAAAATAAACCCACATATCAAATTTCAGCTAAAAAGAATCATTATTCGACCCCCAAATTAAGATTTTTTGTGAAGAACTAGAGTCATATTTTCTTATTTTAGCGTTATTTCTCCACCAATATACCCTAAAATTATGTTCATAATCACATAAAAATTTAATGAAAAGGATGAGAATAATTACCTTGACGCTTTAGAATGAAAAACCTATTTTTCTCTTTTCCTTTATTTTTCTTTTTCCCTTTCTTTTCTTTCTTCCTCCGTATTTTTTTTCCAGTTTCTTTGTTCGCTTTCTCATTTTCTCATTTACATCTGATGGCTTAATGCCTTCAGATTTTATATATATTCTTTTTTTTCTTTTATTATTATTTATTTATTTCTTTCTTTTTAAAAAAAAAATTATTTTTAACAACAATTTTTTTTCCATTAATATGAAAATCATGCCACTCATTCCCACAAGACTTAAATTATTTATAAAAGTTATGGGTTAAATAGGAAAATCAACAAAAGTTACAAAATAAGGTCGTTACAGTCACGACTATCGAAAAATATATAAAATTAAAAGTAAAGACTGAAAATTAAAACTACCTTACTTCGAAGGCTATGCCAAACTGAAAGCTTTATTTCTTCAAACTTTGAGATATATTACAAGAGAAGTGTTTACAAGGGAGAGAGAGAGAGAGAACTAAAAAATTTCTGCGTAAAAATAAAAAACAAATGCCCTTTATATAGACGGGCTAAGAGACATAAGGAATAAAGTTGGGTCCCTACTACAGTACATCTACTATTGATACAGTATTTTTACTGTGTAGAAAATTATCATTTTCATCCTTATCTGGCTAGGAGTATATATCCTCTTATAGCCCAATATCTCTTTAATTCTTTTAGTGTTTGGAGAGATCTTCTCATTCTGCTTTTCCTTTCCCTTTGACAACTGTCTTAAGGAATTCTTCCTTGTCCTGTAGTGATTGGAGGAAAAATCTTCCACCTTTTTGAGCTTAATTTCAGATAACATTGGTCGTGGTCCATCGGACTGTGCATTTGTGATATCATCATTACTTGCTTCACTCTTCATTGAAGTATCAGATTTATCATATTGTGTTAGAGTTTGAAGCAAATTTCTATTTACTTCTTCAAGATATTCGTTTATCATCTCGCTTTTATCGCTTTGTTGCACCGAAATTCTTTGAGCAATATGTTTAACTGAATTGTCCGCTACCAATTTCTTTTGTGGTAATTCTGTATAATCTTGTATTTTTGCTCGAATACTATCTACGAGATCTTGACCATATGGTTGCTTAGTGTTTGAATCTTTTTAGGTCAATTTGACCCAAAAGTTATTAATATGCCCGGTATAAACAAGGAATTTTTTCATCGAGTGTATATCCGACTTCAAGGAGCCATTTATGGATCCATGAAATCAAAAATTTAATAAAGAAATACATCTAGTCAATTTTGTCTAGATTTCAAACATGATCTGAGAGATATAACTCTGTGATGAATGGAATAACTTTGCTCCATTCTTTGTATAAGTTTAAATATTCATACGATAAAATCTTTACCAAGGGTCCATGGTAAGTCCACCATTTGATGAACCTGTTTGGGATTGGTCCAATGAATACTTTAGAACAAATTTTGATAAACCAAGTGTATTTTTATTTCTCATTATTATAATAAAAGACTTTATTAAATGCCTGGATATAATCCCAATACGTCAAGTTTATGTTCATTTTATTGACGCAAACCTATCATTCATTCATTGTGGAAATCCCCAATCTTCTACAAATATAATCTGTTTGATAATTACCTTAGACAAATTATAAACATTCTCTTCTTTAGTGAAGTATTGGAGTTCAACACTTCCAGTTTTAATCAAGATGGTTTCATAATAAGTGCGAGTCTTATATGACTCTTCTTGGAAGTATAATCTCCTTACCATTTGATAGGTCTCCTAGTAGTGACCTTAGACCCGGTGAAATTAGTTTCCACGAAGATAGTTTGATTTGATATATCATATAATTTACATCTAGGATTCAGAGTAGATAATAATTTGAAATAAATTCTATAAGATAAAGATATTAGTTCAGAACCAGGGGTATAGTTATATCCATGTGTGTTAACATTTAATGTCAAGGCATCAAGAATATTGACATCAGATAAGGATAATTATAGATTAGGTTGTGTATTGAAGTAAACCGGACCATTAGGCCACAGTGAATTCAATCGAACCCATCAACGATTGTCTAAAATTTAAATTTCTAACATCACGTATAGTAGCTGGAAAGGTTTTAGGTAACCCTTTAAGAGTAAAGAGTCTTAAAAGCAATCTAAACCATGCCAATATGCATACAATTAAATTTAGATCTATAAGAATTAATATCACGTTTATTTAATAAACAGATAGTTTGCTCATCTGAATTAAGAGCTAAAGATTGTTCAGTTGTTTTTATTAACTATTTAGTTAAAAATTTATCAAACCATCCATAATCATATATGGTTTTAGTATCAACCTTTGGAATAGTCCATTTATTTAATAAATCAAGATCTTGGGGTATATCTACTTCTTCTAATCTAGTACTTTTAATACTAGTTCCTCCCAAATCCATAATAAAAGAAAGAAATCATATCTATGCTGACTACTTCAGATCTGTTACATATACACCATGAAAGTTCCTAGGTTCTGATACCATCGCAACCAAGATCTACAAGGCTGACAGTAAATGTATATCTAATATACTCACAATATACTATTTATTATAATAATATATTTATATTATATTATATATACTTACAATATATATATAATATTCTCACAATATACTATCTATTACTTACCATTTATATTATATATATATACTTACAATGTATAACAAATATACTCACAATATACTATCTATTATAATAATATACTTACATTATACTGAAATCTTATAGTGACTATAAATTTAATTTTCAATATATGATTATGTAAAGTAAAAAACATTATTTAATTGAATCATACAAAATTTAGGAGGGGGGGGGGGGGGAATTAAGAAATGTAAAGACTCAATGAGTCTTTGATTTATTAATATATTGATAAAATTCAAAACATACAAGTTACGAACTTACAATTAGTTGTACATAATAAATTGTAATTTTTACATATTTTGAATTATTTTCTTCAATTCATCTATATTAACATTAACAGGAATTGACTCATAATTTTCAAAATTAACTAATTTGTAATTTGGACTAGTTTATGCCGAAAGATCTCCCATTGACATTATTTCTTCAAGTTCTTCTTCTTTTCTTCTGCTCTTTCTTTATTTCTACGCTCTGATCTAATTCAATCTTTGAGGCAAACTAAAATATTCATGGCATTGCTTCCCAAAGAGTGTCGATTGTCTCTGATCTGCTGTCTTTTTTGACTAAATGCGCTCTCCGATGCAACAGTTGACATTGGAATATTTAGCACATCCCTAGACATGGTTGATAGTACTGGATAAAATTTTTGATTGTTCTTCCACCATTCTAGTGTAGTGACACTATTTTCATCATAGGTGTCTGGAGCCTATCTCAAATAATAATTAAGCTCGTCTCGATTTATATGTCGTTCTGATGTAGGCTATATTCTATTTCAAATAAATAAATTAGAAAAATCATGACTGGCATAGCACGTGCATTCCTTTTAGCAGATGATGGTTCGTCAGAAGGATGAGATAGAAGAAAAGTATGAGTAGGGGTAGCATTATCAAGTAAATCGAAAAAATAATTATATAATGATTGAATATGATCATTTGTATCACTCATCGCCTTAAACATACTAGGATCTTCATCTTTTTTAATTTCTGTAAAATTATATATAAAGCGAATACATTTAGACATAGTATTAAATTTTATATACAGATTTTAAATAGCACCAATTAACTAAATAGGAGGAATAGGAAAAAAAATAAAATTTTTCTATCATTTCAGCGATAGCTTCATTGTAATCATTTTTTTTATATTCCATAAGCAATATGGAAATTGAAGTTTCAACAAACCCCTAAAATCAAATAGAAGATTTCGTCGGAATTGAAGCAGAGGAAGGTGTGCTGTTTGTGGCTTAAACCAGTTTTACTCGGAGTTATACTACAGCTGAAGCAGACTCAATTCTTCATATTCACTATTGTTTCTTGTTTATCTTCACGCTATCATTAACAACAATAACTAACTGCTCATCTCCATCTTTGGAATCTTTGATTTTGAATGCACCTCATCTGTTCGATAAATTATCTAAGAGGAAAAAAAGCTTGTTAGTAAGCCGACATGAACCAGGTTCATTCCAACTGGAGTTGGTACCTTCGGTTTCTATATCTATTCTTTGTTCATACATTTATAGTTACAATTGGCTGACTTTAGACCTTTGAATAATTTATTAGTTCATACGTATTTTTGTGGATTTGGATAGTGATGGTAGACTAGGGTCATGTTTTCACTTAGGACGCTCAGGGACGGGGACAGAGACAAGGGTAAGGAGGGGCAAATGGGTTAAAAGAGCGTCTATACTGAGAGTAGGTTCTTTGAACATTGGGACGTTAATGAGAAAATCCATAAAACTAGTTAAGATTCTAAAGAAGAGAAAGATTAATATAGCTTGTGTCCAAGAGACCAAATGGGTAGGTTCTAAAGCTAAGGAGGTAGATGGGTATAAGCTTCGATTCTCTGGTAGATCGAAGTATAGGAATGAGGTAGGCATTTTAGTAGACAATAATTTAAGGGATCAGGTGGTGGAGGTTAGGAGAGTCACTGATAGGATGATGTCGATTAAGGTGGTCGTTGAAGGGACCATATTGAACATTATTAGTTCTTATGCGCCATAAGTGGGCTTAGGTGAGGAGAATAAGAGGCGCTTTTGGGAGGATTTGGACGAGTTAGTGGGAGGCATACCTCCTACTGAGAAGCTTTTTATGGGAGGAGATTTCAATGGCACATCAGGTCTATTTCGGGAGGGTATGATGATGTGTATGGAGGCTTTGGCTTCGGGGACTAAAATGGAGGAGGAGTTTCACTTTTGAATTTTGCAAGAGTTTTTGGGTTGGTGATAGCCATTTCGAGTTTCCCAAAGAAGAAGGAACACTTGGTAACCTTCCGTAGTTCGGTGGCTAAGACTCAGATAAATTTTCTACTCCTTAGGAAGGATAATAAAGGTCTGTGCAAAGACTGTAAGGTTATTCCGATCAATAATCTTACAACCCGACATAAGCTTTTGGTGATGGATTTAGGGATCAAGATGACGAGGAAGAAGAGAGTCGGGGAGGACCGACCTAGGATCAGATGGAGGAGTTTGACCAAAGCTAGTGCCTTGAAGATGGGAGAGAAATTGAAGGATATGGGGGCCTAGGATAGTAGTGGGGATACGAACAGTATGTGGGATAAGACGGCTAGTTGTATTAGGGTTGTAGCAAAGGAAGTGTTGGGAGTCTCGACAGGTAGTCGTAGTCGGCATCAAGGGGACTAGTGGTGGAATGGAGAAGTGCAAGGGAAGGTGGAAGCAAAGAAGATGGCTTATGCAAAGTTGATAGAAAGAAAGGATGAGGTGGAGAAGTGGACGAATAGGGAACTTTATAAGATAGCGAGGAAGAAGGCGAAGTCGGCAGTTTCAACGGCAAAAATGATAGCTTTTGAACGCCTTTATGTTGAACTAGAAGACAAAGGTGGGCATAGGAAATTGTTCAGGCTAGCCAGGGCGCGGGAGAGAAGGGCACGCGATGTGGTTCAAGTAAAGTGCATTAAGGACGAGCATGGAAACGTATTGGTAGAGGAAGCCCTTATTAAACAAAGATGACAGTCATACTTCCATAAACTCTTGAATGAAAAAGGGGAACAGAGAGATTGTGTTGGGAGATTTGGAACATACAGGAAGGCATCACAATTTTGGGTGTTGCAGGAGTATTACAGTCGAGGAGGTTAATGGTGTTGTTCATAGGTTGCGTTAGGGAAGAGCGACCAGACCTGACGAGATTCCTAGAGAATTTTGGAAGAGTGCGAGCACGGTAGGTTTGGAGTGGCTCACTAGGTCATTTAATGTCATCTTTGAGACGACAATGATGCCTGAAGAATGGAGGTCGAGCGTAATGATCCTTCTATATAAAAACAAGGGGGATATCTAGAGCTGCAACAACTATAGAGGTATCAAGCTTCTAAGCCATACTATAAATGTGGGTAAGAGTGGTGGAGATGAGGGTCAGGAGAGGCGTATCTATTTCAGAGAACCAGTTCAGATTTATGCCGGAACGATCAACTACAGAAGTCATCCATCTTATAAGAAGACTGGTGGAGTAGTATAAGGAGAGGAAGAGGGACTTGCATATGGTATTCATCGACCTAGAAAATGCTTACGATAAAGTCCTATGAGAGATACTATGGAGATGTCTGGAGGCTAAAAATGTACTCGTGGCGTACATTAGTGTGATCAAGGACATGTATGAGGGTGCCAAAACCAGGGTAAGGACAATAGGAGGGGACTCAGAGCACTTCCCTATTGGGATGGGGTTGCATCAAGGATCAGCTCTCAGTCCATTTTTATTTACCTTGGTGATGGATGGATTGATGTGACAAATTCAAGGTAAGGTGCCATGGTGTATGCTTTCCGTGGATGACATAGTCCTGATCGATGAAACTCGTAGTGGAGTTAACGCTAAGCTAAAGGATTGGAGACATACCTTGGAGTCTAAAGAGTTTAAGCTGAGTAGAACCAAGATAGAGTACTTAGAGTGCAAATTCAGTGAGACACCTCAGGAGGTTGGCGCAGAAGTTAGGCTTGGTGACCAGGCCATCCAAAAGAAAAGTAGTTTCAAGTACCTTGGGTCTATCATGCAAGGCAGTGGGAAGATTGACGATGATGTCACACACCATATTGGGGCAGAGTGGATGAAATGAAGGCTCGCTTCCGGTGTGCTATGTGACAAGAAGGTGCCACCACAACTTAAGAAAAAGTTCTACAAAGTGGTGGTTAGATCGACTATGTTATATGTGGCGGAGTGTTGGTCGATTAAGGTCTCTCACATTCAAAAGATGAAAGTTGCCAAGATGAGAATGTTGAGATGGATGTGTAGGCATACTAGGAGCGACATGATTAGAAATGAGGCTATTCGAGACAAGGTAGGAGTGGCCTCAGTGGAAGAAAAGATGCGGAAAATGCGACTGAGATGGTTTGGGCATGTGAAGAAGAGAGATACAGATGCCCCAATGCGGAGGTGTGAGAGGTTGGCCATGGATGGTTTCAGAAGAGGTAAGGGTAGGCCAAAAAAATATTGGAGAGAGGTGATTAGACAGGACATGACGCAATTACAGCTTACCGAGGACATGACCCTAGATAGGAAGGTGTGGAGGACCCACATTAGGGTAGAAGGCTAGTACATAGTCTCGTTATTCCTCCTTTTTAATAGGCGCATTAGCACACTATAATTTCTTGGACTCTGATTTCTATTATTATCTATTACTTTTTGTACTTTGATTACTCTATTTTATCCCTGTCGTTCTCGTTATTTGATTTCTCATATATGCCTTATCTAACCTCTTTTATGCTTTATGCTTTTATTGAGCCGAGGATCTTTCAGAAACAGCCATCCTACCTTGGTAAGAGTCAGTTCTGCATACACTTTACCCTCCCTAGACCCCACATTGTGGGATTTCACTGGTTTGTGGTTGTTGTTGTTGTTGTTGTTTAAGCAATACGAAAATTTCGACTAAATAAGCTAAACTATTAGAAAGAGTAGGATAATAAGCACCAAAAAATTCAGGAGTAGCCAAATAATTATTTCTAAAAATATAACAACATCATTAATTTTAGTCCAATTAAATTCTTCCAACATGACTTCGGAAAATTTATATGAATATTGATTAAAAGTTGTAGTTATAGAGACTTTATAAATATTGCAAGTCTTTGAAAAATTATAAGTAGAATTCCACATAGTATTAATTTCTTCGGGCATTAATCTCAATGTAAGATTATTTTCCTCGCATTTTCTTTAAAATTCTTTGAGTTTAGATTTTCTATTATTTCCTTGAATAAAACCAACTGTCTGCCTAATTTTTTCAATTGTTGGATCAAAACAATAATATTTATCTTTTACAATTAAATTATATATATGACAAGCACATCTAATATGAAAAATATCTTTTAATGGGGGGGGGAGTTCAGTTTTCAAATAATTAATAGTAGCAGCGTTGTTAGATGCATTATCAAAAGAAATACATAAAACTGTGTTGAAGACCATGATATTTTGCAACCATTGATACACAGTAAGAAATAAATTATGCATTATGTTTTCGGTCTTCATCATATTAAAGTACTAAAATATGTTTTTGCATGATAAAATCACTACCTATCCAATGACAAGTAACAGTTAAATAATTATTTTTATTTATAGCACGATCAATATTAGAAATAAGTGGAACTCTCAATGAAAGATTTATTAATAACCAACGTAAATAATATGCATATGGTCCATGAAATCTAAAAATATATGATCTGCAAATACTTCTAGGAATACCATTAAACATGGGATTATAAATTGATTGTATATAATGAATAAAAGCATCACAAGAAGCAAATGAAAAAGGTAGACAACCCACAACTATCATTTTTGCTATCTCTTCACGGTCCCTCATTTTATTATATGTTCCCATTAATTTTTCAATTTGTGGTTTATTTTACCTTGAACTGGACCAATAACACCCCTTATTCGTTCTCTCCAATCAGTATGAAAATTATCTAGATGTCTAGTCAAGTGACCTGTCCCACAATTATTACCCCCGGTCTTATGCTCAAAAATTGATGAACACTACTTACATTGAACTTTTGTTGTTCCGGGTATGCTTTTAAGATAATGCCATACTAAACTAGTTTTTTTCTTTCTTTTACAGGCCGTGGAGGAAGATTAGCAGTTCTAGATTGAGCATTACTATAGCTACATCAGGACTAGCTGTTGTAGCATCCTCATCATCATTATTATTTTGTTATATTTCTACTTCAAATTCATTTGGTTCTTCTATACCGTAAGTTTCTTGCTATTCATTTTCATTCATATCATGTGCACTTACACCTATTTATCCAAATTCACTAGGTGGTGCTTCAGGCATACGGGAATAATTTCTATTTGTAATACCTCTACCGGAAGGATTTTTTTTCTTAGTATCACTACCTCCGCCGCAACACAAATTTTTAACACTTTTACATATATTTTTTAATCTATCCATTATGCAAATTAAACTAATAAAATTACAAAAATAAAAATTAAATATTTAAATATACTAGAATTAATTTATTAAATAAAAGCAAGAGAAGGAACGATTATACCAAATTATCGGAATCAAACAAAGAATCGTAAAATTGATGAAATGTTGAACACTTGAAAATTGAAAACTTTTACTTGATTTGTTAATTGTAAAAAATAATAAAAAATTGACCAAAAAAAGGACCGGACCGGCCCACTCCGTTAAAAACATGGGTCAGCTATCAGTCCGGGCTAACCAGAGTGACCCATTTGACAGCCTTAGTTTATAATATGTAACTAGCTTTAAATACGTGCATACCACGTATAGTTTGTGTCATTTATACAATTACAAATTTCTACTTACAATATTTTGGTACAATTTTTTTTAAAGTATCTCAAAACTATTTCTATTAATTCAAATGTATTCACTAAATACATGTAATTAGCACGACTCATTGGAAGGAGGTAACTCAAATTTGAGAGATAGTAAATTAACTTATGAGGAACCAAAGAAGATATGTGCATTGATCAAAGTTGATGAAATTTATCAAATAAACTACAAGTGAATATTCATGATCAGTCATTCTTTGATGGCACATACAAAAAGGAAAAAAAAAAGAATAGTCCGATGCATTAAAGCTTTCTCTAGGTGCAACAGGGACAGAGTCACCCTCAGGAAAGGGGCACCAAGCGACACCCTTTCATCTAAAAATTGTATTGTATACATAAGTTAAAATTTGATTTAATGAATATATATACAAGTGTTGACACATCTTGACACAAGTTGAAGGTTTAGTGTAGTGGTTAAAGAGTTGTGAAAATTGTTTGAGGTAATGTTTTCTATCCTGATAGCAACATATATTTTTTTACTTTATATTTTAACACTCTTTGGTAAAAATCTTGGTTCCGCTACTGAATTGTGCAGGATTCGAAAAAGGGCTGGACCATAAGCAAGTTTTAATAACTACAATGGCGCTTTATGCTAATTTCATCTTCCAATTCAATATATTTGTTCATTTTTATTTAGGAATTTAGCTACTGTTTGATAGCACAGTTTACACTTATGCTGGAGAACTTCCCACTGTTTGTAATAATGTCGATAAGATCCGACCCAGATAAACAAAGTTCAATTTTGAGTTTAACAACTTGTTTGGATGGTGGTTTTCCGTGGTATGGTATGGTATGATTAGTAAGAGAACCACGTTTATTTTGATTGTTTCTTTAATTACATAGTATGATATGATTTGGCGATGAAGCAGGAGCTGTGACATAACTACATAGATTAAGTGGATCAAGAATCTGCTAAGTAGTTAGTTAGCATTGATAACAACTTTAACTAATTCTTAGTTAGCTGATTAGAGTTAGTTGTTAGTGTACAACTGTCAAGTTAGTAAATTAGTTATATTGTAGAACGTGTATATAAAGGTGAGTGTGAGCTCATTCACAATTAGTCTTTGCAATTACAGTTACTCAATTCTCTGAAATGGCAGAAAGATAATCTTCTCCTGCACTAAGTTTTCTTCTCCGTTCTTAGCTAATTGATGTTAGATCCTATTATCTTCATTTGGTTTCATGATTTGAAACCACCAATTTGTCAGTATCCCAATGTTTACTTATTTTTTTTAATTATATTCTTACTTAATTTTAAATAATTTTAATTTAGCCTTCATTCTTTATTAAATGTTACCCTAATATATCTACTACTTTCGCTGCCGTATTACTCATTCTCTTCCACAACCATTTTTAAGCTTCTAAGGATTTCAAATTTAAATTCTCTCTTCAATTAATATTAATATTTATAATAATTAAGGATATTTTCATAACTTTATCAATTACGATACAGTACCATACAGTCAAACCAAACATCCGAATAGAGTGTAAGATGTCTATATACATAACAAAGCATCAATGCAGGAACTGAAGAAACAACTATTTTCTTAATCAACTTGTGCGAAGAAATTGAAGACTAAATTAGGCTTATATTTTCTGGGTCTCAAGCGACTTACCTTGGCACTTTAGAAATCGCTTCTCAAGTGTTTCCATCAACAACTTAGCATGGGAATCTGGAGCAGCTGGGAGATGCCTAACACCATCGTTGAGAAATCCAAACAACTTGAGCTTAAACACTAGTCACTTTTTTCTCTTTTTAGTATTTGCTAGGAAGGTGTTCAAAGAGCATGTTTTGTTTAACTTCTTTTGAGAAAATTTAGTAGTATGTGACAAAAAAGTATTGAATTAAAAAAACGTGATATTGACTTAGTCAAATGTCATTAAATAGAATATAAATCTGATTAGAGTAATTAAAGATTTTAGAGTGCATATTAGAATTTAAAATTTTTAAAATGTTTTTCCTCTTATTTCATTTTTAAATTTTAAAATTTTTCCTCTTTTTTATTATATGTCAATCTTACTCTCTTTTTTTTCTTTCTTCTCTCTCACTCCATCAATCTTCTTCTTTCTTTCCTTCTTTCTCCTTTTCTCCATCTTCTTCTTTTTTGTCTTCTCCATTGTTGTCACCGCTGTCGTCGTCCATTCTTGTTATCACATTTTTTTAATTTTTTTAATTTTTATTTTTATGGACTATTTTTTTATTTTAAAATTTTCAAAAAAAATTAGTCGTTGAAAAAAATTCTACAGAACATCAAGCAACTATAATAGTTGTTGCAGCAACTATGATAATTGCTGCAGTAATTACGATAGTTGCTACAAATAGTTGTTGCAGCAACTATCATAGTTGGTACAACAACTACAACAATTGCTTGATTTTCTGCAACAACTTTACCAATTGTTGCAGCAATTATTGAATTATTATAGCAACTTCTGCATAATTGTTGTAGCAACTTCGACAATTGTTTAATTTTTTTTAATAGAAAATAAAGTGTACATATATATAGGAGGAGCTGATAAATACAATAGTGATTGTGGCAGAGGAGAAGGTTGGTGGTTTTGGTGGAAGAATAGATGATGGTTGTTATGGCGATGGTGAAAAAGGAGAAGAAGGAGGAAGAGGTGGTGGTAGAAAAGGAGGTGATGGTGATGGAGGAAGAGGGAGAATAACGTGGTGGTGGTGGTGATGGAGAAGGAGGAGTTGGCGGTAGTAGCAAAGAAGTTAATGATGGTGAGAGCCACGGCGACGGCGATAAGAGGGGTAGAAATGATGTTGACGGCAGAGGAGGAGGAGCGTGGGGTGGGAGGGCGGCAGAGGAGGAGGAGGGGTAGGGTGGGAGGGTCTTTGTGTAAATAATAAAATTGAGGGTTTTAAAATTAGTGTCATTAACACTAATCTTAATATTGTCATCTCTACTCAATAATTGAGACTTGTGTCACTCTTTCTTAATTTTAAAACTTTTTTGTCACCTTTAATAAAATATCCCAACTTTTTTTTTCTTTTGGGGTTTTCCCAATTCTCATTCTTTTTTAAGGTAACTCTTTACATCATTTTAATTTTATATAATTTTCTTAAATTTTAAATTTGTCAGATTTTTCACATTTTAACTTTAGTGCAATGTCTGATTTTTGTCATAACCACTCCATTAGTATTTTCTTGAAAATGGTTAAATATATTTTTAAAGTATATGAAATTGAATAAAAATGTTCTATGTTAATAGTTTGGTCCGAAAATATTTTTTTCATTAATAGTTTGATCCAAAAATACTGTTACTATTACTAGTTTGATCCAGAAAAACCTATTGTTATTTAATGGGTCAAAATTATCATTTTTTCTAATAAATATATTAGTATATTCTTTTCTTTTTAAATATATTTTATTTCTAATAAAAAAATACTATTAAACTGATAATATAAGATATATAGATAAGATCATAGTACAATTCAATTTTAAGGAAGGTCTAATTGATAATTTTAGTGATAGAAGGTTTATCCCTCCTACTCAATCTTTTCATAAAGCGGGAGTAACAATGTAGAAAATACCATCTTAAATTGATAGTTAAGATTAATTAGGAATTTTGAAACTACTTTGTTGTGCTGCCCTTTCTTTATGTTTTATATACTCCTGTTTTTTTCTTCATTCCATCACCACTCATGAATTATTTTAAAATTTATTCAATCAAATATCCCTGTCATATGGATCTAAGTAAGTTTTATAACTATTCTTCTCTGTTTTTTCAAAGTGTGATGTGTGTGAACTCATTTGTATTTTTTTTTAAGATTTCTTGTTTTTGAGATATAGAGAGATCACAATTCACCCATCTTTTCTATTTTTGAAATTTGTATAATGAACTATGTAATTGCTTCATAAATTATTATTTTTTTACCTGTAAATACTTGGACCGATATATAATAACAGCATCATAATGATAAAAGAAGTGATTTGAGTATTGAAACTTATTTGTATCTTATTAAAATCTAATATTTATTTGAACACATGAAACAAATATATTGTAAATGGTGAATAAATCACATCATATTCAATAGCTTGTTTTAGGGGTGATAAATGTGTAGGACTTTATTTGGATGAATTGAAATGAAAGTAAATACATGAATCATGATTTAACTATATAGAAGTTTATTGTGGTAAAATTTGTTGGATCAAGTATTGCATCATAGAAAAATTTACCAAACACATATTTTTGATAGATCGGACAACATAAACTTTATAGGTCAAAATTAACACATTTAGACTGTCAATCAAAAGATCTAGCCAAATTTCGACAAGGAATTAAAATAAATCGAGTCAATAAATAGATTATAATAACGCTTTCATCCAAAGTTCAATTGACTCAAGATAGATTAAATAATAGATAATAACTTATTTACCAATAAAGTTTTGAAATTGAGTAGCCACACTTTGATAAAAATTTACACCCTAGGCTATTGATATATTAAGTCAATCGATATGAAAAATATCATAATCGCTTAAATTATTTTAAAAGGTACAAGATTTAGAATTTTTATTTTTAATTATAATTGATTAACCTTTTTTTTACCATCATGAAACATATGTTTATCTTATTTTTCTTTCTTTACACAATTATCTTTGATAGTTATGGCATGTGTGTCAACTTGTACGTTAATCAAGAAAGAAATTTTTAAGAAATAAATGGGTTAAGATAACAAGATTTCCGGATAGATATTAGGCTCTGGAGCTTCCACTTTTACCAACTCTTTTAAAATTATGTATGACATCTCCAAGATAGATAATTTTGGAGTGTAATTCTCTCCTAAAATCATAGTCTTTATTTTACCTTAAAGTTGCTGTTTCGATCTTCCCTTATGTCATTATCTTTAAATAGTCGTGACATGTGAGTCTGTATGTTGATCAGGAAAGATTACTTTAAAACATAAATAGCCAAGATAACAGAATTTTAGGATTTGTGTTAGGCTTTGAAGCTTCAACATTCATCAAGTCTCCAAAATATATATGTCATCTCTAATATTGATAATTTTATAGTTCAATCCTCTCTTGAAATCTTAATACCTTGGTTCAACCTTGAAGTTATTTTTTCTTTCTTTATGCCATTATCTTTGAATAGTTACAGCATGTGAGTCAACTTATATGTTTATCAATAAAGCACATTTTAAGGCACAAATGATCCAAGATAACAAGGTTTCAGGATTGATATTAGGCTCTGAACCTTAACTTTCATCAAGTCTCCAAAATTATATATAACATTTCCACGATTGATAATTTTGGAGTTTAATCATCTCCTAAAATCTTAGTGACTTCATTCAATCTTAAAGTTGTTTTTTCTTTCTTCATGCCATTAACTTTGAATAGTTGTCACATGTGATTCAATTTGTATTTATCAAAAAAGTACTCTTTAATCCCTAAATGAGTCAACATAATCGGTTTCAAAATTGGTATTAGGCTCTGAAGCTTCAACTTTCACCAAATCTCTATAATTATATATGATATCTCCAAGGTGATAATTTTGAAGCCTAATCCTCTCTTGAAATCTTAGTACCCTGATTCAACCTTAATGTTATTTCTTCTACATTTATGCCCTTAAATTTGAATAGTTATGTCATGTGAGTAAGATTGAATTTATCAAAGGCACTTTACGACATAAATGGTTCTAGATAACAAGATTTCAAGATTGATATTAGGCTCTAAAGCATTAACTTTCACCAAGTCTCCAATATTCTATATGGTGTCTCCAAGATTGATAATTTTGGAGCCCAAGCCTCTCCAGAAGTCTTAGTATTTGGATTCAACCTTAAATTTAGTTTTTTGCTCTTTTGCCATTATCTTTGAATAGTTGCGACATGTATGTCAACTTGTATGTATATTATAAAATAATACAATTTAAGGCATAAATGGTCAAGATAATAAGGTTTCATAATTTTATTAGTCTATGAAGCATCATGTAACGACCCGTCCGGTCGTTGTGGGAAAGTAAATGGTGAAAAAAATTGGGCTAGAAAGCTTTTGTGTAGTAACTTAAAATTTTCAATCTTGGCCGGTCTTAAACAGAATCTGAGTAAGGTAAAGTCTAAGGCAATTCGAGAAAGGATTGATATTAATGTCTAAGACTGGGTTGGGTTTTATATTAGCTAAGTCATTAAGGAATCTGAAGATTTTTTTGAAATTGAATTCGAGTAAGTAGAACTTTTGATATTGAACTTGGCGTGAAGGGATTAATTTAATTAGAGCATCAAGGTTCAAGGGTGTGTTGCGAAATGGGGGACTTTGAAAATATTTCTGAGTTTTGTCTCTGTGTAAGCCGCTATAGCGGGTGGGATTACTCTATGACGGTTCCTCTATAGCGGGCTGGGAGCCGCTATAGAGGGGTTAGTTGAGATTTTATGCAGAAAAGTCCTAAAATCGCCCATTATTCTGCAAACTTATTTTGGGGGAGTGCAAGGCAACCTAGGGCCTTTTTCACCTATTTTACATTGATTTCTTAGATAAAGGTAAGTTAATTAATTTCCTAGCTTTTAATTCGATTCTTAAGCCTTGAAATTTATAATGGAACTCTTAGGAGAGGGTTTTGACTTGAATTAATGGTGGAAAAAGCCCTGGTTTGGGTAGAATGATCATGAAATTGGCCTAGGATTAGGATTAAGTAATAATTCGAGTTTAATTAGGTCACTGTTCATTGATCATACTATTTTGTAATTATTTTAGACCAAGAATAAGCCATGATTCATAATAAGGGGAAGACTCAGGTTCAGTAGAGCTTCTAAGACTTGATTCGAGGTAGCTGATGATTGTTTGTTTTTCAAGTTATGTGATAACTCATCTCCAAGGTTCAAGAAAGGTTTTTGTGGTTCTTTTTCTTACAATATCATTATTTCTTTGATAGTTAAAGCAATTAAGGTATGTAAGACTATCATAGTGAGGAACTCAGTTCTTCATCATGCCCTATTTATACAGTTTAAGCTAGTAAGATCAAAGATAAGGTTTTTACCCTAAAATCTATGATTTTGTATTCTCTTTATTTCAAATTGCTCATTGTTGATCCTATTATTGAAATTATTATACTTCATATTATGTATAATTTTTGATTTGTGGTTCATGCTTATTCTACCACATAGACCCTTCTTAGCTAAAGTTAGTTGAAACTCTTTTCATAGTATTTCATATGCATTATGTTTATGAGTAAAATATATTATAAGTTTTAAAGAAGTATTTCAAGAAAGAGTTCTAGAAAGTATATTTTGCTTCAAGTATATTATTTCAGAAAGAAAGAAAAGTCATATTTTCATAAAGCATAGTCAGTTTTAAAGAAAACATGTTAACCTTTAAAAAAACATGTTCAACTTTAAAGAAAACATATTTCAGCTTTGAGAAAGCATAGTCAGATTTTCAAAAAAGCATAGAAAATTTTAAAGCAAGTTCAGTTTAGTTCTAAAGAACTATTTTGAGTAAGGACTCAAAGAAAGAGATTATTATTTTTCCCCCTAAAGTAGGACATTTATTTCTTAAGTGAGTCAACTTTAAAGTTATTAAGCACAAGTACATGTTTTGGGAGTAGTATCGAGTACCAAGTTAGGTAAGGGTTTAAATAAAAAAAATTCTTGAACTACACCGCCAATTATAATATGATCGTGACTTGATTCGGGCGAGTCCTCAGAAAGCCCTTGATAAGGGCTAAAATATTAGATACATTAGTTAAGTTAGTTCTTTATCCTGATAAGATATAGGATGATTCTGCCAATAAGGAAAAGATGTTATATAGCCGTGAGGCTCATGTGATGGTTGTCGATTAGATAAACTCTCAAAAGAAGTATAGTTATATTATTTTAGTATTTGCTATTTATGGACATTATTAGTTGTAAAGTTTTGTTATTAAAGTAACACATGTATGCTTTACTATTAAGTTGACTTTATCACGGTCTATCTTCAGATTTTCTCATTCAGCTTAGTATTTTCATTCTTTAGCCAATGGTTACATTCAACTATTTTAAATATCGTGTATTTTATGTACTGACGTCATTCGATGTTGGATCATTTTATGGTGCAAATTTAGGTAGTCACAACAATAGACACGTCATTAGGATCACTTTTATCCAACTTTGGTGAGACCTCCTTACTTTTGGAGGGCGTTTATCTAGAGTATTAGTAGTTAGTATATGTTGTTAATAGAGCATCCATGTAGGATGAAGTCTTGTCCCGGTGTCCTATATTCAATATGTTAGAGGCTTCATAGACGAGTCAATTTGAGTTATCGCTTTCAAAATTGTTTTATATATATATGCATGCTCCATAAAGTTATTAAGTTCATTTTCTAAGTTATTGCATGCTCATATTTTAAAAGCTTCTGCATTAGTCAGTATTTAATTTTATAGTATGCCAAGCAAAGGGTTCACTCGGGCTAGCAATAGTTTAATTTCGAGTGTCGGCTTCATCCAGGGTGTAGACTTAGATAGTGACAAACTTGCTATTAGAGCACAGAGATCAAGTTTTCTAAGGATTCTATGAAGCCATGCCAGTATGATCTTATTTATGATTGTGAGGATATACTTCTATAAATGAGGGACTCCAAACATTTAAGAAATTTTGTCCATTCTTTCATACTGTAGATCATACAATAGAGTTGTTCCCTACAAAACTTATGCAAATTCATGCATTGCTCCAAATCCTCTGAATATGCCTCATCTTTGAGTGGTAGAAATAGTAAATCTCCAGATCCTTATCAATATGATTACCTCAGATAAAGCCAGTAGAATGTTAAGGGGTTGCACAAGGGCTTGAGAGGATCCTATTAGTTTGTTTAAACTTATTCAATTTGAAAAGATACACCCTTGTTCTTGTTCACATAAATCGCTTGTTGAGACAAAGTATGATATGTTGTCAGACCCTTCTTGAACCTTGATATAGATGATACCTTTTCGAGGAAAGTATGTTTTAGAATGCCTGGATAGTGTTTTCACCCAAAAGACAGTGTGGTTTGCAGTGTTATTAGCTATAAGTAGTAGAATTACCCAGAATTAGAACTATGAATTTAGAAGTATAGTAACCTATAAGAGTGGGGATACTAATTGAGTAAAATATATAGTTGCATTCATATACCAATAAGTTAGTGATGAGGTGATATGCCCTTATGTATTGACTAAGATATAATAAGTGCGTGTAGATATAATGGTAGTAGCATAGAGAAAGTTACTGGTGATGGTGACTTAGAGTATGTCACTGTGTTAGTGTAGATCAAGTCTAGGTGGTGAATGAAAGTGTCACAACCCATGCTGGGTCCTAGGTGTAACACGATGATTAGAATTTCGGAGGATTCCAGCCAAGCCTCATAGCATAATATACATGAGCATACATAAGGTAAATAGACAAGAACATAGCAAAAGACATCATAAAGGCAGAATAAAATCTCAACATGAAAATCTCAATAAAGGAGAAGGCAACTCCAAAAGTACATGAAGACATGGACTCCATGAACATCTAACATGCCTCTACTAGCTAGATAAGTGCATAATATAAGCTCCTAGCTCACCCAAATATAATAGATAAAAGTCATAAAGAACAATGAAAGTATAAATGTCTCATCCTGGAATCATGAGGACTCACCAACACTAGGAGAATAATACTCAAACTCTAACCACGAGTGGGAGGTATGCGATGATCATCGGATCCTACATTATATTATAATATAGACAAAAAGTATGATATGTACTATGTATGTGAGAAACATACATGAACAATGATAATCAGACATAAACATATGAACATGTGATGCATGATCAATATCTTAAAACATAAGTAAAACTTGAAAAAAATTGAATATCATAATCATGTGGTCAATGCATCATAAACATCATGAGAACTTATATCATTTCATATACCTTTATGTGGAATAGGACCTTAACTGACACTTAAGATCATGCGAGCTGTAATATGTAATCTGATGTAACTCCCACATCGAGAAAAGAGGCCACTTGCCAAGGTAGACTTCGTGAGAACATCTTTAACTTTAACTTGAGCTATTTTTGATCCACTAGCCAGGCCATAAAGGCAAACCTACGCAGACAACGTAGTTAGGGATTAAAGGTTGCTACTAGAGTTTCCTTGGGTTGTTACTTGAGCTTTCGTTTCAAACCCCACCTCAAAGTCCTCTCAGTGCTTAGTCATTATCCCAATGAAAAGTCATAAATCATAGTCATTAACATCATTAGGAAAGACAATAATAAATATCAATCCTCGTCATAAAATATTCATAAGAATAGCTCATTAACATGATTGATTCATACAAGAAAACCTTTCATCTTTATGAATCCGTGAGTCGGTGAGAAATCATTCACCATCTTTTACATGAGTGTGTGAGGAAAACCCTTCATAACCTTTTACTTGCTTGAAACATCATTATAATCATAATTCCTCATTATCATGACTTAATCACAAATCTTTCATCAATCCATGATCATAACTTCATAAATTCATGGCAAAACCCATCGGTGGACCTCTAATTTTTGCATCAAATTTCACTTAGACACCTCAACTAGGCTTTGTTCATTTTAGATACCTCAAGTAAGGCTCCGATGTGTCATTTTGACACTTTGTGCTGACTTGGCACATTGCGTGTGCTGCACCCATTTTAAGCGCGTGAAGAGCTTTTTTTCTTTAATTGTTTTTTGTTCTTCTTCTTCATTTTGCCTTTCTCTGTGCAAATTTTACCAACTTTTCCAAGAATAAGAAAACAATGAACCCGACCCAAAAAAATAAAAAAATAATAGCAATAAAAATAACAAGAGATATTGAAATATAAGAGAAACCATATGAAAAGTTATGGAGCTAATTGTTTGAGTAAATCAACAAAATTACTGTAATTCTATTACCAATAAAATCGAAAGATAGTCCATTTATCATTTACGAGCATAAATTGATTTATTTAATCGCCGCAATCAACTTAAAATTTGAAGAACAGATCATATACAGAAAATTTCCAACAATACTAACCATAAATTAGGGTTCTAACGATAAAAACTATCATCGATCCTCAAATTAAACCAAAAATTCCTCTTTTTTACAGTAAATACAAGCAAATTAAACCCTAATCAGATAAAATTGACGGAATGCTACCTGTAAAAACCAGAATTTAACAAACTTTGTGAAGATTGAATCGGATCAAAAGGAATTAATCCACAATACGAAGAAGGATATTTCTTTCCTGGATATTCGGATGAAAAAAATATAGATTTATGGAAAAAATGTCACGTGTCTTTTTAATAATACTGTAAATCCAATAATAAGTAGACACATAGACAAAACTTTTAAATTAATTTTTTTTTAAAAAAAAATATTATTTGGATAAAAAAATGTCACATGTTTTTATTTAATTCGCTGCTTTTGACACATCAGGCGAGTGTATTACATACACTTAATATATTTTGGTGATTGTCAAAAAAGTGTCAAAATGACACATCGAAGCCTTACTTGAGGTGTCTAAAATAAACAGAGCCTAGTTGATGTGTCTAAGTGAAAGTTGGTGCCAACTTTAGGAGACCACCGATGGGTTTCACCTAAATTCATACTTTGAAAACAACATAATGTATGGGTCCATGAAAGCTCACTTGAAAACATGCAATTCGACTTAAAACATACAAAAATTGAATCATTAACATTGAAATAAATCATAATTGAATTGACCCATTGTATTCTCATGAAAACCCTAAAATAATGGAATTGAAATCAATTGAAAAAGAGAGAAAAAATTTGTGCTCAATATATGAAAAGGATCCATGGATGAATTTCCAACACACCTGAAAGAAATCTAGCTTGAAACCTGAATAGGAGACTTGAAACCTTGGCGATCTTTGAACCTTAGCTTGACTTGAGAATTTGACATTTGGAAGAGAATTTTAGAGAGAAGATTTGTATATTGAGTGTTAGAGGAGGAATGAGGGGATTTCAAAGGGTTTGAGTAGTTATAGTCTTTAGGAATAGGCTTTAAACGAAGAAGTCTGGGGATTAAACAAGTCTGAATTGATGAAACTGTCCTCTCTTAAAAACTGACAGATCCACATTGTCGAGATCGATCGAGCTCACCCATTTCATCGGTGAGTTGCTGATCTCATGGCTTTACTCGCCAACTAGCCCCCAAACCTGATCAAAAATTTCATAATAAATTGGTGAGGTAGATTTGGTTCGCCTACCCATCCGCTGAGTCCACAATCAGTTCCTTTACTTCGTCGACTTCCTCTTGTCCCTACCAAATTTTCTGATTAATTAGGCGAGGTAGCACATCTCGCCAATCCTATTTGGCAGCTCGCCAAACCCATCCTTTTCTTGCCAAATTCCCCTCCTTTTGAGTAAATTTTCTCTGAACCTTTTTGCGAGGTTCCTAAGCTCGCAGACCTGTTTGGCAAGTCGCCAAATGCTACTGCGGAAGCTTCAAACTTCAAATTTTTACTATTTTCCTCCTTTCACTCAAAATTCCAACTTATCAACTTTCAAAGCCTCATATGAAGTTAATTAGTTAATATTGAAGTAGTTTCAGTTGATACACTTGCAATAAGCATCGAGATGCAACTAGAAATTGTATATGTGCTCCCTATGTGAGGTAGTAAGTTGTGGTGAAAGCTTTAGGTAGAAGAGAGACTTGAGCATGAGTAAGATATATAGTGTATCTAAGATAGTATATAATTGTATGAGGCTATAAGTTTATGATTTTCTATATGTGTCTAGTTAGTATCCTTGGGCTGCCAATGTGAAGTAGGCTTGGGCCGATGAGATTATAGATAGAGGATGATGAGCCTCTCAATATAGTTCAAGTTCTTTTAATTAGGTAGATATGAACTTAGAGGAGTGGTGTTAGTAGGCTAAGAAGAACAGGTTAAATTATTAAGAGTTATAGGAAGCAAGTATATACGATAATAAGAGCAACGGTTATAGATAGATAATTATCGAGGCAGGAAGAACTTAGGAGAAGTAACTCAGAAAGAAGTCCTAGAAGGAATTTTAGTATCTACAGATATGATCCATCAAGGGGAGTTTGGTAGTTATGTGATTAGCCTTACCCCAATTGTTAGATTGGAGTGAATACAGCTCGATTAGAGAAAATAGAATGGTCTACGGGCTTAGAATATGGGTTTTAGACCTAAAGGGAATATGATAATGTATAAAACCAAATTAGGTCTTGAAAATCATATAGCGATATGTTCAGAAAGAGTTGATGAGATAGCAATTCATTCCTACTTTAGCATATTCCTCAGATTTCAATCACTATGGCACTTTACTTAAGTCTTACATATCAGTGTTATGCCTATGACCCATGATCGCGTACGTTATACAAATTTACTTCTATGCTCAGTTCCTGGAGTGAAAGGCAATAAATTTAGCCTAGCAACCTCAATCTTACTCCATGAAGTTATGAATACCAGCCCTATGATATACAAATCATAATGTATTATGTTTTTTTCACGATCTCGGTCCACCGTGAGTGGTACCCACACTAACCCTCTAGTAGAAAAACCAACTACAAACTAACACTTAGCCAATTTAACCCATTATAAGAGAACAACTCATTAAATAAACGACTAAAGAATAGTTTTAAAAGCAAGTACAAACTGAGTTCCCATAAACTCAATAATTATCAAGCATATGTGAAATTAATTCCCTAGATCTTGAAAGTCAATGTACGAAAATTCTAAATGTCTGAAATAAGGGGATGAAACCCTAACTAAGAAAACATTAAACTCAATTCTATGAAATATCTTATCTGAAGAGATGGAAAAAGAGATGAAGATGAATCCATGGCGCCTGAAAGAGTAGCTCACCCTTAGATTCGAATGTCAAATGTCTCTTAACTAGGAGTCTGAATATGTTTTATACTCAATAAGAAAAGAGAAAGTGCAGTATCATTAACAAACATAGTGTACTGATAGGATCATATGACCAGTTCCAAAGTATGAATATAAATAAGTAACTACTAGAAATAGTAATACAAGCCAACACATATATCAACAATCACAACTTAAAACAAAGTCATCACAATATCCTAAATTAACCTATGCATGAAATTTGTCCCACGTGATCACAAAAAGCACATACTCGGTCCTCTCATGGAACCCATACATGAACTGTTAGTGATCAGCATGGTGCCCGAGCCAACCATTATTTTATATCAGATATGGTATTTGAGCCAACCATTAATATTCTATACCGGCGTGGTACCCGAGCCCACCATCAATTACAAGTAATATGCACAATTACAATGAACAATCACACTTGAAACCACAAGTAAATAAATAGGTTTATTGTATGAGATTATCAATATTGTATCATTTCATATTAGCCTTTTAGTTTCCTTTACATGTATTGCACAAGTGATAGTACAAAGTATTAGACATGCATACATACATAACTTTGAAAATACACACAACCATAACCTACTTTGAAATAAGTTTGAATGTTCTAAAGAACCTGAACTTTCTCTATTTGTAATGTCTTGTCTTGTTCTTGGTCTAAAATAATAAATAAATACACAATCAATGAACAATGGCCTAAAAATACCTGGATCATACTCAAATTCTAACCCCTGGCCAATTTATGATCATTCTTCTAAAATCAAGGCTTTCTCCACCATTAAACCAAGTCAAAACCCTCCTCCAAGAGTATTATTCTAGATTCTAAGGCTTAAGAATCAATTTACAAAAGAGGGGAGTCATGAACTTACCTTTACCAATGAATTTGGTGGAAAAACAAATGGAAACTGCCCTAAATTGTCACTCTTAATTCCAAGAATGAAGTTGCAGAAAATAAGATGCTTTTGGGACTTTTCTGCAAAAAAACTCAACTTACCCCGCTATAGAGGTCTGCCCCATTTTAGAGATACCACTATAGCGGGGTATACCATTATAACATCTGAAAACCCTGCTATAGCGCCTACAATCCTGCTATAGCATCTAAAGAATTGTCCTACTATAACAGCATGACGCTTGATATAGCAGCTTATACAAAATCAGAGACTCATAAACCTCCCCAACAGCCCCCATTTTACAACATACTTCAACCCTTGATATTCCATACCAACCCTTTTATGCCAAGTTTGATACTGGAGTTTTACTCACCTGAATTCAATTTCAAAAGGCCTTATGGATTTCTTAATATCTTAGATACTAGAAAATCCACCCAAGCTTAGACATTATTATCGATTCCTTTCTGGATTGCCCTAGACCTCATCTTGCTCAGATTTTGCCTGAGACTGGCCTAGCCTAGAATTTTCAAGTCACTATCTAAAAAGTTTTCTTGCCCAATTCCTTAACCATTGGTCTACCCATAACTATTGAATTGGATCATTACAATTTCACAACATGCTTGGTCTTATGAACTCATGATATACCCTTATGTCATGCATGTTCTCATATCAAATTTCTCGAATGCTTCGTGCTTATGATTATTTCTCTAAGCCATTCTAGAGATCCTCTTTTAGTTTGATAGTGATGTTGATAGCAGTGGAGTGTTGGTTTAAGTGAGAGGGTATACAAACCTTATGGTGAAGATTATAGTATGTTTATTCATATAATATTTAAGTATGGAGGAAGATCGAGGTGAGTCTTAGTTATATCTAGTAGTTAGATGAGGATATCTGGTGTGTCTTTTTGTAGTAACATGAAATTGCAGTTGGTAGAGATGATAGGAAAGTGGAAAATTCTTAGAAGAATGTGTTACCTAGAAGTCCATAGAGTGTTTATAGTGATAGGCTTGAATATGGTGTTGATAATGGAGAATGAATGCATGATGCACTAGGAGATTCTTGATTAGAACTCAAGGTTTTTTGAATAAGGTGGTAATCAAGAAGTAGTATTCTTGGGATGAAAGTCCGTACAAAGGTATAGAGCATGACTTTCGTGGTTTATATTAGTATGATCATCTTAAGTGTAGCACCTTGTGACTCCGAGTTAGGCTTGAACACAATAAGAGCATGCAGTTAGACTTATACCTTGATATGAGTAGTCACATGTACCCTTGTGGGAGCTATATGTTATTTATAATAAAGTGTAAGATGCATAGTTGAAGAGTGCTGCTAAGATTAAAAGCTATCGGTCGTATCACTTAAGGCATAGTAGTCCTATTCTTGCTTAAATCCCAAGGTATCCATGTTTTATGTCAAATAGATTCAGATGGAGTGTGACTTATGCTCAAATCTATACCCTTCATGCTTTATAAACCCACATCAGCTGACTGAGATACTCAGACCCTATTAGTGCTTCATATTATGATATCTCATAAAAATCATTCCTGTTATTCTTTTCTCAAAATGTTATAAGAAATTTTGATGAGAAAGTTTGAGGTAGTAGCTTTCTTCTTTAGATATTCTTAGAAACTTCATGTCACAATCTTTTGCCTTGTAGTCTTATGTGTACATTCGTGTCGTATACGTTGTAGGGAGTGCCAAGATCTTAGTATAAACCAGTTTCATCTATGTTATTAGAAAAGTTCTGAAGTCAAACAGATAGTAAAAGTAGCTCATTTCTCTTTTAGTCTAGCTTATATATCATTCAAGGATGAATGATCCCAAGGGGAAGATATTATAAGACCCCACAAATTTTAAGCTAAGATCTAAACTATTCTTTGTATGTGTATAGGCCTGAACCTAATGATTTAGAATTGTACATAGGTGCTAAGAAATTGTTTTTAAGTGTGGAAGTGTATTATATGTGAATTAGGGTCATAAGAAACCTCTAGCACTTAGTCGAGTTTAAATATTCTCTACCGATTAAGTTTTTGCATAAGATCATGCAAGGGTCAACTTCAAATGGGCATATAGCATAGACTATGAAGAGTTATGTGTCCCACTACCCATCAAATTAAAAGTCTTTGAGTCTTTTTTTCCAACATCGCCTATGTCACGCCCCGGGAGGGTACCCTAGACGTGACCGGCACTTGAAAGCCATTTCTGACCATCAAGCGAACCACCTAACTCAATTATTCCATCATTCAGTCATATACGCTCAAAGGAAGGCTCAATTATAACATGTTATTTACAATATGGGGGCCGAAGGCCAAACATGTTTAACTCAATAAAATAAATATAATAGGACTCCTCAAAATAACAGTTCAACCTCCCCATACTCTAGTCTATGAAGCCTCTATCAAAGTCTAGGAGGTGCCAATGACAAGCCCATGGCTACCAAGAAATCAAAGTAAAAGAAACTACTACAAAACTATACAATAAAGTTCAACATCCTCCGAAAACTAGGAGGACTCACCAACTAGCTGGGAGTGTATGTGGATCTTCAACAGAGCGCCGGTTGATGATCTCTAGTGCCTGTCTATGTATCATAAAACGATGCAGGCCAAATGGCGTCAGTACATGGAATATACGAGTATGTAAAATGGCCGGATGAAACAAACATCAAGGAAACATCAACATCAACTCAGGGTCTCAACTCATACATACATGACAACTCACTCAAGTGTCCTAAGTCTAACAAGAATAGTTTAGATGGGACTAACTTATAAGCCACTCAACTCAACTAACTCGGACCACTATCAAGACCTAAATGGAAGTTTCTCTTATCCGACAACCATCACCTATGAGCCGGTGATAGTACAACAATCAGACATTGTTGCCACGTCCGTCCATATCTTGCCAGGGCATGAACGCCTCCCTAATGATGGATACCATCGATTAGTCAAGTCCTATCATTTTAGGACAAATAAATGGGAAACATCCGACTTTAACAGTTCGATCCCATGGGAAGTATCCAACTTTAACGGTTCTATTCCTACCTACGTTAGCAGCGTAGTTCCTAGGGTTCGAGTACGGACTATACTCTCGCCCGCCTCGGTGCTCGATACTTCTCCTATGACTCTATGCTCATAAGACCCCCTCCAATCATCTCAAACAAGTCCTCACGGCTAGTTTCATGTGGGACATTGCCAACTCATCAACTCTATTCTCATTTCAACTCAATTAAGTCATAATGGAAAGTTCCATTTAGGACCTCGTCCACTCGTCAATTCTATCCTCCAATTAACTCAATCAAGCCTCATTTAGGTAAGCATTTATGATATCTCCTCAAGACTCATCATAACTCTATGACTTTAGCTCAACAACACAAGTAGAATAACACATTTAAGGAAATTGACTTAAGCAACATAATCACATGGCTAAAGAGATCAACAAAACATAATAACAGGTCATCTCCATCAACTCATACTAACATGAAGGTTTTAGGAACTTCTTAGCTCAACAACATCAACACATATAGCATCAAATAAATAGGGGACAAAACTCATTCAAACCTAAACCATACCAAGAAACTCCATTTTCATGGACATCTAACCTCAAAGCAAGGGCTGGGCACATGGGTGGACTCAACCCATGTTTTGGATAGCCTTACATACCTTAGTGAAGACTTGAAGAAAACCTTGATGTTGGGTCTTCAATGGGGAACTCAAATCTTGAAGCTCTTAGAACTCTCCTTGTTGGAAATGGAAAAGAAGAAGAAGAGAGAGGGAGAGGGGAACTCCTAGGGCTTTTTAGAGAGAGAGTGAGGGATTGAAAATGATCCCAAAATGTGCTAAGGCTGATACATATATAATTTGGGGGAATTCCCAAATTACCCCTTTCTCAAAAGTTCTAAAAATAGGTAAAAATACTCCTGGCGTGATAGTGGCGCGTTGCGCCATTACAGCGCCAGGCTGATTATGACTAAAATCTGTACATATCGTAGTGGCGCGCCGCGCCAAGGACCAAACTACTGAGGCACATTCTTGTCGCGATAGTGGCGCGTCGCGCCCTTACAACGCCAAGGCCAATATTTTCTGGGATCTGGAAATTAGCTTGAAAAACCCTGCACACCTTTTAGTGGCGCACCGCGCCAGAGCCCAAACTATTGAGGCATGTTTCTGGCGCGATAGTGGCACGTCGCGCCACTGCGGCGCCAAGCCCAGTTTTCCAGTAATTGCCACCCGGGCCTGAAAATCTCTACTGTGCTAGTTTATCTTAGGATCGTCATATCTTTTGACTCCAAACTCTAAAAATTACATTCTTAGTGGCGTTGGAAAGAAGACTCGACGACCTTTAATTTGATGGGTCGTGGGCCACCCAGATTTTCTTTTTTCAAAAGATAGGATCATTAGAAGTTGACCCCTCATATGAACTCATCCTAAAACTTAGCCACGACGAATCTTTTGGACTTAGCTTAGTCCTAGGGGTCCTTCGTGACCCCACATCACCTCTAGTACTTCTCAATTTCTCAAGAACTCATCTTAACTCCTGCAAATGCTCCACAATACTCGAGTTTGACTCTACCCAAATACAAGAAGGGTCCGAATCTTAGGGAAAAATTTTGAGGGGTGTTATATTATCTCCCTCTTGGGATCATTCGTCCTCGAATGACGAGTAACCAAGAATGGACTCGGGGCGTAAATCACAATCAAGAATTTAGTCATTCAATCAATCAAATTCTTAAACAATTATCAATCAAGACTCAAAATGCACAAATAAATTCAAGTCAAGGATATGGGCATTACCTTCAACATTCTCGTCGGTAGGCACAAATAGATGTGGATATTTAGATTTCATGCCTTCCTCCGCTTCCTATGTGGCTTCCTCAACAAATTGGTTCCTCCATAGGACTTTGATTGAGGCGACCTCTTTGTTCCTCAACTTGCGAATTTGGCGATCAAGAATTTGGACCAGAACCTCTTCATAAGACAAGTTATCCTTAATTTCAACGCTATCAATGGGGAGTACCAACGACGGATCGCCCAAGCACTTTTTCAACATTGAAATATGGAACACCGGATGAATAGAGGCTAGCTCTAAAAGTAACTCCAATTCATAGGCAACACTCCCAATCCGCCTCAAAATCTGGTAAGAACCAATATATCGAGGACTGAGCTTCCTTTTCCTTCCAAACCTCATGACACCCTTCATGGGTGACACTTTCAAATACACCCAATCACCCACCTCAAACTCCAAGTCTCTCCTCCTCACATCGGTGTAAGAGTTTTGGCGGCTTTGGGCTGTCTTTAGCCTATCTTGGATAACTCTCACCTTCTCCATGGCTTGGTGAACAAAGTCAGGCCCAATCAACTCAATCTCACCAACTTCAAACCACCCAATAGGTGATCTACACCTCCTTCCATACAAAGCTTCATAAGGAGCCATTTGGATGCTTGCATAATAGCTATTGTTATATGCAAACTCTATGAGAGGTAAGTGATCATCCTAATTTCCCTTGAAGTCAAGCACACATGCCCTCAACATATCTTCCAATGTCTGGATGGTGCGCTCTGCTTGGCCATTTGTCTGGGGATGGAAGGTTGTACTCAAGTTCACCATCGAACCTAATCCCTTCTGAAAGGATTTCCAAAATTGGGAAGTGAATTGGGATCCTCTGTCTGATATGATAGACAAAGGGACCCCATGCAATCTGACGATCTCCTGTATGTACAACTTTGCATAATTTTCTACGGTGTCAGTAGTCTTAACCGCCAAGAAGTGAGCTGATTTTGTCATTTTATCCACAATCACCCAAATGGAATCGTGTTGCTTTCGGGACCTCGGCAAGCCTGTAATAAAGTCTATGTTGATCATCTCCCACTTCCATTTTGGAATTTCTATGTTTTGGACTAAACCACATGGCCTTTGATGCTCAACCTTTACCTGTTGGCAATTTGGGAACTTGGAAACAAATTCCACAATATCCCTCTTCATCCCACTCCACCAATAGATTTCCCTCAAGTCATGATACATTTTTGTGGAGCTTGGATGAATAGAGTATCTGGAACTATGCGCTTCGACCATAATCCTCTCTCGAACATCATTGACATCAGGCACACATAATCTACTTTGGTACCTCAACACACCATCTCCCCCTTTGGTGAAAACCATCACCCCTTGTTTGTGAACAACTTCTTTCAACCGGAGGAGGATGAGATCCTGATCTTATTTCTCCTTTACCTCTGCTACAAGTGAGGACGTAGCCCCATCTTGAACGTTTACTCCACCTTCATTTTTCTCTTTGAGTCGAACTCCCAATCGGGCTAATCGATGTACCTCCTTCACCAATTCCCTCCTTCCCTCCTCCACATGGGCAGTGCTACCCATAGAAAACCTGCTAAGAGCATCAGCAACAACATTAGCTTTACCTGGATGGTAGAGGATGCTCATGTCATAGTCCTTGAGTAGCTCAAGCCTTCTCATTTGCCATAGGTTGAGTTCCTTCTGGCTGAAGACATATTGTAAGCTCTTATGATCGGTGAATACGTCAACATGCACTCCATACAAGTAGTGACGCCAGATTTTAAGTGCGAATACTACAGAAGCCAGCTCAAGGTCATGAGTTGGATAATTCCTCTTATGAACCTTAAGCTATCTCGAAGCATAGACTATCACCTTCCACCTTTGCATCAACACACAACCCAAACCAATTCTGGATGTATCACAGTAGACCACAAAGCCCTCTGTTCCATCGGGCAAGGTCAGGACAGGAGCAGTGGTTAGCTTGGTCTTCAATTTCTGGAAACTCTCCTCACAAGCATCGAACCATTAGAACTTAGCCTTCTTTTGAGTCAGCTTAGTCAATGGTGATGATATGGATGAGAATCCCTCTACAAACCTTCGATAATAGCCAGCCAGATCCAAGAAGCTTCTTATCTCTGTCGGGGATGTGGGTCTGGGCCAATTCTTCATAGCTTCAATCTTTTGGGCGTCAATTTGAATACCGTCTCTAGATACAATGTGGCCTAAGAAGGCCACTGATGCAAGCCAAAATTCACATTTAGAGAACTTTGCATACAATACCTGGTCTTTCAAGGTGTGTAAAATGACTCTAAGATGATAGGCGTGATCCTCTTCATTCTTGAAGTAGACCAGAATATCATCTATGAATACAATCACAAATATATCAAGATATGGTTTAAACACTCGGTTCATGAGATCCATGAAAGCTTCGGGGGCATTAGTCAACCCAAAGGACATGACCAAAAATTCAAAATAGCCATAACGGGTCCGAAATGATGTCTTTGGAATATCACACTCCCTCACCTTCAATTGATGGTAGCCAGATCTCAGGTCTATCTTTGAGAAGTAAGTGGCACCCTGAAGTTGATCGAATAAGTCATCTATTCTGGGGAGAGGGTATTTGTTCTTTACGGTGACCTTATTCAGCTGCCTGTAGTTAATACACATTCTAAGAGACCCATCCTTCTTTCACACGAATAGGACCAGAGCACCCCATGGTGAGACACTTGGCCTAATGAATCCCTTATCTAACAAGTCTTTCAACTATTCTTTCAACTCCTTCAACTCGGCTAGAGCCATTCTATATGGAGGGATTGAGATAGGCTGGGTGTCAGGAAGAATATCAATCCCGAAGTCGATCTCCTTATCAGGAGGAACTCCAGGCAGATCCTCAGGAAAGACGTTGGGAAACACATTGACAATCGGGACCGACTCAAGAGATGGAAACTCAACATTGCCATCTTTCACTCTGACAAGGTGATAGATACACCCTTTTCAAATTAGCTTCCTGACCCTAAGGTAAGAAATAAACTTACCCTTAGGCATAACTGGACTACCCTTCCACTCTATGGCAGCTTCATTTGGGAATGTGAACTTAACAATTCGAGTCCTATAATCAATGGAGGCATAACAGACATAAAGCCAGTCCATGCCAACGATCACATCGAAATCAACCATGTCCAACTCAACCAAGTCAGCCAAGGTATCCCTGTGATGAATTGACACACTGCAATCTCTATAGACTCTCTCAGCTAAGACAGAATAACCCACAGGAGTGGTTACACTAAAAAGCTCAAGAAGATATTCAGGAACTTTATCGAATTTACTAGCCACATAAGGAGTCACAAAAGATAGGGTGGCACCCGAATCCATCAACATATAACAATCAAGAGAAGAGACTCGAATCATACCCATCATGATGTTTGGTGAGTTCTCTTGATCTTGGCGACTACCCATGGCATACAGGCGGTTTGTACCTCCACTCGTACCTGAAGTAGTGCCCCTCTGGTTACCCCTAGCTGGTGGTGCGGTGGCAGAATGCTGGACTCTGTTTCCCCCTGTCGGGCACTCCTTCTGAAAATGGTCCATTTGGCCGCATTTATAACAACCAACCCTTCCTACTCTGCATTCTCCCAAGTAGAGCCTACCACACTTGCCGCATAGTGGCTTCTCTCTCGAGCCTTGACTTACGCTGGACTGGGATTGAGAACCCTGGGGTCTGAGGTTCTGGCCACTCTGTCCCTGTCGATCATACCTGTTCTGCGGCATAGAAGCACTGGCGGTAGATGAGGCATAGTTGGAAGGCCTATTCGGGAAGAAGGACCTGTTGCCCTTATTTCGCCTTTGTTCACTCTCATGGCCCACTGATTTTACCTTCTTGCTCAGGTGCTCTTCTCTATCTCTTCTTTTCTCATTCTCTACCTGTTGAGCATACACCACTAATCTGGAAATATCCATATCCGAGATCAATAATGCTGCTTTGCAATTCTTCTTCACATGCCTCCCTAATCCGGAGACGAACTTCCTCATCTTTGACCTTATATCTGGGATCATTTCTGGAGCATACCTAGACAGCTGGATGAACTTCAGGCCATACTCCTTAACAGTTATACCCTCCTATCTCAGATTCACAAATTCCTCCACTTTCGCTTCATTCAACTCTCAGGGAAAGAAGTGGTCAAGAAAGACTCCCTCAAATTCATCCCATATAGTAGGTTCAGCATCCTCACCTCTACCTTGCTCCCATTGGTTATACCAAATGTTTGCCACATCCTTGAGTTAAGAAGACACCAACTCAACCCCCTCAATTTCCGTAGTATGCATAGCTTTTAGAATTTTCCACATCTCGTCAATAAAGTTTTGAGGGTCTTCATCAACCTTAGAACCCGTGAATGCCAGCAGATTCATTCTCAGAAAGTCTCGAATTATGGCGGCAGCAGATGGCTCTTGGGAACTAGAGCTAAGAGTCAGCGAACTCTGGTTACCATTTCGGGCAGCCATTAATTGAGTAAGCATTGCAATCGCCCCTCTACATTCTGCTTCTAACGTGGGTGCAGGCGGAGTAGCAGGCACTTGGGGCACCTCCGCATACCTCGCAGGTCGGCCTCTAGCCCTTGCCGAGCGTACCTCAGACTGGGGCATCTCTGCATTATCGGCATTCCTTTGGCTAGCAGTATGTTTTGGAGGCATTATTTGTAACGTATAAATGCACGAATTAAAAGGGAAGTTTCATAGAGTTTAACTCCATCGCACGAATTCAGAGTATGAAAGAGGGAAAACAATTCCTAATGTCCTATAGCCTCCTGCTTATAAGTGTGGTGCACAACACACCCATAAACAAGACTCTATTAGACACGGATTCATAGACTCCCTAGGACACTTGAACTCTGGGCTCTGATATCATGTTTGTCACGCCCGGGAGGGTACCCTAGACGTGACCGGCACTTGAAAGCCATTTCTGACCATCAAGCGAACCACCTAACTCAATTATTCCATCATTCAGTCATATACGCTCAAAGGAAGGCTCAATTATAACATGTTATTTACAATATGGGGGCCGAAGGCCAAACATGTTTAACTCAATAAAATAAATATAATAGGATTCCTCAAAATAACAGTTCAACCTCCCCATACTCTAGTCTATGAAGCCTCTATCAAAGTCTAGGAGGTGCCAATGACAAGCCCATGGCTACCAAGAAATCAAAGTAAAAGAAACTACTACAAAACTATACAATAAAGTTCAACATCCTCCGAAAACTAGGAGGACTCACCAACTAGCTGGGAGTGTATGTGGATCTTCAACAGAGCGCCGGTTGATGATCTCTAGTGCCTGTCTATGTATCATAAAACAATGCAGGCCAAATGGCGTCAGTACATGGAATATACGAGTATGTAAAATGGCCGGATGAAACAAACATCAAGGAAACATCAACATCAACTCAGGGTCTCAACTCATACATACATGACAACTCACTCAAGTGTCCTAAGTCTAACAAGAATAGTTTAGATGGGACTAACTTATAAGCCACTCAACTCAACTAACTCGGAGCACTATCAAGACCTAAATGGAAGTTTCTCTTATCCGACAACCATCACCTATGAGCCGGTGATAGTACAACAATCAGACGTTGTTGCCACGTCCGTCCATATCTTGCCAGGGCATGAACGCCTCCCTAATGATGGATACCATCGATTAGTCAAGTCCTATCATTTTAGGACAAATAAATGGGAAACATCCGACTTTAACAGTTTGATCCCATGGGAAGTATCCAACTTTAACGGTTCTATTCCTACCTACGTTAGCGGCATAGTTCCTATGGTTCGAGTACGGACTATACTCTCGCCCGCCTCGGTGCTCGATACTCTTCCCATGACTCTATGCTCATAATACCCCCTCCAATCATCTCAAATAAGCCCTCACGGCTAGTTTTATGTGGGACATTGCCAACTCATCAACTCTATTCTCATTTCAACTCAATTAAGTCATAATAGAAAGTTCCATTTAGGACCTCGTCCACTCATCAATTCTATCCTCCAATTAACTCAATCAAGCCTCATTTAGGTAAGCATTTATGATATCTCCTCAAGACTCATCACAACTCTATGAATTTAGCTCAACAACACAAGTAGAATAACACATTTAAGGAAATTGACTTAAGCAACATAATCACATGGCTAAAGAGATCAACAAAATATAATAACAAGTCATATCCATCAACTCATACTAACATGAAGGTTTTAGGAACTTCTTAGCTCAACAACATCAACATATATAGCATCAAATAAATAGGGGACAAAACTCATTCAAACCTAAACCATACCAAGAAACTCCATTTTCATGGATATCTAACCTCAAAGCAAGGGCAGGGCACATGGGTGGACTCAACCCATGTTTTGGATAGCCTTACATACCTTAGTGAAGACTTGAAGAAAACCTTGATGTTGGGTCTTCAATGGAGAACTCAAATCTTGAAGCTCTTAGAACTCTCCTTGTTGGAAATGGAAAAGAAGAAGAAGAGAGAGGGAGAGGAGAACTCCTAGGGCTTTTTAGAGAGAGAGTGAGGGATTGAAAATGATCCCAAAATGTGCTAAGGCTGATACATATATAATTTGGGGGAATTCCCAAAGTACCCCTTTCTCAAAAGTTCTAAAAAATAGGCAAAAATGCACCTAGCCCGATAGTGGCGCGTCGCGCCATTGCAGCGCCAGGCTGATTACGCCTAAAACCTGCACATCTCATAGTGGTGCACCGCGCCAAAGACCTAACTACTGAGGCACTTTCTTGGCGTGATAGTGGCGCGTCGCGCCCTTACAGCGCCAAGGCCAATATTTTCTGGGTTCTAGAAATTGGCTTGAAAAACCCTACACACCTTTTAGTAGCGCACCGCGCCAGAGCCCAAACTATTGAGGCATATTTCTGGCGCGATAGTGGCGCATCGCGCGACTGCGGCGCCAAGCCCAGTTTTCCAGCAATTGCCACCCAAGCCTGAAAATCTCTACTGTGCTAGTTCATCTTAGGATCATCATATCATTTGACTCCAAACTCCAAAAATTTCATTCTTGGTGGCGTTGGAAAGAAGACTCGACGACCTTTAATTTGATGGGTCATGGGCCACCCAGATTGTCATCTTTCTAAAGATAGGATCGTTAGAATTTGACCCCTCATATGAACTCATCCTAAAACTTAGCCACGGCGAATCTTTTGGACTTAGCTTGGTCCTAGGGTTCCTTCGTGACCCCACATCACCTCTAGCACTTCTCAATTTCTCAAAGACTCGTCTTAACTCCTATAAATGCTCCACAATACTCGAGTTCGACCCTACCCGAATACAAGAAGGGTCCGAATCTTAGGGAAAATATTTGAGGGGTGTTACATCCTACCATTTGTAATCCGAATTCGAATTAAAAAATCATGATCATTTTACTAGAGACGCCTAGTATAAAATTTCAATCCCAAGCACTATGAGTTAAAGTATGACTCGTGGTATCATCAGTTAGACTCGTACTTTGATAGTATAACCCATATTGTGACCCGTGGAAAAGTTCAGAGAATCCCAAAATAGACCTAAGCAAGCACGATTTGGACCATGACTCGTGGTATTAATGTACGACTCGTATAGAGATTCATAGTCACTATTTCCAGACTTTTTCAAATGTGTTTTCAAGGTTATTTTCAATTTCTCTTGACCTTTTTACCCAATCCCACGATGGTTTGACTTTCAAGAAGCATAAATATCATATCTTAGGTTAATTCTCTCGTTCTTTCTCTCTAACTCAAGTCAAAAACAAGTTCTCTAAAGCAAGTCAAGCACCTAGGATTTTGTTCAAGCAAGTCCATCAAGATTTCTTCATTTCAAATCAAGGTAAGAATACTCTCACAACAATTTTCTAGTGATTCTAACATACAATTATGTATTCTAAGCAAGAATTCTACACTCAAAATCTAGAATTTTCAAGATAACTCATCTCCAAGGTTCAAGAAAGGTTTTTATCGTTCTTCTCATTCAAATTTCATTATTTCTTTGATATTTGAAGCAATCAAGGTATGTAAGGCTATCACAGTGAGGAACTCAGTTCTTCCGCACGCTCTGTATATACAATTTAAGCTAGTAAGATCAAAGCTACGTTTTTTACCCTAAAATCTATGATTTTGAATTCTCTTATTTCAAATCCTATTATTGAAATTATTATACTTCATATGATGTATGATTTTTGATTTATGGTCCATGCTTATTCTACCACAAGGACCCTTCTAAGCTAAAGTTATTGGAAAACCTTGTCATAGTATTTCATATGCATTGGTTTCATGAGTAAAATATATTACAAGTTTTAAAGAAGATATTTCAAGAAAGATTTGAAGAAAGTGCATCATTTCAGAAAGAAAGAAAAGTCATATTTTCAGAAAGAATAGTCATCCTTAAAGAAAGCATAGTTAGTTTTTTAAAAAGCATGTTCAGATTTAACAAAAGCATACTTCAAATTTGAGAAAGCATAGTCAGATTTCTAGAAAACATAGAAACTTTTAAAGCAATATGAGTTTAGTTCTAAGGAACTATTTTGAGCAAGGACTCAAGAAAGAGATTATCAGTTTTTCCTCCAAAGTGGGACATCTTTAAAATTATTGAGCACCAGTGCATGTTTGAGAAGTAGTATCGAGCACCAAATTAGGTAAGAGTTCAAAAAATCCAAATCTTATAATTGTGTTGTCAACGTATTATATGATCATGTTGTTGATTTAGGCGACTCCTCAAAAGCCCCTGGTAAGGGCTCATAATTTGAATTCATTTGTTCAGTTCATTCTTTACCCTGGCAACGTATGATGACTCTGGCAACGTGGACAAGATGTTGTATCATCATGAGTCCCATGTGATGATTGTTGAGAAACTCCCCTAGAAAAGTAGAGTTATATTATTTCAGTATTTTCCTTTTATGCATATTTTTAGTTGTGAAGTTTTATTGTTTAAGTACACATTCATGCTTTACTATTAAGTTGACTTTATTATAGTTTATCGTCAAATTTACTCTTTCATCTCAGTATTTTGAGTCTTTAGCCTGTAGTTATATTTAATTATTTTACATACCGTGGAATGTACATTCTATATACTGACGTCATTCGATGCTACATCATTTTATGATGCAGATTCAGGAACTCATGACAACAGATGCATCATTAGGATCACTATCATCCAGCTTTGGTGAAACCTCCTTACTTTCAAAGGGCTCCAATTTATTAACAGTGAATATAAGTTGTTAGTAGAGTATTCAGGTAGCCTGGAGGTTGTCCTGGTAACCTATATTCAGTATGTTAAAGGCTTCATAGATGAGTCAGTTGAGTTATAACTTTCAGTATTGTTTTACAAAACACACACACACACACATATATATATATATATATATATAGAGAGAGAGAGAGATTTTTACTCCATAAAGTTATTGAGTTCATTTTCTAAGTTATTGCATGCTCATATTCCGAGTGCCGGTCTCGTCCTGGGTATAGACTTAGGTTGTTTTACTTTATTTACATACGACAGTGTTACATTATCTTAAGGTGCAATTTTAAATATATCATCCACCCTCTCAAGTCATAGTACTTGGTGAGCCCTACTGCCTACTTGAAGGGCCGACTTAGTTGAATTGGCCGCGTCTACTTCTCAGCCGCCTTTGGCTCCTTCTGCTGCCGTGTTAGGTTCGAAGAAGATTAAATCTCAACCCTCATTCTACCGTCCCTCAAAAACTGGCTTCCTCAGTTTTTGCTAAATCCACTCTTGTTTCTTCCTCGGCTGCAAAGGTCCACGGAGCCCCCAAGTCTTCCAGTTCCAAGGCCTCGGACTCAAGTTCGGATAGGTCAGTGTTTACCCAGCTCTAATGCAAGATCCCAACAAAAAAGGCATGTTGAGCTAATGATTTATGAAGAGGCCAACTCGCTTTCAACATAAAGAATATCATAATGAATAACATCACAAGATTCGCCAAATAGAAAGAAATCTTAAATCAACTACCAATTCTTTCACTCTCTAGATTGGGCAGCGCTTAGTTACAACTTAGATCCCATGACAAGAATTATAGGAAAAGAAATCTTAGTAAGAAAAACTTTTGTTAGACATAGTGTGTAAAGTCACCAACAGGATCAAAGGGTGGCACCTTAAATTTCTCTCTTCAGGTGGCCGGTCTATCTTGATAAGACGTGCTTATGGCCCTCAATATTCACACCCTTGTTGTATTTATCAGATTGACAAAATAAAATTACCAGATTGTTTTGGTCAGGAAAAGAAGAGGGGGATAAACAACATTGGATATTTTGACAGAACCTTAGCTTTCCTTACGAGGAAAGAGGTGTAAACTTCAGGAAACTTGGACAGCCTGCACTGCTTTCACCTCAAACCAATGGTGGCGATTCAGGACTCCATTCTGTTGAAAAAGGGTAACTCCCACAGCTGGGGACATTAGTATTTGATATTGGCCCACTTTATACCTTGGTAGATGATATCATGATACACGATGACAGTCTAATCAAGGATGTCTATCAGAGTGGTTTATGGAATGAGGATGCCCTTAGACATCAACCCACTGATAATCTGAAGGCTCAAATTTGCTTGTTAATACTAATATCAACCATGAAGCCATTGATCTGACAATCTGTACCTGCTCTAACTTTGGAAAATTCACTATTTTCACTGCCCGGGAGCTGCATAGACAAAATAGACAAATCTATCACTATGACAACGATATACAGCATAGAGATATTATTTTAAAGATGTCTTTCATTGCGTGGAGAGCTGTTCATAACAGACTCCCTATTGATGATAAATTTCTTAAATTTTGCATTAATGTGGAGACCAAATGTTCATGTTATTTATGTGTTGGCATACCTCCAGGTGAAAACAATGTGGAATATCTCTTTTGTACAAGCCATTTGGCTCAAAAAATATGAATTTTTTTGGTTGGCTCTTTGGGTATGAATGTCAGGAGCATCAGCCTGAGATCCTTATATGTCAAGTGTTGGAAGCAGAAGGCCAAAAACTTTGTTATTTCCTATGTTCTAAAGATCATGGATCCTTATATGGAAACTTTGAAGATCTAGGTGCAGATCAAAATATGAACTTGATTTTTAGGGAGGAAGCACCACAACTAAAGTTTGATATGACAATAAATATAAAAATAAATTGAACACGAGAATTTTACGTGGAAACCCCTCTAACAAATAGAAAGGAAAAACCACGGGGTAGAAGGATCTCACTATTAAAATATGGAGTACACTGCTCTCAAATACAAGGAGAAAACAACAATTAACACTTCTCTCTTGTAAAAAGAACAACTACTAAAGAGGACACTCAAGACTAAAATATTTATCTTGGTGTATAACTCTCTTTGTATTCCTATTCTCTCTTTTTTTGGGATGATTTGAATGAGGGCAAGAGGCACTCTATTTATAAGCAGAGAAAACGCGTAAAATGAGAAAACGCGTTTTTGTATTTCAGTCAAAAACGTGTAAGGAAAAGTTGGCAACAACTGTTCAAAAAGTTGCTGCCAAACTTTTACTTTGTCTTCCTTGTTTTTTTGACTTTTCTTTAGCAACCTTTTTCTGACTTTCTTTCATTCTCCCACTTGAAGATTTAATTGAGAATCAATTAAGTCTTCACACCATCTTTTCTACCCAATTACTGCAATGTTATATTTCTGCTAGGCCAATAGAAGATCGACACCATATGAACTTGTTACTATTGATCGGCTTTGTAAACATATCTGTCAGGTTGTCATTAGTGTGAATTTTCTGAATATCCACACTGCCTTCTTCCACCTTCTCACGAACAAAGTGATACTGAACTCGTATGTGCTTTGTCCTTGAATGAAATGCCGGATTCTTTGCAAGATGCAAAGCGCTCTGACTGTCACAAAACAGAGTAATCTTCTCTTATTTGTGCCCGAGCTCCTCCAGTAACATCTGCATCCATATTGCCTCTTTGCTAGCTTATGTAGCTGCTACATATTCTGCTTCCGTCGTAGATATAGTCACGATAGATTGCAGTTTTGAAACTCAGCTTACAGCTCCTCTAGGAAGAGTAAACACATAATCTGTGATGGACTTGCTTTTATCAAGATCACCTGCATAATCTGAATCAACATAACCTTTAATAGTAAAGTCTGATCCTCCATAACACATTGTAACATCTGAGGTACCCTTGATGTATCTCAGGATCCTCTTAACAGTATTCTAATGCTCTCTACTAGGATTAGCCATGTATCGACTAACCACTCCCACTGCTTGTGCAATGTCAGGTCTTGTACATACCATGGCCAACATTAAACTTCCCACTGTTGATGCATACGGTACTCGAGATATTTCTATCCTCTCTGCTTCATTGCTAGGACACATATTTGAGGATAACTTGAAATTAATAGGAAGTGGGGTAGAAATTGACTTACAGTCTTGCATCTTGAAGCGTCTCAAGATTTTCTTCAAGTAGTTCTTTTGAGAAAGCCAAATCTTCCTATTATTTTTGTCTTGGTGAATTTGCATTCCTAGAATCTTATTTGTTGGTCCCAAGTCCTTCATTTCAAACTCCCTAGCCAACTGTGCCTTTAAATTTGTGATACAATCTTTGTTGGGGCCTGCTACCAATATGTCATCAACATACAACAGCAAAATAACAAAATCGTCATCACCAAATCTCTTATAATAAACACAAGGATCTGAACTATGTCTGTTGTATCCAAGGCTTATAATAAAGGAATCAAATCTCTTATACCAACACCTCGGCGCTTGTTTGAGACCATATAGAGATTTGTTCAACCTGCAAACCAAGTTCTCTTGTCCCTGTTCTTCAAAACCTTTTGGTTGGAGCATATAAATTTCTTCTTCAAGTTCTTCATGAAGAAATGCAATTTTGACATCTAACTGCTCCAAGTACAAGTCAAATGTAGCACACATCGCCAGGACCACTCGAATTGTTGTGAGTCGAACCACCAAAGAAAATATCTCATTGAAGTCTATACCTTCTTTCTGAGCAAATCCTTTCACCACCAATCTTGCACGATACTTTTTCACTTGATCATTACCATTGCGTTTGATCTTGTAGACCCATTTGTTTCCAATGGCCTTCCTTCCTTGTGGTAATTGAACAAGATCCCATGTTTTATTTTTATGAAGAGCTTCAATTTCTTCTTGCATTGCTGTTACCCACAGAGATGATTCTTGGCCTTTCATAGCCTCATGAAAAGTTGAAGGCTCTCCATCTTCTGTTAGTAGACAGTATGTAATATTACTCTCCATAGAATAATTTGAGTGCCAAGCTGGTTCTCTTCTCTCTCTAGTTGACCGTCAAACTTGTGGAGTTTCGATCTCAACTTGCTCTTGTTCTTCGTGCTCTGGTGCTGCTTCAGAAGAAATTAGAACTTCTTTTATTTCTTCAACTTCAACTGTAGTAGTCTCTGATATTTTTTTTGAAGTGCTACCTTCTTTTGCTTGTATCTTATTTTCAACAAAATACAACATCCCTGCTGATTACCACCTTGCGGGCTGTGGGATCCCACAAGCGATACCCTTTGACTCCATCAGCATACCCTAAGAAAATGCATTCCATGGATTTTGGATCCAACTTCGATTTTTCTTGGGTGTTGTACATAATATAAGCAGGACTTCCAAATATATGTAAGCGAGAATAATCAGCTGATTTTCCTGTCCACATCTCCATTGGCGTTTTCAGATCAATTGCGGTTGATGGTGACCGATTGATCACATAACAAGTGGTTTTGACTGCTTCTGCCCAGAATGGTTTTTCCAATCCTGCAGTTGCCAACATAGCTCTTGTCCGTTCCAATAAGATTCTGTTCATCCGTTCTGCTACTCCATTTTGTTGTGGAGTATATGCCACCGTGAACTATCGTTTAATACCTTCTTGTTTACAGAATTTATTAAATTCATCACCAGTGTATTCTCCTCCATTATCTGTCCTCAAACACTTGATCTTTTTCTCAGATTCAAGTTCCACCCACGCTTTGAACTTTTTGAAAACTGGAAAAACATCTGCCTTTCTCTTGATTGGATACACTCAACTTCTCTTAGAGTAATTGTCGATGAATGACACAAAATATTTTGCTCCTCCTAGGGACTCCACCGGTACTTGCCAGACATCAGAGTGGACCAGATATAATATTTCCTTGCTTTTAGCAGAGGAACTGCTAAACTTCAGTCTATTTTGCTTACTGGTAACACAATGCTCACAAAAGGGTAGTGAAACCTTTTTGAGTCCTGGAAGAAGCTTTTGCTCAGCAAGAATCTTCAAACCTCATTCCGACATATGACCAAGTTTACGATGCCATATCATCGTTGATTCTTCAAATAAACTTGCTGACGCGGTTGATGCTTCTCCTTCTTGGTGTGTTTCACCTTTAAGCACATATAGGTTTGCCGCAAGTTTTTCCGCTTTCATCACTACAAGTGCTCCTTTGGATATTTTCATGACTCCACCATGAGTCTTGTATGAACATCCATTATCATCTAGTTGTCCTAAAGACAATAGATTCTTCTTCAAGTCTTTTACATGTCGTACCTCCTGGATGGTGCGTACCGTGCCATCATACATTTTTATTTTGATGGACCCAATACAAATAACATCCAAAGCATGATCGTTTCCCATGAACACAGACCCTCTTGAGATAGAATTATATTGATGGAACCATTCTCTCCGGAAAGTCATGTGCCATGTTGCTCCTGTGTCCATGATCCAGACATCAGCGAAACGTTTTCTGCCTTCATTATTTGATATTGCCTCACTGCATAAAATATCGCCATCATCCGAGGTACATGCAACATTCCCTTGAGTATTTGATGGCTCAGGGTGTTCACTCTTCTTTTTGAACCGACAATCTTTCTTAAAGTGCCCTTTCTTGCCACAGTTGTAGCACTTGATATTCTTCTTACTTCTTGATTGAGATTTGCCATGATTGTGACTCCCACTGGGGCCACGTTCTATTGGTCTTCCTCTCACCATCATCAAAGCTTCAGCTTGCTGCGAACTTGCTTGTCTGTCTTCCTTATTTTTGCGCCGATTTTCTTCTTCCAAAACAGCGGCTGCAATTTCATCAAAAACTAGACTGTCTGTATTGTTCGTCAGGTTGATGATGAGTTGATCATACGAGTCAGGTAGACTTTGAAGTAAAAGCTCTGCACGTTCACTCCCATCTATTTTTCAACCCATTATTGTAAGTTGCGAAAACAAAGTATTCAAAGTATTGATATGTTCAGTAACTGACATGGACTCTGCCATTCGAAGAGTATACAATCTTCTTTTTAAGAAGATTTTATTATGCAAAGACTTGGCCTCATACAACCCTGTAAGAGTATCCCATATTTCCTTCGCCGTCCGCTTTTCCGCCACACTAGACAATACTTGATCAGCTAGTGCCAAGTGTAGATCAGCAACTGCGTTGCTGTCTATGTCGTTCCACTTGCTGTCATCAACAAAGTCTGTGGGCCTGCCTTCAATTGCAGCTAAGCAATTGTCTTTTCTCAATATCGCTTTTATTTTCATTTTCCACAATGAGAAATTAGTCCCATTGAACTTTTCAATGTCAAACTTAGTTGTACTCGACATTGTTATTTGCTTCACACCCTTCTAAATCGTTTCTGAATATTTTTGCAAATAATCGTGATAAACTGTACCGTCACTGAAAATTACTATTCATGTGAATAGTACTATTTATCGAATTTTACTATTCACGAAAATTTACTATTCACGTATAGTACATTCGCATAAAACAGACAGAATAACCGATGGCTTTGATACCACTGTTGGGGGGAGAAAGCACCACAACTAAAGTTTGATATGACAATAAATATAAAAATAAATTGGACACGAGAATTTTACGTGGAAACCCCTCTAACAAATAGAAGGGAAAAATCACGGGGTAGAAGGATCTCACTATTAAAATATGGAGTACACTGCTCTCAAATACAGAAAACAACAATTAACACTTCTCTCTTGTAAAAGAAACAACTACTAAAGAGGACATTCAAGACTAAAATATTTATCTTGGTGTATAACTCTCTTTGTATTCCTACTCTCTCTTTTTTTTTGGGATGATTTGAATGAGGGCAAAAGGCCCTCTATTTATAAGCGGAGAAAACGCGTAAAATGAGAAAACGCGTTTTTGTATTTCAGTCAAAAACGTGTAAGGAAAAGTTGGCAACAACTGTTCAAAAAGTTGCTGCCAAACTTTTACTTTGTCTTCCTTGTTTTTTTTACTTTTCTTTAGCAACCTTTTTCTGACTTTCTTTCACTGGAGAATTCTAGTTTCTCAAGATCCATCTCCCTTATTTCCTTCAAATCATCAGCAAAAGTTAAAACTTTGTGAATATTGCTTTTGGTAATACTCGATACAACATTTGCAACCTTAGTAATATGTCTCTGTGTGAAAAAGATACCATCATTGTTAAGTGGAGAAAACCTCCTATTATTTTTGTAAAACTTAACAGTGATGGTTCTTGCATTGAGGGCGTTTGTGGAGTAGTGAGGGACTGCTTTCGTTAGTTGATTATGGCCTTCACTCTGCCTCTTGGGCAGGGGAACAACAATCGGGCTGAAACCTGTGCCTTATTGTTTGGACTGAATGGGTGTCTGAGCAATGGACATAGCATTATTATTGGGGAAACACTCTTCTTCATAATAATTGTGTCTCTGGGGCCTAGGAGCCAAGAAAAGAGTAGACAGCCATAGTGTCATCACTAAACATTGCTTCAGAGAAGCAAATAGAGTTGCAGACATCTTGGCGTTTATTTGTCACTCCACCAATGAAGTGTATATATACTTCCTTCGATTCTTTACCTTGTTTAAGCCACCTTGAAGCTTTTTGTTTATTGTCACTGCTTGTTTTGTACATTAGATGGAAATTCGATTGTTTGAAACTAACTAATCCATCGTTTTTGCCTATTGTAAAGAAGGTTTTGGCCTAGTCCCCCTTATTCATATTCTCCTTGCAGCGGTTATAAAAATTTGGCTCAGTTTAACCAGAAAAAAAAATTATATTGGTGAAGAGTACAATTTTTTAAAAGAAGATTGTAGAATATTAAACATGTATAACTACGAAACCCTATCTTGTCATATATAATAAGAAATCAAGCATAATCTCAAGTTGCAAAGATTTTGCAGAGCTGAACAGGTGGGGGTGGGGGAGTTTAATGATATCAAGAACGGGCATATTTGTGAAACTGCTTCCCATTCCTAAGTTTTAAGGGTTTACAACATGCTAACTTCTTATTGAGCCTCACCTTTAAGAAAATATCTATCAGCAAACAATGTAGTATCACAGTTACAAACAATTCATGCCACAACAAAAAGGAATTCAGCACACGATGTCTCTAACAGCTCCTCACTTCTTCGACAGCTTCTCCTTCATCCTCTGCACTGCACGTCTAAGAGTATCTTCATCTTTGCAGAAGGTAAACCTGACAAGATTCTTTCCTTCTTCTGGATTTAGATAGAACACGCTAGTTGGAATGGCTACAACACCAACTTCCTTAATCAGGTATTCGCAGAAAGCAATGTCATTTTCCAACCCAAAAGGAGTATGATCAACAACCACAAAGTATGTTCCACTTGAGGGATATACTGTGAAACCAGCTGCCTTCAAACCCTCCACCAATATTGCCTTTTTGGCTGAGTAATCCCTCTTAAGCTCCTCATAATACGAATCTGGGGCTCTAAGGGCAGCCGCAGATGCATATTGCATCGGAGTGGATGTTGCAAAGGTGAGGTAGGAATGCGCCTGTCTTACTCCCCATGTCAAATGAGGAGGAGCTATTGCCCAACCTATTTTCCAGCCTGTTAGCGAAAATGTCTTTCCCAAAGAATTCATGGTTACAGTTCGTTCATACATCCCTGGAAGAGAAGCAACTGAAATGTGTTCCATTTCAAAGGCTAATTTGTCATAAACTTCGTCAGCAAAAACTAGAACATCATTCTCAATGCACAGAGAGGCAATGACATTGAGTTCTTCTCGAGTGAACATCTTTCCAGTGGGGTTATGCGGAGTATTTAGAAGGATTGCTCGAGTATTCTTAGATACAGCTGATTTTAGCTCATCAATTGGAAGAGAAAAATCTGGCGGTCTTAAAGTAATACCCTTTATCTTTGCTCCAGCCATAGATAAAGTAGCTTCATAAGAATCATAGAAAGGAGCAAACAGGATGACCTCATCACCAGGATTTATCAACCCCAACATGGTTGCAGCAATTGCTTCAGTACAGCCTGAAGTCACAGTAACTTCCTTTTCAGGGTCAACCTCAAGTCCACTGTCTTTCTTGAATCTAGCAGCCACAGCAGAGTTGAGGTCTGGAACTCCATATCCTCGAGCATACTGATTTTTACCTTCCTTAATAGATTGAATAGCTGCTTCTTTTACAAAATCTGGGCCGTCAAAGTTGGGGAAGCCCTGGCCGAGGTTTATAGCTCCATGTTTGATGGCTAGCATACTCATTTGGGTGAATATTGTAGTTTTGAACTTCTCTAGGCGCTTGGCAACCTAAAAGAAACAGCAAGAATACTCAATCGGAAGGCAAATGAAGACACCCAACATCTCAAAATAGAACAGATTTTTTTTTTCCTAATCACGTCAAGAAAAATTTATGGATTACTGTATAGTTGGTGTCTAAAAAGTGACAGAAGTGTGCAATCAATTATAAGATACAAAAAGAATAAATTGAAAGACTAATGAGCTCATATAAGAAGGTTCAAATAGTTTCCAACTTGTGGCTTTTAACCCCAACTACAGGAATATGCTGTCTCAAACAAGAGTTTTTGTGTATCCTAGGTTCTCAGAATACTTTAGGCAGCCTCAAGGCTTATAATAGCACAAGTGTATCTCAAAGTAAATACTTCAGTCGCCTCATGTTCCAGATATCTAGCATCACAGCTGGCTGTAACTCTAGCATAAGGTTTTATAAGGAGAGAACTTAGGGGGGTGTTTGGATTGGCTTTTTTGTAAGTAGCTTATAAGCTAAAAGCTAAAAACCATAGTACCCAACTTTAGTCTTTTAGCTTATTTTTGTTCTTTTTTGGGGCCTAAAAGTGGTAAGTGCTTAAAAGCACTTTTTGTCTTTCCAAACACCTTCAAAAATAAAAAAAGAGCTTAAAAGACAAAAACTACTAAAAATAAGCTAAATCCAAACACCCTCTCAATTTTATACAGAAATCCTCTAATTAAGGCTTATCGTTTAATATTGGTACACCAGCGCTTCTATTTTAAAATAAGGACATACTACTGCAGCATCATTTGCTGAAAACATAGGCTTCAAATAGCTGTTGAGATTGTTTTTAACTGCTGTTCATGAGAAAGAATGATCACAACTTTCTTAACTGGTTTTCCACCTAATGTGCTTTAAGGGAGCTTTATTATTTTTCTAACTATCTTCAATGAGAATTTACACCTGTTCTTAAACAAGTTAACACCTTCCAATATTGTCATGCATAAATTTAACTACTAATCACAAATTGAAGATAAAGAGTCACAAGAGATTCCTCAAATAGTACAAAATCTTCCCAAATATTTATTTGATAGGTTTCTCCATCTTTCAGCACAATACCTTTTAACAGTTCTGATTACCACCCAAGTAATTTGATTGAAGAGGTTGCTAACATATTTCTAATTTTGGTGTGAACCAAAACAATGGGAATGGTAAAAATGTTGGTGGGGAGGTACCCAGGTCTCCAGTGAAGATAAAAATGTTGTATGATTTCTTCCCAATTTTCTAAATATTGGGGGACAGAGTTCCTTGATATCAATGTTGGTGGGGAGGTACCTGGTGGATTAGTCGAGGCGTACGGAAGCTAGAACAGACACTGCCATTATATAAAATATAGTATCTAACAAAAGTTCTCTTGACTTGTAAAACCTTTTCACAGTTTTGATAATGGTTGCTAATGTTTTCTACAATTTTTTTTGGAATGAAACCAAAAAAAATAAAGGAATTTATGAACGGAGAGAATGCCAAATTTATTTGCTTCTGACAAAATTACCCTAAATCATTGGAGTGGACACACATTAAGCACTCCTATCTTGCAACCCACTCATTAAACTCTCCTAACTTGCAACGCTCAGACAACATGGTCAAGATTTGTACTCTTTCTACCCTTCCAGTATGCATTCCAAACTCCCAAGTTAGACTAATGACAACCTCAAACTTACCCAATGATGGGATGACCCAATGGTAAATAACAAAGGTTTGTCGGGCAAAGTTCCAGATCACGAAAGCTACAATAGATAGCCAATCGTCCAATATTGGCTTTCCTGATACAATTCTAGACTTTTTATATGCTAACGAAATCAACATATGAAGCTTCAACTAATTACTTCATTATACTTCCCTTTAAGCAATTGAAAACAACATATCAATCATGGTCACAGCTTATAACCAACATGCAGCAAAGAAAATTGCCCAAACCTATCAATTATGAGCTATTATTTGACAAGAGTATCCTAATGGCTTAAAAGCATATTTCCATGTTCCCTAGGTATGGAACAGATTTCTTGGTAAGAACCCCCTCCAAAATGGAAAACCATCTTTAACACAAAAGATTTAGACAACGTAGTTGTGATTCATTGAAGTCTCTCATAGACCATTTTAGGTAAGAACTTATCCCTAGTAGGAAAGTCCAAATGAACACAAAACAATGAAGGACATTTATACAAACTAGGAGGTCTAGGAAAACAATGACTTCCATTCATAGGGTGGCTCTTTTATGTCCAATAGTTTGAGAGTTCAAGTTCCTTTTTTTTTGAGAAAGGTTAAGAGTTTTATCAAATGAAATGAAATCATCATGCACTAGAAAGGAAAGGAAATCTCCATGAACAACAAAAGAAAGGAAATTCCCTTTACGAAAACAAAAGAGACGAAACTACACAGAACCAAAAAATTACTCTTGTAGTGAGCTGATGAAATCTACCATGTAGTCTGAGACTTCAAGTTTTCAAATTCAGTGAACACTAATAGACACAAATAAAGTACTCCCTCTGTTTCAATTTGTTTGGCCTATTTTGACTTGGCACGAAGTTTAAGAAAATAAAAAAGATTTTTGAATCTTGTAGTCTTAAATTAAAGATACGTCAAATGTACTAAAATGCTCTTTAATCTTGTGGCCTTAAACATAGCACGTGGGAAGTTGGAATTAAGGAATTGCTTTAAAGGGAAAGAGTAATTCTTTTTGAAACGGACTAAAAAGGAAAGAAGGTCAAACAAATTGAAACGGAGGGAGTAGTTTTTAAGAACAACTAATTGAAGGAGGAAGCATGAAAACTACAAGACGGCACAGATTCTGTTGACGGAAATGACAAGTGCATTATGAAAGTAAATGAAATTATAGATGTGTCTAAGCACCTAAGATGAGGTGCAAACAATCTTTAAAGCAAAGAGAATGTTATTGGAAGTTACCAGCAACTGCAGATGGAGAAACCCTTAAAGAGCATAAGAGAGCGAAAAGAGAAGCTAAGAATAATGTAAGACGACTTCCACAAAAGTTAGGGACTTGGGAAATAGAGGGGGGGAAAATATAAGCTAACATATGACTTAGAGAAAAACAGCTGCAAATCTGTGTGGTTATCAAGCAGAGGTCAATGCTCACGTCTTCTTGCACTGCAAAACAACTGCAAATCTATGGAACATGTTCTTCTGTATACTAGGGGTGAGTTCGCTAATGCCAAGGACTACCCTGGAACTGCTGAAAAGCTGGAATGGAATTGGGAGAAGAGAATCAACTGAAGAGTGTTGGAGGAGCATTCCAGCATGCATCTGGTGGACTCTATGGAAGGAAAGAAATCAGAGATGTTTTGAGGGCATAGAAAACAGCGGTCAGAAGATCAAGATAAAGTGTCTTAGTCTTTTATTTTTTTGGTGTAAGCAAGAGAGGGTGTAGGAAACAGTGCATCTTGTAGAGTTCATAGAGAATTGGTGAAGATTATAACTTTGTAGTGATATAGTCTTACCAAATGTGGATTGTAACCCCAACTTCCTCATTTTTTGGATGATGAATGGATTTGGATGAACATACAGTTACCTTTCTCAAAAAAAAAAAAACATACGACTTAGAGAGGAGGTGTAAAGACTTGAATCAAGAGAAGTATACTAGAAACACTACCAAACAAATTTTGATAAGAGATAATGAAATCAATGGAAGGAAATGTTGAATACACATCATGAGAAAAATTAATATGTTCTCAAACATTCAAAACAGACAAATACCTTAACTACACTCATAGAACTAAGACAACTGAAGTGAAGCAAGCAATGGAAAATGTGAGATGTAGCACCGCTTGTGATTAAGATGATATCCCTTTAAGGTTTGTAAATACCCTCGGGAGGTCGGGGTATATGGTTAACCACCAACAACACAAAGTGACACTAAAATATTAGAAAGAAGAGAAAACAAGTAGAGAAAGAGCACCTTAGTTCTGAGATGACAGTCCAATGGATATATTCAAAGTTATATATTGATGGTATTAAGCTTATGAATCGCACATAAAACTTCATGAAACAAAGATAGAACATGAATTTAATATTACAAGGGTGATAAAGATATTCCTTGGCTTTGACAAAGCATATGATGAGGGGGGTAGTGATTTGTATATAACTTTGTATGACTTTTCTCTTCTATTTTTTTGTATTTTCTCCCTTTCCTTTTCTATTTTTATTTATTTATCATTAGTTCCAGAGAATTCCGTGTTCTATAACGAGTGATAAGATTTTGTGCTTGAGAAGCAAAGAACTCAGATCTAATATACCATGACCATTATGGACGTGTATGACCGAGTGGTGACAAGTGTGATAATAGAAAGTGGAGATATAGTGAAATTTTACTGGGTTTACACCACAATTTTTCCTTGAGTCCACATTTATTTATCCTAGTCATGATAAGCTAACCCAATAGTATACAATGTGATTCCTTGGTACATGATATTTTAGATAAAATTGTGTTAATTGATGAAATAACAGTGTATATAGAGGAGTTATATAACCTTTATCAACTTGATCTGGGATTGCGACATAGTGTCAACAAATTCCACTATTCTCATCTAATACAAGTTCATGTGATCGATCATCCATGATCAAATGCATATGTTTCAGTAAAAACCATTAGGGAGGCCTCTACGTCTATAACTGCAGCAGATCTTGTAGGAGTCCCTTACATTCAGTGTAAAATCAAGATTATCTCAAAAGTTGGGCTGCAGCTTACCCGCACAAAAAAAAAAAAAAAAAAAAAACTAAAACCTAACAACCTCGATGTTCTTACATTGTGAAAAAAGGAAAAAGCTTCAATCTTTAATTTCGCTGCTAAATATCATCACACAACAACAATTCTCATCAATCGACTTTCTTGAATCCCTAAAGTAATCAATTTGGAAGAGTAACAAAATAACTTTGCCCTTGAATAGTCAATCAAATGCCAAGTCCAAAAGAGGCAATCTGAGAAAGAAAACAACAAAATAAACAAAAGGGGTTACCTGAATAGGCTTAGGAACTATCTGGGTTGACTCATCTTGTGTAGAAACAGCCTCATCATTCTGGGTTGAAACGGTGGAGAGAGTCGCCATTGGAAAAGTGTATTTTCTTGTAATTGTGCGGAGAATATAGGGTTTAAAGGTCCTCAATGGCATCTCATTGGAATAATGAGGTGTCCAGGTACATCGGATTGCCTGAGAGATTAGCATTACAGAGAATCCGTATTTATTGGTAAGTTGGACTCAAAATGTTCCAGTGCATTGACTTGTGAGCCATGAGATGAGTGATCAGCTTCGATTGTATGGATGAAATGACTTTTACACCCTTTTAAGTTTTGGAAACGTGTAACATGTGCCATCCCACCCAACTCGGAAGAAACGAAACTGGGATGTTGACAGGAATGAAGTAATCAATAGGAAGCTATTACACGGATCTTTGTAGTCGCCATCAACCCTTACTCTATGGCAATGACGGACAATTAATCACTAATTAATGACCAATTAATAGAATTTAATCAGGCATATTATCTGGGGCTTGTCCCTTGATTTTTAGATATAAATACACCTTAACTCTCTAGGGACAGGGGGATCTGAATTTCATTTTTACACTATTATTATACAAAAAAAAATTTATCAAATCTAGCAAGCTCTCACATTTCCAGGGATCAATATCATTGTATTCAATGTTGTTGCTAGCTAGAGCTTAAGCTAATCTAATCTTATGCTTTAATTCATATTAGTTAATTGTTTGTTTTATCTATTTTAATGTTCATTTCATACAAGCTATTTCCTTACAATCTAATCATTTGGTCAACTCAACCTGTCATTTATATAAATTTAAGTGTATCATTTTTAAGGTAAACAGTTTGGCACTCAACATGGGATTTGAACAATTATAGTATGTAATGATCTTGAGGGTCATTTTCGTAAATTTGCGCAAAATTATTATTTTACCCCTATTATTAATGCCTCGAGTATTATTTGTTTAGTTCGTGTGGTTGAATGTGTTAAAGTATTGATAGATAGTGAAATGGACATATTCTTGAATTTTATAGAGTTGAGAGGTGAAAAAGTGATTTTCAATACCAAATGGAGCTACGTGTCTCGGAACGGAATTCGGTCAGTTCCATCAGCTCCAAAATGGAGAATTTAGTCCAGTAAAGTCATCGGAAACTGATTTGGGGTTGATATGTGAATTTGAGGCCTTGAGTTGAAAAGTGAAGTTAAATGAGTTAGTTTGACTTCGATCAACGTTTTGAGATCCGAGTGTCGGATGAGATTTCTATTAGTTTGTTGCGTCCGGAATGTCGAGTTTGGTCTATTGAGCATTGACTTAGAGCCTCGGGACCTTAATCGTCATTTTGAGTTTTTAGGTCAAAAGTTGAGTTTTAGGCTAATAAGGGGTCCGAGAGGGTATTTTGGTCAAAACAACTTCTTTTCAGAAATCTGACGATTCCATTGAGTCCAGAATGTCGAATTCAGTGTAGTAGCATTTTAGGTTTATGTTTATCGGACCCCGAATGATTTTTGAGGGCCCAACCGAGAGCATTTTTGGATTTATTTTTCAGTTGTGATCTGGTTTATAGTGTAAGCATTTTTGTTCATCGCGATCACGATGAACTCTTTGCAATCGTGACCTCCAAAGTTTTTGTTCTACGTGATCGCGACTCTTTCCACGAGATCGCGATGAGATCTTTTCCAGTACCTCACGATCGCGAGGTAAGTTGCTCGCGATCGCGATGAGTGTTTTGATGCTAGAACAATGTTTAATTGGGAAAACCCCTATTTCCATCATTTTTGAGTTTCTTGAGCTTGTTGGGGCGATTTTGGAGAAGATTCTTTGAGTAATTTCGTGGGGTAAGTGATATTTCACTAAAATCTTTCATATTCCATCACCTATATTATGATTTCAACTCCAAAATCTTTAGTTTTAAATTCTAAATTCCTTGTTTTCTTCCCTAATCCGAATTTAAGAAAATGGTGATTTCTAACTCGTTTTGGATAATATTTTTATGGATTTTTCAACCATGAGTTCCTTATTACTAGTAGAAGGTGATTTTTCAATAAAATTCCAGATTGGACCCTTTTCGAAATTAATCAATTTTTAGACTGTTTTACCCTCGATTTCGAAGCCTACCAATATGGGTGTCATTGGACTCCTTATGAAGCATGTATTTCATTCTTGATAGTGGGTTTTCATTTCACGCGTTGAACTCAAGAGTTGATCGTTAGGTGGAGGTGTTCGAGTATGGTTTCGACTATCGAGGTAGATTTGGCTATCCTTCTTGGGGCTGAGTTGGGTGATTAGTCAAATTCTATGTTGTAGACTTTGGGATGGGATAGTAGTGTAGTTTAGGACTGATAATTTATATTGTGATGCCTGTGGGGGGCTTATATGTGATGTGTAGTCTGTGGGGGGGCCTTATGTGATATTTTATTTGCGATTGACACTGTGTAATCCATGACTTAATTGAGTTAGAGATGTGAAGAGATTATTTGGTTTGTAATTTCCGCCTGAGGGGTTGAGTTAGGGGTTTTGAGCATGCCTGAGTATTGAAATATTATTGAGAAAGGGGTGAACACTTAATTTGAGGCATTTCCTTTTCATTACTGTCTATTGAAGGTGAATATCATGTTTAGGTTAAGTTTTGAGAATTTTGAACGTTGTATTACATGTTGAGTTGTAAATTACCTACATGTCTTATATGATGTGAATGCATTCATCCTCATTCATATTATCATTGATCATTGGGAAGTTGAGATATGTGGAAAAAAAAATTGAGAAAGAAAATGTGACACATTTACACTCTTATATCTTGAGTCCCTGATCGAGGTAATTTTGCGGCAGGGTAGTGGATACATTGTAATCCCTTGACCAGGAGTAGGTGGCGAGTGGAAGAGATATTAGTATCATGAGTCCTTGGCCACAAGCTGGGTGGTGATGTATTGATATATTGAGATTGTAACGAGGTATATGGTCTGTGAGACCCCCATGGGTCCTACTTGGTGGCACAGCTCGGCAAGTATATACGACAGGTTGTGCGATAATCTTAATTCCATCGTACCATCACATCATTGCATCATCATATTGCATTGCATTGAATTGCATTGATATCTGTAATACTTGAATTATCTGGTTAATTATGATTATGAGCTGTTATTATGAAATTAATTTATTTATGCCATTCTATATAAATTGGCGGCATTGATGCCGGAGTAGGAATTTTCTGTATGCAGGTGAAAGCGTTCCTTAGTTTATTTCATAGGTTTGATTAATTCCTTATACTCAGTCACCTACTGAGTACGTGTTTATTGTACTCACCCCTACTTCTGTGTCCCTTTTTGATGCAGATCCTAGCCAGGGTGTTCAACGGTAGTTGCTTCCAGCGGGTACACTGTAACGCCCCCTAAACCATTGTATGTTGTGTTTCAATTATCGATGAAAATGATACTGCTTCTGTATTTTTGACATAAATTTACATAGGATGGTCCAAATTAGGTGATTCAAATTTTTGAATAACCCCAATATCTTTACCTACAATTTTCATGAGACCATATCTTATGATTCGGAGGCTAAGTAGGTCAAATAAATTAATTTTTACAAGACATAGTGTTGTGACGAAATAGAGTATTTGTAGAAGAAAAATCATATCTCACTATAAGATGCTCCAAATCGGTTGATTCTTGAACATCATGAAAGTAGACTTCTAGATCTATAATTCATTTGAAGACACCAAATCCTAATGAGGAAGTATCTTGTTCAAACGCAGCTCCGAAAAAGGTATTTCGTTAAAAGAAAATTTAGCTCACCAACCATGGAAAGATTTAGATCCATTTGACATCACTCATGACATCAATAGTCCTCCATTTGACATCATCCATTACATCACAATCTTCTATTGAAATTTCAAGATCATCCTTTGAAATTATTTTTATTTATTGTTAGGTCTCTCCTCCACACTTATAAATACCACCTTATTTACTCATTTTATTCATCAAACTTTATCAATCAACTCTTCTCTCTATACACTTCTTTACTCATTCTCAAATATAGTTTTAGTTTTTAATGGGTTTTTTTAATGCGTATGCTTTAAAAGTCAGACTTGGAATAGATGGTTCCACATGAGAAACCAGTACGAATGTAGAAATACTATTCTGGTGATTTTTATACTCTGGATAGTACACAAAACGCTCTGACGGGGAGAAAAGGCTAGGGGTTCAAGAGTGTTCATTGAGTTCTTCAATTCAGAGTAAATTTGGATTCCAGGTATGTAAGGCTATTCATAGCTTGGATTGAGTTCGTCCATGTGCTCAATATTTAAATTCATCATAATTGAGTTATAGTTGAGTTTTACTCAAATATTGAATTCTAAATGAGTTAATTCTTCTTCTATTGAGTTAGATATATTTATGCATTGAGATTATTATTATTTTTATCTCTCATATTATTGGAATTATTGTTGTGGCTACTTTTCCATGAACCATAATTGATTTGATGTTCATGAATATTTTTATGCGTGTTTTGAGTAAAGATGTTGACTTTTAATATTCATTGACAAAAAGGTGATTTGAATTAATACTATATATGTATTTTATTGAGTTTTGAAAGAGCAAACGAATTGAGTTTAAATGAATTTGATTAAATGATGTTTTAAGCAAGATGTTTTGATGAGATGTAAATGTTGTTTTGAAGTGTAATGATTGATGAAGAGGTAATGAGATGAGTTTGATGTTTTAAATAAAATTTCAATAATACTAGATGATGATATTAATATGAGCACATATTTTGGGAGTATTATTGAGCACCAAGTTGGGTAAGAGTTTAATTGACTCAAACCCTAGAACTACGTAGCCAGCGTAAGATGGAGGCTATGCCTCTTAAGTCCCAAAAAAAAGACTTTGATGAATGGATCCAAGATGGTGGTGTGAGCCCATGTGAAGGGTTTGGTTAAGATATGCCAGATTCCATCAAGTATACAAATGGCTTTACCCTAGCAAGGTATTGGATGGATGTGGTAACGACATCGCTTCGTTTATCATCACTAGCTCATAAGTGATGGTTGTCAGTTAGAGAAACTCCCAACTGAGTAAGCATTGCTTATTATTATTTTTAAACTTGCATTACATATTGATGTTGAGATGATGTTGAGTTCTGAGATGAGTTTTCCTAAGAGGAATTTCTTAATATATGTCCTTATTTTTCTGTCATTTTACATACTTGTACATTTCAGATATTGACGTCATTCGACTTGCATCATTTTATGATGCAGATACATGTGTTAGAGATTCTCAACAGGCGCATCGTTGAAGATCATTATTTTCAGCTATTTTGTGAGTCTTTCTTGTATTCGGAGGAACTCTTTATCCTTTTATTATTGATGAGTATTATGTTTCTTTTGAGGTAGCCATGGACATGTCATTGGCACCGTCTGATAGTGTTAGAAGCTTCATAGACAGAGTTTGATGATGTAATCGGAGTATTTCTCCTTTGAAACTACTTCTTCTAAGGATTATTTTTTTCTTTGATGTTGATGATGGGAAACCCACATTAGTATTCTTATTTTCACTTAAGTCTTCCGCTGATGAACGAATGAGTGATGAGACCAAGTGATTCTCTCGGAGGCCAGAGATGGTTTCTGAGTGTCGGCCACGCCTATGGTACCCTCTTGGGGCGTGACATACACTATTCTCGGATCAGTGGTGAGATCTTGGGATCTAGATCGTCGCTAGTCCATCTTGTGTTTTAGTCTTTTCTATATTCAGAGACTTAAACTGTGTATTCAGATTCAATTATGTATTTAGATGCTTTTTACACTTACGACACCAGGTTTTGAGAATTTATTCATTGTTGTTGCCCTATTATCGTATTTATTGTGGCCTAACTTCCTTTTGGGGAGTCTCGTATGATTTTACTTTTTGGCTTACCCATAAGGATGGGGTTGGGATGTGTATCATCATGACCTCGGTTTCTGAGTGGTGACATGGTGTTGCTTGGGCCTTCCATCATTTTACTAACTATTGATTTTTGTGCAGAAGCAGAACTTTTTGTTATACATGACAAATAACGAAGTCGTTGATCGGTTCAACGTCAACTTGAATAACGAACAACTGCCTACTAAAAGGGATCAAGTTTCATGGAATGAAGACAAGGATCTCTAAGCAGACTCTCGTGGCCTGCAGAAGGTCGAAGTCGGTTCTACACAAGGAGAAAATGCCTAATGGATTGCTAGGAGTAGGACTCTTTGATGTTAGCCGAGCTTTAAAAAAATCTTGCACAAGAAACCGAGTTAAGGAGTTCATAGACTTTTTGCTGATTTGCCTTGAAATTAGGACACATTCTATGTCTTTCAATTGAAGTTTTATATGTTCTTACACTTATTTTTGATGTGTTTTAATGCTAGAATATTATTTTGTAGGAATTACAAGTCAGAATAGCCAAAAGGAGGGAAAGATAATAAACTGACAGAAATAATGTGATTTATGGTCACATATACGGTTGCAGATCAAGTCTTGAACTGCATGTCAGATCGTGGAAATGCTTAAAGAAGGTGTCAAGGGGACATAGCAAAGTTGGCCACTATATGAGGCAAAGTAAGATTGCATCTTGAATTTACGGCTAGTACACGAAAAGACAACCAAGTTGCTAGGTGAACTTACGATTGGACTTGTGAACCTCAAATCATAATATGGTACATAAGTCAGTCCACGATGAGAAGTCCGAAAAACTTAATGAGCCATCAACCATGACTTTAAAGGTAATTTATGGACCGCATATAAGTTTATGATCATACATTGGGTCGCAGATCATTTGATATTTTTTGAACTCTAACTTTGTGGGTCATTCTAAATAGACTATGGAGGTTTATTTTATAGAGAGACGACATTATTATTTTGTTTTTAGTTTTTGAGTTCAAGTTCCTTTATTCTTTCCATCGTTTTTGGAAGAACAAAAATTATTTTTTCAAAATTTTATATTCAAAGTAAGTTTATGAATTACAACAACAACAACCCAGTGAAATCTCACAACGTGGATCTGAGGAGGGTAAATTGTACGCAGACCTTACTCCTACCAAGGTAGGACGACTGTTTCCGGGAGACCCTCGACTCAATAAAGCATAAAAAGACGTTAGATAAGGCTCAAAGTAAGTTTATGAATTATTAAATTATTATTAAAATAGTTTAATTTCAAGTACGAGTAACTAACTTATTCTATTGAGGTTGTGAAACCCTAAGGTTCATAAGATTTTTGTGCAATACATAATAACAGGATAGTAGATATCAATATTCTTCTCGTTCTTATTTATTGGTTGGTGATTGTAAATATTAATCTGCGCCATGATATCTTACTTTTGCTTGAAAAAGCAAATTAGAATTTGGTAGAATAAGAATTGCATGAACTCAATTGTTTAATAGATTCGCTTAAGGGTAAGTTGAATTTATGTGGCATAATCTGTTGTTCTTATTTAAATAACTTGTATAATTGTGAGAAAATCATATTGAGATAAATCATTCAACTTTTGAAAAAGATTGAGTGATGATATAGGGACTGACTGCATATCCAAAATCCAAAGGTTATATATTTGCATGAAAACCGACTAACTAAGCATCCCATTATGGGACATTTTTTTAATATTTTGATCTCATAAGTTTACATCATTTAATTATTACTATAATTTTAAATTTAGTTTTACAAGTTCTTTTCAACTCTTACAGAATAGAAATTAGATCATTAATCAAGTACTCATTTAATTTGTATTGTTTTCTCTTTATTTTTAGTGGAATTCGACCCTAATCTAGTTTGGTTGTTATATTTGCATACAACTCTGTTACATCATCTGAGGGTGTATGTCATGATCCAAACTAGATTCTAGATGTAACACAATGAATAGGATCCCGAAAGACCGTAAACAAGTCTCTCATCATAAGCATGACTTAAACAACATAGAATCAACATAAACAAAAGACGGAAGATAAGTATTAAAAGCAATCTTATCATAGAAACTCAAGATAAAAGAATATGAGAATGACATTTGAAGAGCGAAAATAAACCATACTAGTCTAACACAACCTCTAATGACATAGATGGGGCATAGGACAAGTCCTAGCTCATTAATAATCTAAAGGAAATACTATTAGAAATAAAAGTATCACATGAACATCTTCGGAACATGAGTACTCACCAAAATGTAAAGATGAACAGAGCCTATACTAACCATGAGCATGAGTGGGACTGTCATGACCTATATTATAAAATAATATAGACAAAAGAAGTATGTGGTCAATACAATGAATTGTACTGAGTATAGAGAATGTGCAATGCATGACATAAATTATGATATTGCAATGACCAAGCTAAAATATAATATCATTCCTTGAAACGTCTTTAGAAATATAAACATGGTTAATGCAAAATCCGTAAGTAAATCATAGTCTAAATTATAGCGTAATGAGAGAAACAGTTAACCAACATAAATCATGTGAGTTATAATATGGAATCCGATGTCATACCTCCCACACCGAAAAGAGATTGTTCTTCTTGATGGTAAGGACCATTTAGATGAGCTATTTGTGGATCCACTAGCTTAAGCTTTGATTGTCCAACTTGGGACATCTTACGGGGGCATGTAGTTATGGGATTTAGGTGATTGCTCCCAGTACACTCGATGCTAGGTAAACTCTCAACAAGAATATCATAAATAAATAAATCACAGTCTTTGATAAGAAAGGTGAATCTAGTAATACAAAGTTCTTCATAAAATACATAAAACCATAAGAATAGCTCTTTAAAATATATCATGAACCTCAACCCAATAAAAAAATACATAAAACCATAAGAATAGCTCTTTAAAATATATCATGAACCTCAACCCAATAAATATTATAAGAGATGCTTAATCAAAATCATTTAGATCATGATAAGCTTTGAATAGAAAATCACACTTAAATCAAAGTGGTTAAATCATGGAAAACCTTCCTAATGAGATTACTTGCATTTTGAAGCAAACCTTAGTTTCACAAAATTCATGTTGGTACTTCATCTAAAGCATCCACAAAATCATAGTTCATAAATTCATGATTCATGCATAATTCTTCAACTATAGTTCATGATAAAAACAAATAGGCATAATGCATGGGTTCATGTAAATTTCATCAAAAACATGTAATTAAGATCAATTCATGCATAATAAGATCAATTGAAGTGAAATAAATCATAATTTATTGAACCCAATGCAAGATCATCAAAACATCAGGTTTAGGAAGAAATCATAAAAGAAAATTTAAAATACTTTGGGACTACATGAATGAAAAAAGATCCATGGATGACATTCCCACATACCTTGAAGAATCCTAGCTTTAGAATTGAAAAGATGAGACTTAGAGCTTGAAGATCCCTTGAATCTCTTGAAGCCTTACGAGAAAACTTGGAGAAATTTTGGGGTTTTAAGTGAATAAGAGGGAATGGGTAGATTGGGGTCTTTAGAAATCATTTACATCCGTTTAGAATAGGTAAAAATGATATAGTATAGGAGTTAAAAGGATGGAAAAAGATCCAAATAGCCCTGACTTAAAATGCCGAAACACCCTCTATGGAAGCCTTCCACAGACCGTTAATCGCTTCACCATCCGTGAAGGTGAGCATGAAAGAGAGGGGCATCTGGAATTTTCCTAAGGAAATATCTGTAGGCCTGTCCATGGTCCGTGAAACCTTCCACGGACCGTTCAGGTGTCCGTAAAGGACATGCCTTCCTTGAGTCCATGGGGCTTGCCATAGATTAGGTCAACGGATTGTGGTCCCCTCCACCATGTGTGAACCCATCCGTAAACCCTGCCTTAGATTTAATTTTCATAGGTTAAAGTCCACGGATGGCTTCACTTCCCGTGGACCCTTTCACCAGCCGTGAACCCTTCCTTATAATCTCACTTTTCACAGATTTGAACTGTCTTTTCTCATTCCAACTTCCAACTGACTCTTTACACTTACAAGGTGTTACAATATCTCATTCTTGAAAATATTCATCCTCGAATGTGATCAACTAGGCATGAAAAAGTAGAAAAAAGATCTAACAACCCAATCATGAATGCAAGTCACATCAAAATGTATAAAACCAAGGAGTAATCAACCCCAAGCTAAAACATGAAATTTTAAACCCTTTTCATAAGCATGCATGCATATGGCAACATGAGAATAGCTAAGACGCATGAATCCGATCTGAAAGAGTAAACATGAGAAATTTCTACCTCAAGATAAAACTGAAGCGGAGGGAAATAAATGGGTATACTTGGACATCATATAGGATTCAACCTCCCAAGTAGTACCTCAACTAACTGATTCCTCCATAAGAATTCCTCAAAAGCAACTTATTTACTTCTCAACTTTCGAACTTGACGATCAAGAATTTTAACTGAAACTTCTTCATAAGAGATATTTTTCTTAATTCCAAGACTCTCCAAAAGCACAATCATTGTCAGATCTCCGATACACTTCTTTAACAATGAAACATGAAACACTGGATGAACAAATGTCAATTCGGACGGCAAGTCCAACTCGTAAGCTATATTTTCAAAATGTCTCAAAATTTGATATGGACCCACATACCTTGGACTAAGCTTTCCTTTCTTTCTAAATCTCATTACACCCTTCATGGGAGAGATTTTCAAGGAGACCCAATCATCAATGAAAAATTCAAGTTCCTTTCTCCTCACATTTGCATGACTGTGGCCTACTTTGAGTTGTTTGTACCCTATCCTGAATAAGTCGAACCTTCTCCATAGCCTCATAAATAGATTCTGACTTTCTACCTCACCAACCTCAATCCATCCAATTGAGGACCTACATCTCCTCCCATACAAAGCTTCGAATGGAGCCATTTGAATACTCGAACTATTATTTTAGGTAAATTCAATCAGGGGCAAGTGATCATCCCAATTACCTTTAAAATCGATCACACAAGCTCTCAACATGTCTTCCAAAGTTTGAATATGTTACAACCCATATTTTTGTACATTTGGACATTTGGAATAATTGTAACAAGTGAAGGATAATGGTACGTTTTGGTCTTGTTTGATACATAAGTTGGTTATGGAATTTTGGAGATGGAAATATTGAAAATATATATATATATATATATATATATATATATATATATAAGTTGGAAGTTCACAAAATGTAGTTTATGAAAATATATGGGCCAAGAGATTGGGCTTGGAAAGAAATCAAAATAATAAGAGAGGCCCAATCATAAGTCATGGCCCAAAACAAAAGAAAAAGAAAAGGGAGATCCAAGCCCATATGATTTAGTCATGTTATAAAAGAATAGAAAGGGGCTAGTTAGTCATAAGTTCCTAGAACATTCAAGAAAAATCAAGTCTTCAAGAGAGAAAAGAAGAGACCGAAGCTAGAGACAAAAAGGGAAAAAAATTGCCAAGTTCTTCAATTTTGATCTAAAAATCTCGTCTTTCTCAAATTCTTACTAAGTTCAAGCTCCTCTTTAAAGGGGTATAATTGGGTAAGCGAGAGAACTACGATTGTGGCAAGTCGAAAATTGAAGAAAAGGTAAGAATTCTATCTTGTTATGTTATGGAAGAAATCTATGTGTTGAAGCTAGTAGAATTAAGTGGAAATCATGTAATTGTGATGTATGTGGGTGTGTGAACATGTGGGTTTGCAAGTGTGTGTGTGTGGCCATGTGGTGTGATGGTTGGAAGAAGAGGAGTTGAACTTTATTTAGCTTGTTAGTTGTGTCGTTATGGCGGTTATGGTGTAAGTAAAAGTTGAACGATTCGAGACGGCCTTGAAATTGGTTACAAGTGGTTATATGAAATTATGTGATTTTAGTATAGTCTTATGAAATCATGGAAGTGGAATTTTAATATGGGGATTATTGTTATTCTTAATGAATTTGGAGGAAAACAATGCGATTTGGTAGTTCCGTTGTGTTTGTAGAAGTTTTGGGTGGATTATGGTTTTGATAGAATTTTGGTATATTGTATGGAATAATGTTAATTTCTTTCGAATTATGTTGAAATGGTCTTGAGCTAGTAAGTGAATAAGAAATGTTGATATTAGTTTGAAGGTGTGAAGTTGGAGTAGAAATTGTGGCCTTATGTAATAAAAGAAAGAAGAAAGAAGAAAAAGAAGAAAGACTACTAGAGTAAATTGTGTTTTGTAATAATTGTTAATGTTGTTGGTATGCTTGTGGGTGTTGTTGATATTTTGGCCGAGTTAAATTCTCGGAGGTGGTGTATTTACATGGGAAGTGCTGTCGAAATTTCGGTAGACAAAATGTTAGTTTAGAATGAGGTTCTTGGATACCTATAGCTAATGTTGGCATTTATTAATCTTGTTATAGATTTTTGGAAAGGCCAAGAGTTAGGTGTGGTGACTAAGGAAGCGGACAAGGTATGTGAAGCTAACCGTTCCTTCTTTTGGCATGTCTTTGGTATAAGTATGTGAGGCTTACCCTTCTTTTTCAAGGCATGATTCCGATGTTATGGTTTCATAAGTGCTTCCATATTTTCTTTGTTTCCAAAAGTTAGGTGTCAACGGTCCCAAGGAAATGACTACTTTTCCTATAATCCGTCAATGTTTTCCAAAATGTCTATGATTTTCCAAAACAAAGGTTTACAATATTACAAGCTTTTATGACAATGACGATGGATATGTTTTACAACGACATTGACGATGTCGAGGATGAGAATATGTCTAAGATGGCTAAGATAAAAGCGGCTTTATGTATGTAAGGTTTACCCTTCTTTCTCTTGGCATGTTTTGACATAAATATATAGAGCTAGTTTTTCTTTTTGGCATGATTTTTATGAAACAAGTATATGGCATTTTATACAATTTCAAGGAAGTCTTATTCGTAGAGCCACTAGGATGGCCAATTTTCTTGAGTTTCCAAAGGATATTTTCTTGTGCTTAGATACGCATATATGATTTCAAAAGTTTTATTTTGATATAATCCATGGTAATTTTTGAAAGATACTTGACATGACTCATATCTGGATTTGTGAATCATAGCTCATTCCGATTATTCTACGAGTCTTGAAAATTGGTCATATGTGCATATGTATACGATTTGGCGTCTTATGAGATTGTGACCTTATTCTACGTTCTCTTAATATTATCTTTCGTTGATAGTCTCATCCTATAATAATTGTTCCTTCAAGGTGAGATAAAGCGACCATGGTTCGTCTATAATACAATCGGAGGTTACCGACCTTCCGTCACTCCGATAAGTATACGACTTTCGTTGGGCTCTCGTGCATGTTGTCTATATGTATATGTATATGTATATGTATATGTATATGGGGGATATGGGGAGGTGTATATGTGGCGCTATAGACGCATTCCCACCTGATCAGTTGGAGTAATTTTCATCCTGGACGCGGGATGCCCGGACGCGAGAAATATGTGGGCACGCCGACGTTGTTTGGTGATATGACTTCTATTTTCTATGCATATGAAAAAGATATGTTTTATATGATAAGACAAGCATGCATGGCATCTGGCCTAAAAGGGCACTCATATGTACAGGTTACTCTCTTAACTCACTATATGTCTATGATTCTACGATATAGTTGTTCATACCTTATGTTCTTTATTATGCTGATTTTCATGCCTTACATACTCGGTACATTACTCGTACTGACTCCCTTTTCATTGGGGGCTGCGTTTCATGCCACGCAGGTACACACAGACAAGTAGAAGTTACTATAGAAGATGTTCTAGCGGGGTTAGCAACTCCACTTGTTCCTGGAGTGCTGCCGAGTCAGAGTATATGCGCTATGATGTTTCATTCGAAGTTAGAGACTTTGCAGACAGAGTCGTGGGTATAGAGTGTCAGCTTTGTAAGTGGCTTCACCAGCCGATATGTTATTATGTCGTATGTCACGAGTTTTATGGGAGGAGAGATTTGGAAAGCTTAGCTATGTTTTTTTTTTCTTATTGATGTAAAAGTCTAAATAGATTAAGTATGTGCTATGAAGCAGCGGGTTCGCTCGGCTCCGAGCTCGGGGTCGGGTGCCCATCACACCCTGTTGATATCGGGGTGTGACAGAATAGTCCGTTCCACTTGACCATCGATCTAAGGGTGAAAAGTTGTACTAAGCTTAACTTGAGTACTAAGACCTTGCTGAAAAGATCTCCAAAACTAAGAAGTAAATTGATTACCTCAATCCGAAATGATAGAAATTTGTGATTTTTAGAGGGTGTCTAGATTGGATCATACAATGAAAATTTGACCCATAAGGAAGTTGTAAAACGTTAAGTAGCACCTGGTCGATTGCCTTCTTATTCGGACAGGATAGTTATCAATATATATCATTCAGTCATCTAATTTATGTATGACAAACTTTATCTCAATTTATAAGTTTTTGATTTTTAGAAGGTATCTAGATTAGATCATGCAATGAAAATTCGAGCCATGAGAAAGTTGTAAAATGTTAAGTAGCACCTGCTTGATTGCCTTCTTATTCGGAGGGGATAATTATCATTATATATCAGTCATTTAGTTTACTAAAAATGTCCAAAGTATATACTATCTATATACTTGCTTGTAGGGGTGTCAATGGTACAGTTCGGGTGATTATTTTATAAAATCTATACCATATCATTTTTTTGGTTATTTTATTTTATATATTCAAAATTAAAATTTTCAAAATCATTCCATTATCTCAATTTTTCTTCAATATCGGTATAATTTAATTAATTTTAAGTATTTTTAAATAAAAATAAAAATTAAACACATGCTACCATATTTATGTGTGTATGACTTTGACAAAAGTCTGTAGATATTTCTATTGTTTAAAAGGTGAGGAATCAAGAAAACATGAAAGAAAATAATAATAGAGATACATCCCATTATATTATGGTAGTATATAATAATATTAATCAAAGACAATAAATATAATTTACATCACACGAGCAAAAAGAAATCAATCAAAATAAAACTCGAAAGTTGAGTTTACTTCATTTACATATCCAATAAGAGAAATTTAAATTATAAGATAGAAACATATGTAATAACTTGTACTTTGTTGCCCAAGATCATTTGAACATTTTGTAGCCTACTAGTTACTATTAGAGAGTCGAGATGTTAGAACTAATTTAGTTTGGATCGAAATTGTATAAGAAGGTGTGAGAACTTTGAGTGTTAATTATGTTGTCGGTTGTAGTCACATCCATTATTGGTCTAAAGCAAAAATTTTAATATTTTATTATTTCAAACATAATTTATTTTTACACATATATTACTCGATACAGTTTGATATTTTTTCGATTAATATTTATAAATTAAAAAGTCTAAATAATTATTCGGTACTGTTATAAATATAAAAACAATTGATTTTATAAGAATAAATCTAAAAATTATTTCAGTAGGGTTTGATTCTGTGTTAAGTCGATTTTTTAAAAACCATAGTCACCTCTACTTGCTTGTAGAGAGAGAGAGAGAGACACACACACACTGTGTACATATTTTATAAACTAGATGGCTTAAATGTAGGAAAAATTATGGTACAAGCAAAAATGCCAACATATTTATGGAACACAACTATAGTTTAAAAAATTATAATAAACCACTATATGTTGATTTTATAGAAAATTCCTCTCTCCCCCTCCTCTCTCTCTCTCTTGCCCAAGAAGCAATACATTTAAATGTATAATGTATCAATTGTATTCAATCAAATATAGGTGAGAGATTTGTATTTCATATCAATTTTGTTTGAAAAACTATATTTGTGTTTTGTATCAACTATATTTGTATTCATACGAATACAATATGCATGCATTCTCTCCGCCATATGTATTATGTACAATTATATTCAATCAAATATAGGTGAAAGATTTGTATTTTATATTTATTGTATTCAAAAAACTAAAAGTGAATTCAACTATATTTGTATTTTGTATTTTTTGTATTCGTGATACAATGAATATACTTGTACTCATCCTCTCTCTTCCCTCTCTCGAGCTCGTTCGCCTCTCTCCTCCTTCTCTCTACCTCGCTTGTATCTCTCCTCCCTCTCTCGATCTCGCTCGCCTCTCTCCTCCTAATATGTATTCATTTTGATAAAAATAACTTTGCTTTTGTATTTTTTTCTCTGAAATTTAAGAAAAAAATATAAAAATACAAATGCTTAGTAAACCAAAATGTAGCTGCGAATTGTAATTAGTGAAACTGTAGATAAGGAGTCTTATTTTAGGCCTAATGTTTGCTGTTTTTTGAAAATTTCCCTTAAATGTATTGGGTGGTATTTTCTCTAGGGCTAATTACACCTAGTGGTCATTCGACACTTTTGTTTACAACTAATTTGGCCATTGCATTTTGTTTTACCAAAAAAATAGTCAATGGCCAATTTAGTTGTAAACAAAAGTGTTGTTTGGACATTTGCTTTCTTATTTTACAAAAATAAAAAATTATTGTGCTATTTAAAGAAAAAAATAGTTGATTTAATTCATTTTTTTGCTAATTTTTTATTTTTATTTTTTAATAGTTGTTTCACTTCTTTTGTGGAAAAAACAAATATTTATGTTGTTTTATTTTTTTTGTTTATTCTTTTATTTATTTAAGATGGAAATGCATGATAGTCAAATACATATCGATACATTGCATAATTATTTATATAATATCCATAAATGATTATACATATTTATACAATATCAATATATTACATATACATTGCATAATTATTTATATATCATAGATACATGTTTATACATCATTTATATAATATTGATACACATTTATACAATATCGATATATTACATACACACTACATAATTATTTGCACATTATATATACATGTTTTTATACCATTTATGCAATATTGATATATAATTATACACTATTTATACAATATCGATAAATTACATATACACTACATAACTATTTATACAATATCGATACACTATATATACACTATATAACTATTTATACAATATAAATACATTACATATACACTACATAACTATTTATATAATATTGATACATTACATAACTATTTAAAAAGAATCGATACATTACATATACACTACATAATTGTTTGTATATTATATATACACGTTTTTACACTATTTATACACTATTGATAGATGGAAAAAAATTCCATGAAAAAAGTTTTGAAAAAAAGACAAGATTTTTTTTTCAAGAGAAAATAGTCAAATGCCCCCCTAACTTATATTCGGATTCTCAACTACACACTTTAACTTGACGGGAGTCCTATCACCCCTCTGAACTGTTTAAAACTGAAATTATTACACCCTCAAAAAGTCATAACCACATTTATGTTGATCCGTGAGATACACACATTTAACACGTGGAAATTCAATTTTTATATTAAAAAATTATTCTTTTTTCTTTTTGGTTTAATATTTTAAAAACTCCATTAAATGTTAGTTCAAACGCTTGAAAACTCTATTGAAGGTTGGTTGTTATTTGAAACTTGTTGATTCCTATGTTGGTTGTTATTTATTGTTTGACTGAGTTCATTTAAGACTTTTGGATTCGAAGAGCATCGGATCTCCATGAAAATCGACAAGCTTCCATATAAAATTTTTGGATCTATATTCTTGAATCGAGAGCAACTGAGTTCGTTAATGGCTTGAAGAGTTCTGTATAGCTGAAAATTGAAGCTCAAAGTTGAAAATGTGAAGCATCAGCTTGAAACCCACCATTAAAGTTGGTTCAAAAGTTTGAGTTCAAATTTTGGATTGACACAAACGAGCTTCATTTTGAGTGGGTAATATATCAAAATAATTGAAATGTTGAGAGAAATTTATATCTAAAATTTAGGGCAATTTGGAGAAGATTTAGGGTGATTTTCCATCAAATTTCCAAGGAAATGTATGAAGAAGATGATGGCTGCATTTTCATATTTGCACGAAAATGACCAATTATTAAAATTAGTTGTGGAATATTATGCTGAGCTAAAATTAAGTTTATTCATAAAATTGACTGCCCGAAATTTGAAGAAACATATGTGAAATGCCATTAACGGAGCTGAAAGCTTGAACTGAGAGAAATCAGATTACAATATTGATAAGTGACTACAAGAATTTTGTGGGTATGTTGGGTATTGAATATAAAATAAAAAATTTCCCTAGTATTTAAAGTTCATTGAAGAAAATCAATTGGGTGCCATTGTATTAAGCTTATACAAGCTTAAATTTGCTTTGATTTGAAGAATTTTGGGTTTGTAGCTTCTTATTGTGGAGAATAAGGATGGAACTGTTATCTGTGATTTGTGGTATATCAATTGATGTAGTGATAACGCTAATCTCAAAATAGTGAGTGATAGGAGAAATTGGTAGTTGTCATGGATACTTTACTAAGTAAAGAAGAAAACAAATTAGAAGTGAGATAGAATCAAACAAATTAGAAAAATAAAGATATATAAAAAATAAAATTTAATATCTTTGGTCTTCACTCTCTCAAAGAGAGTGAAATACACTCACTTTGCCACATAAGCACTTAGAGAGGTAATAATTTCAGTTTTAAACAGTTCAGGGGGGAGGGAGGGGGGGTTATAGAACTCCCGTGAAATTAAAGTGTGTAGTTGAGAATCCAAATATAGGTTAAGGAGGTATTTGACTATTTTCTCTATTTTTTATTTAAAAAAACACAGCCAAAAAATAAAAGCAAAATAACTTTTTAAAAAAAAAACAACAACAATGCAAAGGAAAAATAAAAAATAATAATAAAAAAAAGCAAAAAAGGTCTAATGGCCTTGTGCCGAATTGAACCCTATAGTGTTCAACAAAAAAAGCCTAATGGCCTTGGGCCGAATTGAGCCCTGTAGTGTTCAATCCATGACCTCTTTTTAGCTATTCTTTTTGTAAATGGAAACATGATTATATTTTTTGTAAACTAACAACTTTTGGAAGGATTACACAAATCTCATAGTGTTAAGAGTTAATTACATCTTATCACTATTCTTTTTTAAATTATAAAAATTACTTAAATTTGGTGGAATCCGGATACATTCCAAAATGACGTGATGTATCCGACTGATACATCGTGTAAAATAATGTATCTGACGTCCTAATACATCACAAAAAAGTGATGTATCCGACTGATACATCACATAAAATGATGTATCCAACCGGTACATTGCGTAAAGTGATATATTCGAAAAGTGATGTATCCGAGAATAGAAAAGAGTAAGAATTTTTGTAATTTTTTTCAAATGGTAGGAAAATTTAAAGAATATGATAAAATAAAGAAATAATTATCAAATTACACACCTTATATTCCTATATTTTTAATTATTCCTTACCATTTTGTAAAAAATTCAAAAATCCCTCTTCTGATACATACGAATGATGCTGATACATCGCGATTTGATACATAAGTCATTTTTTCATGATACATCGCTAGTTGATACAAACCAAACACACAATGTATTAGTAAAACATAAGTTTTACTGCTATTTTTGTTGTATTCATGATATATTAGGTGTTATAAGTTGATTCATAAGTTTTATTGATATTACAATGTTTGATTTGTATCAACTAGCGATGTATAATGAAAAAGACTTATGTATCAAATCGCAATGTATCAGCGTCATTCGTATGTATCAGAAATCTGAAAAAAAGGGAATTCGGATAATTACCAAAAAAGTCAAGATAAATTGTAATTGGACTTTTTCACTATGAAATTTAAGTAATCATCCCTAAAGTAAATTGTGTATTTAGATAATTTTTTCATAACTTTTTGGTACATATATGAAATTGACCCTTTTCGCTATTTGGAGGCCTATTAGGTGAAGCCCAATAAGAAAAGAAAAAACTAAGCAGTGTCTAATAAATGAAAGAAAAATCAAACCACATAAATATTTAAGATTTTATATTATAAATCATAAATATACTTTGTATTTTTAATCAAACCAAGTTTTTGATAAAAATACATAAAAAATTTGAAATTTTAAATGTCCACATTTTTTTGGCTCAAAATTAGGGATATCATTTTGAAGTTAATTCTCATTAGTTACTCATTTGATTCCATCACTTTTCATATTTCAAAAACATTATATCTCTTTCATACAAATTCAATTATTTTGGATCAATTTACTATTTATTTTTTCATTAGTAGTAGAAGCTTTTCACAATTTTATTATACAAATTTGTTTTATTACGCATTGTATTGAATACATATATACTAAGGTATGTTTACCTTTTTGAACGTAAGCTATTTGTAGCTTGAAACGATATGTATGGAATGGGTACACAAATTAGTTTACTTAAATCTATTTTATACCAGGTTATATACAAACATGTTTTAGATTATGTTTTGTGTATATTGACTACGAAATTGGTATAAAAATTGGTGCTCAACAACTTTTACATTTTATTAACTGTTTTAGTTTATGAAATAGTTGTACAAATTGATATTTATGGATTTTGATATTCAATTTAAGGGATATACTTTAGATTATATAACGAATAGAAACGCTTAATAAAGTGGTTTCATATATGCCATATTTGTATAGAATTTTTAAAATGTCAGTGAAAATTGATATGCAAACTGGTGCTTACCAAATTGTACATGTTATTAACTATTTTAGTATATGAATTGGATATATAATTGGTATCTATGAATTGTGATATTCAATAGGTGATCCTAGTATGTATATTAATTCCATACACTATGTGCTTATCTTTTTGAATCGAGATTTCATTTCGTCAATCTCTATGTTGAATCAAGATTGAATAAATGCTATCATCTTTCATATTAAAAAAAAAATGATAGATCATGTTGTTTTTCAACATTTATTAAAAAAAATTAAAAAAATAATGGATGAAAGCATAAAAACTGTATTAGAGACAAATAGGGAAGCGAAAAACATTCATGTATGGAAAAGTTAAGGCAAAAATTATGTGAGAATACTAAGGGGAGATATTTTAGAAAAAAGATCATAAAGGAGAGATATTTTGGAAAGAAAATTAACAAAATATTTTTTCACGTAAATTATTAAGAATATCAGGGAGGAGAGAAAATTATGTGAGAATATCCGTAATTTTTTTAATCCATTTGTTATGTTTTGATAAAAGTTTCTTGTTATGTATCGAAAAATAAAAGCTACTCGATCCTAGAACTTGTAATACTTAATCTTATATAGTATATTTATATTTTTTTCTTTAATTAATAGAAAAAACTTCTGCTAAAACTTATAATATATAGTATATTTATGTTTTTTTTTCTGTAAATGAAATGCTGATGTATAGATATATCCAGATCATCATCCTTGATAAGAGAGCATCAATCTTTCCTCTTTTTTTGTTTTAAGAAATTACTTATTTTTGTTTTATTTGATTAGTTCAAATCTCTGAATACTTTAGAAAAATGTATTAGGTTTAAATTAAATAGCTTTGATGAAAAGCACATTCTAGGAATCTTGGCATGTTGAGTGTTTGTATACAAATATAAGGGTATGCTTACAGATGCAAGGAGAGGGATAGGGCATCTACCAACCCATTAATCTAACTATTAAATTATTAGGACCTTTTTGCTGACAACTAAGATGACAACATTCACTCATTAATCTAACTATTAAACTGCAAGTCCTTAAAACGAGTCCTAAAAAGGAGAGTATTAAGTGTAGCACATTTTTGCATGTTCATATACGTGCATTGTCAGAAACAAAAAAGGAATTAATAGGATTGTAATATTTTTAAATCGTGGTCTTTTTGAACAGTTAGGCAAAACTGTAAAGGGCTAATTACCATTTTTTGCTATCCTTTTTTAATTTATAGAAATGCCTTAAAAATAAAATAATTCGAATACATTAATTTAGTAATTCGGATATATTAATTAAGATTTTATGTATCAGTAGGTAATATTTAAAGCATGATAAATTGAACATAGAGATAATTTATGAATCAGAATTAATGTATCTGGATTACTGAATTAATGTATTCGGATTACTGAATTGATGTATGATGGAAAGAAAAGATTTTAATTTTTTTTGAAATGGATGGAAGTAATGAAAAATATAGTAAATAAAGAAATATAATTTAGGTAATTTTTTCTAATTTCTAACAAGCTAAAAAGGATTGTTTGGAGCAATTGATAGAGGCAGGGGCGGACCCACGTGTAGTTGAGGGGGTTCGTTCCTCCGTTAAAAAATTACACTGTATATATAAGATAAATTTTTTAATTTATGTGTATATATTTAACATTGAACCCCTTGAGCATTAGCCAAAGGACTAGCTCAGTGGCAAATGAGGTTCAATATTTCTCCTTAGTTTGTCTCAGCTCGCGGGTTCAAATCCGAATAAGCACATTTTTTTCTGATTAGCGTGTTTAATTTTTTTGAACCCCCTTCATAAAATTCTTGGGTCCGCCACTGGATAGAGGTACTCTTGACACCAAAACTGAGCCTTTCAAACTATTAAATATATGGCTGAAGGGTACAAACATATGCTATAATAACTCCGGAGGTGTGTAGGGGGGGTCGCCCAGACTTTTCTTGTATAATTGGGTTTTTCTTTTCCTAAAAGGAAAAACACAAAGTCTCCATATTTGGCTAGTCTTTTTTCTTGTAGAAAAATGCTTATGACTCTATAAATAGAGGTTAATTCTAACTTGGTAGCATTCACCATATAGTCCTAGGTAACTTTGAGAGTTTTGTGTAAGGGAAACTTTGTGAGACACAAGTGTTACGTTAACACTTGTGCGAATTCCGAGTGAATTGTGTGAGATTATTTCTCTTGATATTTTGTACTCTCATATTTATATAGTGAATTGCTCATTTTCTCTGTGGATGTAGGTCGATTGACTAAACCACATTAAATGTTTGTGTCTCTTTTGATATATTTCTTATTTGTCTTTTTAGTCATGGCCTTTTGAGCTTTGATTTGTTAACTTCCGTATAACACCTAATTATTTTGGTCATAACAATGTGGTTTGTCAGTCTCCAGAATGGATAAAGCTCGTCAGTAATTGTTCCTTGAGAATCTGAAACAGTTTCAAGGTGTTCGTTATGAGGGGTGAAACTCACGCATATGCCCTTCCACTCACTTGTATCCCATATATGATTTTTTTCACAAACACTACAATACAAGTTCTCAAGCTCTTACTCTCGCTTTTTGGTAACATATTGTTGAAAAATATATATCAAGGACAAAAATTTATATAAAGAAGAACACTAAGATGAAGGTTTGATAATATGAACAAAGAACATAAAATTGTAGGCTTGAAAAAAGTGCAAAATGTTTTCCTAAAAAAGATATTTGCTCTTTCTCCTCTATGAGATTGCTATGGGATTGTATGCAAATAGTTTTAGTGGATATGACAAGCCTATGAATTTCTGCACTAAGCAAATAGTGAAGAAATCCTATTGAAAAGCAAGAACTTGAAGACTTGATTTTTTAGAAAAGAAAATATTTCTTTGGAGAATGTTGTAAAGAAAATATTTTCTGTAAAAAGTTGTTTATAAATCTGCAGTAGTTGGATGTAAATAGAATTGGTGGTAACCAAAGAATGAAAAGACACAACCTTTCATTTATAAGACACCAACTAAAGAATATAAAGACACACTCTTTCATTTAAAAGACACCAACTAAAGAATGAAAAGATATTTAAAAGACACCAACTAAAGAATGAAAGGATATACTCTTTCATATAAGAAAACCTATTTTAATAATTTAATTTAAACAAAATTTCAACAATCTCCCACTTGTTTAAATATAAATTAGGACACAAAGATCAAGTTATGTTCATGCATAGAGTAATGTATCTTTCGATTTGAACATTACCTTAGTATAATGTCACAAGATAAAATCAAAATCTCATATAGCATTATAGCTTAGAACATGTTTTTTTCTTGTGATTATATCGGTGATATTGCACACATAAATATTTTATTTCTGTTTTTCACTCAAACACGCTTAGCACTTTTATGGCCATGTGCTATTGAAAATTCCTAAACATTTATGAAGGTAACTCAAACTCTCAATTGAAGCGGCACCACTTATATGTTCATATAGGTGAAGTTCTTTTAGTGTCTTTGTCATATTTGAGACACTTGTTTCTAGAACTGAACCTCATTAAGAGTTTTAGAACTCAACCTTCTAATCGATGACAACCAGTGCTAGTATATCTCTTAATTTAGTACTGAAACATCCTTATATCAATAATTTTTTATTACCCTTTGAACCCAAAACTATTAATTTTATAGTGTTCGGTAGGGTTGCCATTATTGGTAGACTTAATTTTGGAGTTTTAACCCAGTTGAACTCGAAGTTGTTCTCACTAACTCTCTTGTAAGTTGTAAGAGGTTTAGTGAATGTATCAACCAAATTACTTTTTGACTTTACAAATGTAAGAGAAATAATTCCATCTTTAATTAATTTTCTCACATAATCATGTCGAAGACTTATGTGTCTTGAATTTCCATTATATATATTGCTATATGCTCGAACTAGAGTGGCTTGACTATTACAGTAAATAGAAATTGAGCTCACACCTTTTGAGATCAATGGAATTTTCAAAAGAAAATCCCTCAACCACTCAACTTCTTTCCCTGCTTCTGCTAATGCAACAAATTCTGATTCCATGATTGAATGTCTTATGCAAGTTTGTTTCTTGGATTTCCAAGAAATTGCACCTTCTCCTAAGGTAAATACCCAACCAGTGATAGATTTATTATCTCCTAAACTTGATATCCAACTTGCATCTGTATATCCTTCTAAAATAGCAAGAAACTTTGAGTAATGAATACTCAAATCTTTAGTTTTCTTAAAAAACCCAAGAACTCGTTTGATGGATTTTCAATGATCAATACCAGGATTACTTGTAAATCTGCTGTCACGATCCAACCCACCGGGCCGTGCGGTCACCTATTCTAACACTTAGATAGGAGAACCTTTACAGAAATAACATGCGGAAGTTTAACAATTGTCAAATACCAACCTAAAAGGTCGGGAATACACCATAATTGAAAATTTGAAAACTCTAAATTTTATTAGTAAAAATATACTAACACCCCAAGGACACTAGTCTAAATAGGTACAAGAGCTTACAAAGATATAGAGTATAAATAAAGTAATAAAATAGCTCCCACGATAAGAAAGGAAGAGTAGAAGCTGTTGGATAACCATCTTCGTCTTCACCTAAGAAACATCACTGAACCTACAATCAGACTATGCCAAGTGACATAGCAAGAGTAGTATCAGTACAAATAATACGTATTGATAGGAATCATCAGTTAACTCGATACTCATCGCATAATATAAAAAAATCAATGAGAAGAAAATATGCTATTAAGAAATACGCCGCAAACCTTTATGCACAACTCTTACTATTCTTGATAACCTCATTAAATTCGTTCAAGCCTAACCCTCATCCCTTTTAGTTGGTCCGCTGCCAACTCTAATACAAATCAAGTCCTAACATATCTATCACATAGATGAGTTTTCAAATTACTGGCTACTACTAACTTAGTCTAACAAGTCTATTACCTTTAGCTTTCACACTAATACCTGACTCTAGAATGATTAACATCTCATTTGGATGAGGTAAATATTTAAGTGAACTAAGACTTACTTCATAACCGTACTACCCCATTGTGGTAGGACCTATCCCGCTCTGGAGGCCTCGCCACATCGGAATTTCTCCTACTAGAGCGGCTTGCCGGAGACAGTAACTTTGAATTCTCTCCCAATCCCTTTTTTTCACATATACCAACAGGACACCGTCAATATCTGACTCTAAGTCACTAATCTTATTAAACCACACATCAACTTCTTTCTGCTTGTTTACCACGGCCTCACACCTACGATACGGATGCATCTAGCAACCATAACATAATCTAAACATGCATATATATAGAAACACATTAGCAATTTACCATTTTAAGAGCAATATACAGTTTCACCGTGTAAATCTCAATTACAACTGTTAACATGGTAACACTTGGACCTTCAGTCCATTCATATTAATTATTACACAGAACGGGCATGCTCAATTATCATCAATTCAGTTTCTCTATCATCACACATATAGTCAAGATCAATTTACTAATGATAGCCACATAATGGTTCTCTCATGGAATCCACACCTAAACTATTAGTGTGTTGGCGTGATACCCAATCCAATATTTCGTATGTGTCAAAACGTGACATCCAATCTAATATACATGTCAGAACGCAATACTCGATCCAATATATGTGTTGGAACATGACACCCAATCCAATATATGTATCAGAATGCAGTACCCGATCCAATATCACAATCATGATGCATAACCACAATCCACAATGAATAGTTCACATACTTGCACAATCAAGTAATCAGGCTCATTGCATGTAATTGTTCACAAATAGTCATTTAATTAGTTTTATTTCATCTTATTGCATGAACGTGCATTACTCAACCATTTCACATGGAACTATATATATATATATATATATATATATATATTTATATGGATCAATAGCCCCATACTGGACCTCCCCCTTGATTATCACAAGTCTCATGATCTCATTCTAACACAACAATTTCCTTACACATTAACTTTACAAGGACCATCAACCATATCATCAAGAAGTATTAAGGTTAACAATCAAGAACTATACTATCATCAATAGTCACAACATGATCATAACCCACATAGTGTATTCCTACCATAAACAGCAACAACAACACATTCAGCCATCCAGACTTTGTGTCCGAAGGCCTAAATATGAAATTTCTCGTCAATCTATGATACATTATGCAATGGGAACATATTTATAACTACTCAATTGAGAAACCTAGCCTTCCTGGGCGCCAAACAACTACTGCAGAAGTCTAATTATGAATCTTGACTCCTTTAGTGAAACTTAGCTTGTTCTTTGTCTAAAATAATAGCATAATACAAAATCAATCATAAATGACCTATATACTTCTATATTATATGCAAATTCCAAATCTCAGGCCAGACCCATGATTTTTCCACCCAAACTAATATTTTTCTACCATTAATTTCAAGTCAAAACACTCTCTCAATGATCACCCACCAACAATTGTGGGTTCTAGGAATTAAATTACAAGTTTAGAGAGTAAATTACTTACCTTTAGCATAAATTAGAGTGGAAACTAGTAGAAAATCGTCATAGGTCGCTTCTGGTTTTTTAAGAACAAAGTGGAAATGAAATAAATAATTTTGGGGTTTTTACCGACTTTAAAATGCGTCTGTCCCACCACAAAGGGACCATCCCACTCTGGCAGTCCCGCCGTAGCGGCCTAAATTCCACCACAGTGGCTTTAGCACAGACAATTCTTAGTAAAAAGGGCATAACATTTTACTCCAAACTCCAAATGAGAAAAATTTGGTGGCATAGGAAAGAAGATTCATAGATCTTTAATTTAATATATCATGGTCCACCTAATTCATTATAGGCTAAGAGATATGATCATTTGAAGTTGACCTTAGTTTGAACTCAAGACCAAAACTAAATCGAAAAGACACTTTCAACTCAACTTTGAGATAGAAGCATAGTATGACCTTAATTCACAACTAATGCACTCGCATATCAAAAAATTAATCCTAGTCTTATGATGAATGAGATTCGTATACCTTTACTGCAAATATGTTTAGTAACAACGGGCTACGTTTTTACATCTACTTAACTTATTAACTACAAATGCTATGTCTGGTCTTGTGCATTGAGTAGCATACATAAGACTTCCAATACCACTTACATATTCAAGTTGAGCCACAACTCTTCCTTCATTATTAATTAACTTGATGCTTAGATCAAATGGGGTATTAACCTATTTTATATTTAAGTGGCTAAATTTATTTAGCACTTTTTCAATGTAATGAGATTGACTCAATACATATCCCCCATTATTTCTTTTAATCTTAATTTCCAAAATCGTATCAACATGTCCAAGATCCTTCATCTTGAATGAGGAAGATAAAACCTCTTTGTTTCTAAAATACCATTCATATCATTACTTACAATTAGCTTGTCATCAACATATAAAAAAACTAATACTAAATAATTACTACAAATTTTAGTATAAACATATTTATCAGCTATATTATGTTTAAAGCCCGAAGATAAAATTACTCTATCAAATTTTTTATGCCATTGTTTAGAAGCCTGTTTTAGTCCATACAATTACTTAACAAGCTTACAGACTTTATGTTCATTTTTCGGTAAAACAAACCCTTCAAATTTTTCATATAAACCTCATCGAGATCACCATTTAAGAATGTTGTTTTGACATTCATTTGATGAACATGTAAATCGTAAATAGATGCTAAAGCAAATATAATCCTAATCAAAGTTATTCTTGCTACAGGTGCATATGTATAAAAATAATCAATTCCTTCTTTTTATCGATATCCCTTAGCTACTAACCTAGCTTTGTAGGTATGCAAAGTTCCATCTGTATGGTACTTTCTTCGAAATACCCACTTACACCCGATAGGTTCAGAAGTTATGGGCAAGTCAACAAGTTTCCAAGTGTGATTTGACGTTATTGAATCCATTTCATCTTTAATAGCATCTTTCCAACAAGCTGCATTTCTAGAAGTCATAGCTTCTTTATAAGTTTAGGATCATCTTCCACTTGAAGAATAATTGATATTTTTCTCAAAACTATATCTCTCTTACCTTCAAAAAGATTAAAAGAAATACATTGTGAATCAATTTCATTTGATCCAAGCAATTTAGCCTTTCGAGCTCTAGTGCTTCTCTTTTTTTCACTAGGTTGATTATTAACCTCCTGTGAACTAGATTGCTCAACAATCCTTTGAGATGTTTCTTCTATATTTACATCATTTAATGAGGATTGAAATTTCTTATTCGAAGTTAAAAAATATTCAAAAGATTCCACATCTCTAGATTCAATAATCACATTCGACTCTAAATTAAGAAGTCGATAAGCTTTGCTATTTGATGCATAACCAATAAATGCACACTTGATTCCTCTAGGATCCAACTTGGTTCAAGTCAGATCATTATTCTTGTAATATGCAAGACACCCCCACAGTTTAAAAATACTTTATACTAGGTTTTCTTCCCTTCCACAATTCATATGGAGTAATATGATTTTTCTTCATATGAATCCTATTAAATATATGACATGTAGCAAGAAGTGCTTCGCTCCACAAATTAAATGGCAATTCAACATGTAGTAATAAAGCATTAACCATTTCTAAATAAGTTCTATTTTTTCTTTATGCTAAATTATTTTGTTGAGGAGTATAAGGAGAAGAACATTCATGAATAATACCATTTTCTTCACAAAACGTATCAAATTCTTGAGAAAAATATTCCCCTCCTCTATCATTTCTTAGAACTTTATTTTTTTTTACCTAATTGATTTTTCACTTCAACCTTATAATTCTTAAAAGTATTAAAAGCTTCATCTTTTTGTCTCAATAAATATACATAAATATATCTAGAATTATCATCAATAAATGTTATAAAATATCTATTGCCTCCTCTTGTTAGCATGCCATTTAATTCACATATATCAGAATATATTAAATCTAACAAGTTAGTATTTCTTTCAACACTTTTAAAAGATTTCCTAGTTAATTTGAATTTAACACATAATTCACAAATTTTAAATTCATTAAGATCGCACAAAATTAATCTACTTTTAACCATTCGTTTCATAGTACTTAGGCCAACATATGCTAATCTATAATGTCATAAAGAAAATGAATCCTACATATAAACAGAAGAATCATTCTCATTATTAATAAAATTACCAGTTACATACAACTTGACCATTTCATCAGTAGAATAGCTTTTTCCAACAAAGACACCATTTCAGGATAAAATTAATTTTTTCGATTCAATTACAGATTTAATACCCAATTTGCCCAAAAGTGCCCCACTAACAAGATTTCTATTCATATTAGGAACATGTAAGACATTGGTAAAAGTAACCATCTTGCCCGAAGTAAATGTAAGTTCAACATTTTCCTTGCCAAAAACTTTGGACTTTCCTTCATTTCCCATTTGAACCTCTTGCTCATCAATAACTTCTTTATAAGTCTTGAAGAGGGACTTGTCGTAGAAAATATGAACAGTGGCACATGTATCATACTACCAACCAGAAACTTTGCCTTTTATGGCGTAGATCTCACTCACAGTAACAATAATCTCTTCATTTTCTTTTGTTGAATTCACTTCTAGTTTTTGGATCTTTCTAAATCTGCATTCTCTAGCATAATGACCAAATTTTTCATACACAAAACAACCATATTGCTTGGACTTCTTGAATTTCTTTTAATCCTTTTTAGGACCAAGAGAATTTCATTTCTTTGATTTTTCTTTGTCAGATTTGTTTGAGGGTTTATTCAAAGCATTGGCCTTATATTGCCATTATAAGAATTTTCATTCTTATCTCTCTCCCTTGATTCTTCTTCGATTCGAAGGTGCTTTTGAATTTCTTCCAAAGAAAATTCTTTAGAATCATGGAGAATTTTCTTCCTATATCCTTTCCAAGATGTTGACAATTTTGTTATAATTGCTCCAACTTGAAAAGGCACAGGAAGTTCAATTCCTGCAATCCGTAATTGATTTACTATAGCCTATAGTTCATGCACTTGTGCCAAATAGGCTTATCATCATTAAACTTAAACTCAAAATACTTAGAAACAAGAGACTTTTTGGTACCTTCCTCCTCGTCTTTGTATTTAAATTTCAAAGCATTCTAGATTTTATTTGCCAAAGGTTCAATAGTATAGAGATCATAAAGACGATCTGAAAGTGTGTTGAGAATGTGACCTCTACACATGATTTCATATTCCTCTCTCTTTTTTCTTTGTGCCTTAAGTTCTTGAGAATCATCATCCTTTGGTGAAGGAATCAGAGTAAGGTTTGAATCAAGCACATAAAATATCTTCAAAGCAGTTAACATAAACTTTAATTTATCCCTCCATCTTGTGAAATTTGCGCCATCAAATTAATCAAGACGGACAAAATCATTTTTTGGGACATATTGTGTCAGCTAAAGGTGTGAAGGTGGATCCTGGTAAGATTTGTGCTATTGTTGAATGGAAACAGCCTAAAAGTTCAACTGAAGTAAGAAGTTTCTTGGGTTTAGCAGGATACTATAGAAGGTTTGTCAAAGGCTTATCCACTATAGCCTCTCCTTTGACCAAACTCTTAAGGAAGGATGTCAAGTTCATATGGGATGAAAAATGTCAAGAGAGCTTTGAAAAGCTTAAATCCTTATTGACACAAGCTCCTATACTCACTCTACCAACTGAAGGAAAAGAGTATGTGATATATAGTGATGCTTTTCATCATGGTCTGGGTTGTGTCTTGATGAAAGAAGGGAAAGTGGTTTTGTATGCCTCCCGAAAATTGAAACCACATGAATTGAACTATCCTACTCATGACCTGAGCTCGCTGCCGTAGTGTTTGCTTTAAAAATTTGGAGGCATTACTTATATGGAGAAAAGTGTCGCATATTTACTGATCACAAGAGTTTAAAGTACTTGAATACTCAAAAAGAGTTGAATTTGAGACAACATAGATGGCTTGAACTTATTAAAAATTATGACTGTACCATTGATTATCATCTCGATAAAGCCAATGTGGTTGCAGATATTTTAAGTCACAAAGCCTTTGCTAGTTTATCTCTCAGTCCTTTGGCCTTATTTTTTGAATTACGAGCCATGAATGCTTGTCTTGCATTTATTCTGATGGCTCTATTGTTTCTAGTTTGCAAGTCAAGCCAGATCTACTTAAACAGGTGAAAGAAGCACAGAAGTTAGATGAGAAGCTTGTAAAATTGATCAAAGGAGTTCAAACCGGAGGAAATCTTGATTTTAATTTAGGGGAGGATGGTGTTCTATTTTATCTAAATAGGTTATTTGTTCCAAAAGATGACAACTTGAGGAAAGAAATTTTGAATGAAACACATACTTCACCATATGAAATGCATCCTGGAGGTATCAAAATGTACCAAACCATCAAAGAACACTACTGGTGGAATGGTATAAAGAAGGACATTGCGAAATATATTTCTAAATGCTTATCTTGTTAACAAATAAAGGCCGAGCATCAAGTTCCAATAGGGTTATTACAACCTTTATCGATACCTGAGTGGAAATGGGAAAGAATAATCATGGACTTTATTTCTGGGCTTCCATGCACTCAAAGAAATCATGATGCAATTTGGGTTATAGTTGATAGGCTAACCAAAAGTGCTCATTTCTTGTCCATCAGAATGGACTACCCACTTGAATATTTAGCAGAATTGTATGTTAATAAGATTGTGAGGCTACATGGAGTTCTTATTTCTATTGTATCTGACCGAGACCCAAAGTTTACATCTAGATTCTGGACTATCTTGCAAGAAGCTTTGGGAAATAGGTTGAACTTTAGTACTTCTTTCCATCCTTAGACTGACGGCCAATCCGAGAGGTTGATTCAAATCTTGGAAGATATGCTTCGAGCTTGCATTATGAAATTTGAAGGTAGTTGGGACAGACACCTAGCCTTGATAGAATTCGCTTATAATAATAGCTACCAATTAAGTATTGGCATGCCTCCCTACGAAGCCTTATATGGGATAACGTGTAGAACTTCTCTTTGCTGGAGTGAAGTTGGTGAACGAAAACTGGTTGGTCCTGAGATTGTGCAACAAACTGAAGATAAGGTAAAAGTCATCAAAGATCATCTAAAAATTGCTTCGGATAGACAAAATTCTTATGCTAATCTTAAGAGGTGTGAAATTGAGCATCAAGTGGGAGATAAGGTATTTTTACAGATTTCTCCATGGAAGAAGATTATGATATTTGGCCAAAAAGGAAAACTTAGTCCTCGGTTTATTGGACCATATGAAGTGCTTGAGAGAGTTGGTCTAGTTGCATATAAACTAGCTCTTCCACTGGAGTTAGATAGGATCCACAATGTCTTCCATGTTTCTATGCTTAGAAGATATCGCTCAGATCCATCTCATGTTCTTCCTATCTAATCCATGGAGGTAAGTCCTGACTTGACATATGATGAGGAACCTATCCAAATCTTGGCCCATGTGATAAAATAGATTAGAAATAAGAAAGTTTCTTTAGTAAAAGTCCTTTGGAGAAGTCATTCTGGCAAAGAAGCAACCTGGGAGAAAGAAGAGGATATGCGAATTCAATATCCCCATTTGTTTCGAAACTAGCATCAGGTAAATTTAGGGATAAAATTTCTTAAGGGGAAGAGAGTTGTAACACCCCAAAAGCGTTTAGCGAATACTTGAATTTTTGATATATCATATCTTGATAGTAAGGGCATATTTTACTTTGCACTTCCTGAATGTGAACTTGACGACATTTGAAACTTGTTTGAAGTGTTATGGTGTAGCTATATAAATTACTCCTACTATGGTTATCTTATAAAATTTATTAAATGGATTAGATATTTATAAAAGTAGGCAGCCCCTTTTTTTATTTAATTATGTTCATCTTTATCTTACTAAGTTAGATATATACCCTTGGTTCTTTTTCTCTCCACCACCCCTCCAATTTCATTTTCTCCAAGGAAGAAAGACACCAAAATCTCTATTCTCTTATAATATTTATTTACTAAATCAATCATCAAGACTTTCCTTGGTTGAGCCCCAAATAACTTCACACGATTGAAGTAAGTTACAAACCCATTTTGGACTGGACTGCTATTACTTTTTTTTAGCATAATTCCTTTTATAAAGCTCCTCTTTAAGTGATTCAAGATGGTATAGAACTATATTTCATAGTACTACAACTTTAGTTCAGGCACCAAAATCCATTTTTTCTTATATCTACTCGAAAATGTGCGGGAAAGTAAAGGGAAGGTGCTGCCCAAAATTCTATTTTGCAAACCCTACATGTACTGCTGTTAGTATTTTAAGCATATATTTTCTGTAAATAACTTCTATAGGGTGATTCTAATATCCATGAAACCTCAAAACATATATGTACAACTTTTATTAAGGCCACAAAGTCTATTTTTGTCGTTTATCCCTTTGAAATTGAGTGACGATACATGATAGTAGTACTATCTAAAATTTCTGTTTTAACAGTTTTGGTTGATTTTCACTGATTTTCCTATTTAGTTTTGATGTGCTGAACCATTGAACTTAAGTAGATATTTGATTGTGTATTTATGGTATGCTCTTGTACAAGCCTAGAAGAATTGTTTGGCGCAGATGATTCAAACATTGCAAATTATGGTAGAACTTATGTTGTGATAAAACACCAAGGTTTGTGTATAAACTTGAACTTGAAATATCTTTATCTTCTGGAATTTTTAAAATAGCTTAATAGGTTGCTTCCTTACTCTTCATCTTGTAGCATTGTATGGTTATTATCTCAAGTATGGTAGAGTTTTTGCTAAATCACTCACTTGTACGAATTGCTTGATCATTTTACATTCTTGTTGGGACATTGTCCTTCTTGTTGCGGTGACTTATCATCTATATAGGCATACCTCTTGATTCGGATCTTTTCTATCTTGACTTTGGATTTGCATTTCGTGTTGATGATGGACTTTTTTCCATTCTCGATTACAAGTGGGAAGCCACTTTCAACATGACTCGTGATCCTCTTGATTATTGGGTGACAACCCTTCTTGCTTTGGGGCTTCAATCCTTCTTGATATGGGATTCGGTCCATCTTGATATTGATTATGCTTAATGTTATGGCATGACTTACATATTGGGTGAAATTGGTTATTGGACAAACTCTCTTGAATTGATTTATAAGCTTTCTTGACACTTGAGCCTTCGAATATGGATATCAATATTTTGAAACTCTTCAAGGTTTGATATTTGGTATTTTAATATACTTGGTTACTTGATTTTTTTTGTATCATTGATCTACCTACTATGGATAAGGGAATTGGAGAATCTAATGGCTCCAAGTCCTAGGTTTATGCACCACTAAGCTTTATGCTTAGCGATAGTTATTTTCTATCGTAGATAATATTCAGGAAGAGAACTGAAGGTGGCCATTTGGAGTAGCATTTTTGGGAGCTTTAGTGAAGATCACATTTGAATATACATCTAGGTCTTATAAAATTTTGGGGACTTATACATGATCCATATGTCACACTTATGTATGAAATCCCGGAGGCTTGTTGAACACAAGACCATATGCTTGTAACTTGAACTTGGAGACATGTTTTACTATTTTAGAGTGTACTTTCAACCCAAGTCATGCCATGTACTGTGTTTATATTTTTTCTTGTAATTATGTACAACAAAAGATGCTAGTTTCTTTGATAATTGCAAGTTTGAGTTTCATGTTTCTTATGGAACCAATAGTGGCATTGATTTGAAAATATAAATTCCTAAACAAAGTTCTTAAATGTGGACTACTTGAGAAAGGCATTACCATCTTAAATTGATACTCTAATAGTGTATTTCATCTAAGAAATTTTTTGGGGGATACAATGGAAAAAGAATATCTTTTGGCATAAATTCCTCCTAAACATTTTAAGTATTAAATTAGCTTTTGTTTTGTAAGTGGTATCCTCCCAATGGGATGCTACGCGATATATTTTCTACTGGTTAAGACTTCTTATAGTGACGAAGATTATACTAAGTTGTATATTCGTGAGTTGGTAAGACTTTATGGTGTCCTCGTGTATATTATATCGAATAGATGTAATCAATTCACCTCATATTTTTGGAAGTCATTTCAAAAAGGTCTTGGTACGAAAGTTAAGTTAAGTACCGCTTTTTACCCTCAAGCCGATGGCTAAGCAAAAAGAACAATTAAAACTTTCGAGGATATGTTGAGGGCATGTGTCATTAATTTCACAAGAATTTGGGATGAGAATTTACCATTGATTGAGTTTTCCTATAACAATAGCTATCACTCAAGCATTAAAATGGCTCCTTTTGAAGCTTTATATAGGAGAAGATGTAGGTCCCCTGTGGGATGGTTTGAAGTGGGTGAGATGGCATTGATTGGTCTCTATTTGGTGATAGATGCTATGGAGAAAGTAAGGTTTAGAAGATAAAAATTAAAGACAGATCAAAGTCACCAAAACTCATATTCGGACATAAGAAGGAGAGACCTTGAATTTAAAGAGGATAATTGGGTCTATTTAGAGGTTTTGCCCATGAAGGTTATAATGCGTTTTTGTAAGAAAGGAAAACTGAGTCCTAGGTATGTAGGACCTTAAAAGATCTTGAAGCGGGTTGGTAAAGTAGCATATGAGTTAGATTTGCCATTGGAGTCCGCTATGGTTCATCTGGTGTATCATGTATCAATGTTGAGGAAGTTTGTGGGTGATCCAAATTCTATTGTGCTAATAGAAAGTGTGAGTGTTGAAGAGAACTTGACTTATGAGGAGGTTCCGGTTGAGATTTTAGACCGCCAAGTTAGAAAGTTGAGGAACAAGGAAGTTGCATCCGTTAAGGTCTTAAGGAGGAATCAAGAAGTTGAGAGCGCTAGAAGGAAAGCAGAAACGGACATGAGGAAATTATATCCTTACCTCTTTCCTTTTGATCCATCCTAAGGTACTTAGTCATCTATACAGAAATCTTCCAAACCCCTATGTTTCAACTTCTCCGGGTCATGACATATACATGCATACCATGAAAATGATTTTTAAATGATGTTGATATTTAGAAGTTGCATTGTTTCATTCATGTTGGGTTGTCATATAATCACTCTACTTTACCCAATCTAGCTTCCATCTCATTCGAGAATGAATGTTTCCAAGGGGGCGATGTTGTAATACTTCAAGTATGTGAAAGTTATAATATGATATGAGGAAATTAATTAACCTTGTTGAATTCATTGATGGGTCAAGGGTGATTTTAATTAAGGGCATTATAGACGTTTCCTTATTTTAAGTAGAGAATAAACCTAGACAATTTTGGGGCTAGGTTCCTAACCTATTTAATCCCTAAAGCTCTAAAATTTCCTTATTCATTCACAATTCACCCATGATAAAATTCTCTCTCTACAAAAGACTCTCAAGACCTCTATTGAAAACCAAGCAAGGATTGTCTCAAATTCTCCATTAATCTTCAAGTTTTCTTCAAGATTCTTCAAAATTCTTATTAAACGTATACGAGTTTCATCCATGGGTACCCTTCACCCATGGAGTTTCAAGAATTATTCAAACTTTCCATGAATTTTAATTACATCATAAATCTTCTCAATTTCAAATTTCAATTGCATGAACTATGATGTATTTTGTGAATTCAAATCTATTTTAGTATGGTGATAATAATAATTGCATGGAATTGATAGTTTTTTTCAACATATAATCACTACATTGCTATTTAGGGCATAGAATCTCATTGTGGGTGATGAGTACCTTTTGAAAAATGCTGAAAATCTGGAATTTAGTCGAAGAAATGCTAGGGCGGTGCGCCACCATCGTCCCAGGAACAACCCCTAGTAGTTTAGGGGCTGGGGTGGCATGCCAGCAGTGCGCCAAGCCCTGGTCTCTAAAGTTTGAGACCTGGGGCTGCGCGCCAGCAGTGAGCCACCGCCCTGATTCTTCCCTACACTAATCATTTTATGTATTTGATCCATACCTTTCATCAACTACTCTTTCAAGTGCATGAATTACGTTTCAATAATGATTTAATCTCTCTCATCTAAGTATGAATTACTACTAGATTGCATGATGTTAACTTGGTTTACAAAGACTCACTCATGATGTTACTTTCAAGTATGACTATGCAAGTATGATTTATAAAGAGTTTGAATATGAATGAGATATGAGATATAATGAGTTTGAACCTGGATGTTCCAATGATGTTTTAAGAAGTTATTATGATATGATAAGGACAATTCTCACACAATCATGATTAAGCTGGTAATAAGTACAATTCTCACCAAAGTATATGGATTCTTATGAATCACTAAAGTTAATGAGCTACTCTAATGATTATCTTCATGATGATATATTAATGTTTTTAATGAATTCCTTTGGGATACTGACTAAGCACCGAGATGACTATTAAGTGGGGTTTGGTCCGATAACGCATTAGTTACCCAAGGAAATCCTAGTAGCAACTTATAGTCCATATCTACGTTAGCTAGTGGATCCACACATAGTAAAGTTAAATTAGTGCCATGACGGAGTATACCCTGGCAAGGTCGCCTCCCCCTTCTTGATGTGGAGATCACCGGATTCTATGTTATAGCTCTCATGGTCTTAAATGTCAGTTAAAGGCCTTATCCCACACAAGTTATATGAAATGATGTAACTTTTACTATGTAGTTTATGATGCGTTGACCTCATGCTTTCAATATGAATTCAAATGTTTTTAAATCTTATCCTTTCTTCTCATTATATTTGTGTCGTACATCATATTTTCATGATCCAAAATTGGGTGTGATGACACTCACCTAACCCACCAAGACGAGTTAGTCTAAGAGTCCAATCACTCAAAATAAAATGCACTAAAAGCGGAGATATAAAGTCTAATACGACATAGATAAGGATAAGAAAAAAAAATAGATTCTAAACCACCCAAGACTTGGTATCACATATACAAGCACTATTTCAACATAAATGAAAAAGGTACAAGTCTATATGTCTCAGTCCTCAAGTAGAATAAAGTATAAAGTAAATAGGCGGCGAGAGTCTGCCGAAGAAAACAAGCTGCTACCTCTCACGCGTCCAGAAGTTCAGCCCAATCAACAGAAGTACTGATAGCAGGACATGCCAAGCTCAGATCTTAAATAGATGTAGAAGTAAGGGGTGAGCACCAATACGGTACTCAGCAAAATTGAAACTAAACCCTAAGTAAAGCAATGCGGAACACAGATACTCCTAACATCCCAACCACAATCCTCCACAACTACATACTTGCACTCAGACTACCTAATCTATACAATTTATATCACAATTATACCAGAATATTAGACAGTCCACAAGTAGAATTTACATATACGTTCTTACCATCATACTCAGGAAATCACAAGAAATCTTAATTATAATCAAATAAAAGATGAAATAGATACAAATGCAATGTCAATTAATCATGATGCATGTTTCTCATATGATACACATCCGCTGATAAACTCATACCGGAACCCATGGGGGCCTCATACAGACTATGTATTCACCGAAAGTGACCTCAGGCAATATCTGCCGGAAGAGACCTCGGCCATAATATCCACCGAAAGAGACCTTGGCAATCGGAAAAGACCTCGGCAAATCACCTCGACTAGTAGAAACCTCCGTCCCAAAATCCAGTACCTCACTCATATCATTTCTCAGTCATCACAGATAAGTATATTCACAAGTAATAAGTAAAACTAGAAAAATTCACATAAGATGTCATATAGTCCACAATGACATAATAAGTCAATGTATCGTAATTCACAACACTTAGAAAATTATCCATATCTAAATTCCACTATCATACTTCAAATCATATAATTCAACTCAATCTAATAACCCAACACACCATAATTCCCTCATATAAGAAAATACAAGGTTCAACATGCTTAACAAAGGGTAGAATTCCACTTGCCTTAGCCAAAAATCACGAACAATTTGAACTTAAAGCTTTTTCTCTCTGATGATACTCCAACTTACCAATATCTAATCAAATATAGACTCATAATCATATTTTGAAACTATTGACACAAAAATCAAGCAATTCGGGTGAAAAGGGTAAAATGATCAAAAATCCTATATTGGAAAATGAACTCAAAATCTGGATATTTTTAGATGAAAACATTCTTCAAGTAGTCAGAAATCTAATGGTGAAAACCATTTCAAAAATGAGGTTAAAATGAGTTCCAAATCCCCATTTCTCCTTCAAAAGTTCATGTTCAAGAAAACTCAAAATCTCCAATTTGAAATCCACAATTTGAAGTTAAAATCCAAAAATATTCAATGAAAATTGAAGAAAAGTGTTAGAAATACATTATCCAAGAGTTTTGTCGCAAGAAACTTTGAAGAAATCTCCTAAACCAAGATTGAAAATGTTAAAAATGGTGAAAATACCTTAAACCTCGTCTAAACCCTCTTAGATGTCGCTTAAGCGACTGAGTCTTCAGTTTTGCGGAGGTTCTCTTTCTCAAACCCCGCCTAAGTGAGCCTCTTCTCTTAAGCAATGGGTCGCTAAAAGTGAACCTGGTCTACTTAAGAGAACCCTGCACTAGCACTAGAAAATTTAACTTAGTTAAAACTCAAGCCTCCGATCGAACCATCGGGATTTGTATGGCACCCAGTATACACAAACTAGATACACAACACCACTAAATTTGATGTTCTGGACTCAATAGAATTATCATATTTTGAATTCGAGGTCTTCTTAATACGAAATTTGATAAACCGCAACTCAACTAGCTTCGACAGTTGAAATACTCAAAATACCCTCGGGACCTCTAAAATTACAATAACGCCATTTCTAGCATTAGAATCATCCCAAAACTATTAGAACCATCAGAAATTCAATCTGAGCACGAACCCAAATGTTGACCAAAGTCAAACTTTGATCAAACGATAACTCAATTTCCAACTTCGAACCTAAAATCCACGTTTCAACTCCGAATTTGATTCTGACAACTCTCCTAGACCAATTTCCACATTTTAAAACTATTAGAATAAATTGAATTTGATTCTGAGACTCAAAAGTCCAAATGACTCCAAGACTCAAAATTTGACAACTTAAGCCTTTAAAACTCATTTCTTTAGTAAAACCTCAATTTTTCATAAGATTTTCAAAAATCAGCTTTCAAACCCAATCTAAAATAACTCGGGGCAACTTAAAAGAGGGGTAAAACTATAATTTTATCAAAAATATCAAAAATGATCTTTTGAGTCATTACATCATCCACCACTAAAAATTATGTTCGTCCTCGAACATAAGTAAAAAAAGAAGGATACTCGACGCTACCAAGAGTCCGAGGCGTAACCTCCAAGTTCGATATTTTCTTTCCCCCAAGTGAACTCAGCCTTAAACCATATCATCAGGATCAACTATCAAAACTAAACTTCTGAATCAAAATTAAAAAATCTACATACCAGGAGTGATTACGAAGTGATGGGATAATCCATGAATCGAACCTGAATCTAAACTCTCTAAATCACATCACAACCATTGGGATGAACCTTTTTTCCCACGTTACCATGAGAAGATGATTAACTACTACCTACTAAAACCCATAATGAATCCAGAACCAACCACCAAACATGCATAATGTATAAACCCATATCTAATCTTAGTTATATTTCCTTTTCTAAACCTAATATTTCCACAAGCTTTATTTATAAACACCTAATCTTTAGACAATGTATACTCTTCAAGGGAAAACCCAATTAATTTGATCCAAAGAAAGAGATGATCAAGTAACCACCTGATGAACAATACATCCAAGAATACAAAACCTCTAATAACACCGCTGAAAAATTAAAACAATAGTTGTGATTGTAGTTAATTCCCAAAAGGAAGAACTAGGCCCAATGATCCTACAAGTATCAAATCACACTAGCTGAAAATGTCCTCAATGACAAGGTATAAACCAAGATCGTCGAGAAACTGTAATATGTAAGGTAGCTCTTCTATAATTCTCTTAAGCAAGATGACACTTGCAGAATTTCTAAAAACCTTCAACTGCCACAAGGTAATGCCAAATCCGCCACGTCTGAACTAACTAAACCATCATCATCTTACCCTACCAAAAAGGTCATGGATTGGTAAATCCGATCCACTATTAGGAATCCATACACTAAATAAAAACACTCCATGAATCATAGACAGAAAATTATACGCTAAACCTGTCTGAAACAAGGTAGATGGTCACATAAGGATATATGGAATCAAAGTCGAATATCATAAGATATTCCTTCCATAGTGTCCATAACACACATTCCCATTCTCTCGACTCCACAATCAGCCATCCTGGTCTCATAACAATCATAGAAACACTCAATGTATCAACTTTCTCATTCTCTCTACAATACTCCAGTAAAGCTAACACTGCCAATACTACTAAACATCATAGTCACACCGATCAGTTACTTTACTTCTCAAACTGTCACTAGTATCAAGGTCCTCTTAGTAACACATTGTGATCTCTAAAAATTTGAACTATGAACCTCTCTCCTTCCATTTAAGCATCTTATGATAGGTACGGGTCTTAACTAATTGCTAAACTCCAAGTTTCAAATCTCATAGTACCCATCTATTAAGATAGAGCTATTAAAACACGACTAATATCAATTCCACATAATCTTACACTTACCCAATTTCAACTACTATTCAACCATCTATACTTCATGCCAAAACTTAGAGAAATTCTTGGTCACCCCGATAGTTAGAAATTCTTGGTCACCTCGACAGCTTCGCATATTATGAGCACGCAACCCCAATGTACCATCATGTGAATATGTATCGCATCACAATAATTTGTGTAGTCCCATCAATTGAGTAGTATTAATCCAACTTGAAATCTTTAATAACCACAAAGAGATATAAGCCCTTCCTGCAGCGCGCCCATAAGTCGTATACAATAAGTTGAGCATTCTAACCGCACATAAAATACAAAATATTCGATACCTTACTGTTTGTCACCCAATATAAAACCAAACCAAACCTTCAGAAAGTCGTTGATGACCCATCATACATCCATGCTCAACCAGCCCACCTTACATTATCATATCTGAACTCATAGGCGAAAACCTATACAACCTTCAACTTTGAACCTAGGGATCTACACCTGAGGTCTTATTTCTTTGCTTGTATCTACCGCACATTACGACCAGCAAATTCAAACTCTTAACTCATACTCATGAACCAATACCAAATGCTTGAAATCTTTGATGCACCAGACTGGTGTTCCTTTCCTTAACTCATTTATCATCAATATTTCTTAGCCAAACATCCACAACGTATTACCTCTTACCTTAAATCAAACTTATCAAATAAAGAATTCATCAAACTTTTTTACAACTGAAAGTAATAACTCCACACTCAAATCATGCACAAGTTGCTCTAACTGCTTAATAATTCCACAATCAATAATTCCTTACCTTGCTAAGCCATACCTTAACAAAACCAACTACCACGAAGGTAGACATTATGATGCAAAACTTTAATTTTATCCCAACCATGCAAACCACTCCCTTTATCAGTCGACATTAGTCCATACCTTGAAGATTTTATATAATCGCACACTTTACCTATCATTAAACACTTATACGTCAATCTTGCCATGTCCCTCATTAAGATGCCAAAATCATGCCAGTCATCAAACTCAATATCTCTATAAAATTTGCCACGATGCTAGAGCTGAGTGTCCGTAGACTCCACTCTCAAAGCATACTCAACCTGGCTGATGAACATCAGGTGCTATTTCGATAACTAGAACAAGGCAGATAAGGCCACACATTTCTAAACCCAACTCTCCAACTCCTCTAAGTTAAATCCTTGAACTTTGTGATCTTTGTAAGTATTGTTGTCCTTGCTTCATTCCAAAGGCCAAACTACATCCCTGAATTCCATTATAAGTTAAAAAAAATTTCAATTCTACTCGAGTAATCTCCAACACATCGTACCACCTTCCATATATCTACATTACTCATCAAGTAGTAGCAACCACGACGTTCGATACTCAAAGGTTGTTATTATCATACTGGACCCTGTTAACTAAAAGCCATTACTACATTGTTGCAACCTAATCATAGTCCATCTCGAACTCTATTACCATGCTTAACAGCTTTTGCCATCATCACAAAGTTAATACTATCGTCAGCGTGATATCTCAAACTCAAAGTACAGTCGAGTCCCATAAATTAACCAATTTTCATATGTACTTTCTCCTTGGTATACTTACTTGCCTTTCATACAGGTATACTCATTGGGACTTTTCATACCCATAAGCATGTCATTTCAATATCAGTCTACTCCTTTTGTCTTATCATGAGGTCACCAGTCCCCAATTTAACCATGTCAACTCAAATATCACACCTTACCGAAAAGATGGAACAACATCGATTCATTCAATCCACCACTATAACTTTCCTTATAAATAATGCTTAATCCAAGAGTTCATAGTAATAACTACTTGATTTCTCAGCTGAGAATGCAATATTAACCTTGTTACCCGAGTAGGTAAAACAACTGATAACTCCATAAATGTCTCTATTTCTATGAATCACTAGTATCACACCGTGAATATCTACTAAATTCACCACTATATCACATCATATCCATTGAGAAGGACATACTCAACTAACCCGTATATTTATACCCATTGAATAGCTACAAAATATTATCAAAGCATTTCAGTCTCTAGCCAAAAGTGATATGCACCATTCCGTAAGCCAGGTCTGTAACACCCCCTAAAATGTTATTGATTCATGGATCCTTTCATTCATGAAGTCCAAATGAATTATCAAAGTTTTTTATTTAATTCAAGCATGAAAATTTATGGGGTTTTATATCATGACTCCAAATGCATAGACTATTAAATATTTGAAGTTTAATCAGCTATCTTATATTAGCTTATGTTGGCTCTTAAATGCATTAAATTATTGATTTATCAAAGGTCCTTATATGAAGGCATGAAAAAGTTTTAAAGTATTTTAATCATAATTATATTCTCTCATACCTAAAGTATTTTGATTATATTATGTTCTCTCATGCCTAAGGTATTTTGATCATAATTATGTTCTTCCATGCCTAAAGTATTTTGATTATATTATGTTCTCTCATGCCTAAAGTATTTTGATTATATAAATTGTATTTATTTTCTTTAATCTTTACTCTAATGTATGTAAGACTTCAATGAGAGTATTCCTTCCTGTAACACCCTTTAAAACGTTGTATGTGGTATTTCAATTCTCGACGAAAATGATACTGCTTCTATATTTTAGGCATAACTTTTCATAGAATAGTCCAAATTAGGTGATTCAAATTTCTAAATAACTCCAATGACACTACCTATAATTTCATGAATACCATATATCAAGATTCGGAGGATAAATAGGTTAAATAAATTAATTTTTGCAAGCCATAGATCTGTGATGAAATAGAGTGTTTGTAGAATAAAAATCATATCTCACGGTAGGATGCTCTAAATTGGTTGATTCTTGATTGATATGACACTAGACTTCTAGATCTACAATTATTATGAAGACACCAAATCCTAAGTAAGAATTTATCTTGTTCAAACGCAGCTACAAAAAAGAATATTCTGTTAAAAGAGAGCTCATCTCACCTACCATGGAAAGATCTAGAACCATTTGACATCATCCATGACATCAAAATTCTCCATTGAATTTTGAAGATCATCCTTTGTAATTATTTTTATTTATTGTTAAGTCCCTCCTCCACACCTATAAATACCCACCTTATTTCCTCATTTTATTCATCAAGCTTTCTGAAGTAACTCTTTTCTCTATACACTTGTTTACTTATTTTCAAACATAGTTTTAGTTTTAGTAGTATAGAAATATTATTTCGGTGATTCTTATACTTTGGGTAGTACACAAAATGCTCTGGCCAGAAAAAAAGACTAGGAGTTTAAGAGTGTTCCAATTTAGAGTAAAGCTTTGGATTTCAGGTATGTAAGGCTATTCATAGAATTGGATTGAGTTCGTCCATGCACCCAATATTTAAATTCATCGTAAATTGAGTTATAGTTAAGTTTTACCCTAATCTTGAATTCTAAATGAATTAATTCTTCTTCTATTGAGTTAGATATATTTATGCATTGAGATTATTGTTATTTTTATCTCTTATATTATTGGAATTATTGTTCATGGCTACTTTCCCATGAACCCTAATTGATTTGATGTTCATAAATATTTCTACACGTATTTTGAGTAAAGATATTGGCTTTTAATATTCATTGACAAAAAGAGTGATTTGAATTAATACTATATATGTATTTAATTGAGTTTTGAAAGAGCAAAAGAATTAAGTTTAAATGAATTTGATTAAATGATGTTTAGAGCAAGATATTTTGATGAGATGCAAATGATGTTTTGAAGTGTAATAATTGATGAAGAGGTAATGAGATGATTTTGATGTTTTAAATAAAATTCCAATAAGACTAGATGATGATATTAATATGAGCACATATTTTGGGAGTAGTATTGAGCACTGAGTTGGATAAGAGTTTAATTGATTCAAATCTCAAAACTCGTAGCCAGTATAGGATGGAGGCTATGCCTCTTAAGTACCAAAAAGAGAACTTTAATGATTGGATCCAAGATGGTGATGTCCTTTATCCTGGCAAGGTATTGGATGGATGTGGAAACGACATCACTTTGTTGTATCATCACTAGTTCATAAGTGATGGTTGTCGATTAGAGAAACTCCCAACTGAGTAAGCATTTCTTATTTTTATTATTATTAAACTTGCATTACATATTGATGTTGAGTTCTGAGTTGAGTCTTCCTGAGAGGAGTTTTTTGATATCTGTCCTTACTTTCCTGCCATTTTACATACTCGTACATTTCACGTACTGATGTCATTCGACCTGCATCATTTTATGATGTAGATACAGGTGCTAGAGATCCTTAACAGGCGCATCATTGAAAATTATTATTTTTCAGCTATTTGGTGAGTTCTTCTTATATTCGGAGGAACTCTTTATCCTTTTATTATTGTTGAGTATTATGTTTCTGTTGAGGTAGCCATGGCCATGTCATTGAGACCATCTGATAGTGTTAAAGGCTTCATAGACAAAATTTGATGATGTAATTGGAGTAGTTCTTCTTTGAAACTACTTCTAAGAATTTCTTTCTTTCATTTGATGTTGATGGTGGAGAGCCCACATAAGTATTCTTATTTTCACTTAAGTCTTCCACCGATAAACGAATAAGTGATGAGACCAAGTGGTTCTCTCAGAGGCCAGAGATAGTTTCTGAGTGTCGGCCATGCCTAGGATACTCTCTCGGGGCGTGACAAGGTCGATAGCAAAAGCAACACAACCCATAACTTTACCTAATTAAACACAGGTATCTCGACAGTAGACATGTCATTAACTTTCCTGATATACACAAAATCCACTCTATAAAATTTCCATAGAAATTCTAGTGTCGATTGACATAACATCATCATCATCATCATACACCATGCAACCTATCCTTTTATGACGAATTTGATAGTCTGTAGTCCCCAAAGTCACAATGCTCACCGCATACTCATTCCCCTAATTATACCATTTTTTATTGTCAAACCACTTTAGACGTCGAATATGCTATACCCATGCTATTTTTCATTGCTGAATAATAACCATACAGGATGAGATGTTCATGAGTCTCTTAATAATTGTTCATCTTTCAATGCCATAACCTCGAAACATATCATTGAACCACAACCTTACTCATTCCTTTCGAGTCGTAGAGCATTCCAAGTCAGACCACACATCATTCCCATAATTATATCACTTCCACTTCAATGCTAGATCTGACACTAACACCAAGCGACGACACCTTAATTGCTCACATGCAGGACCAAGTATGATTCATTGCTATAAGAGAGAGGGCGGAGTGAAATGATAGGAATTAGATCGGATCAAGGACGCATAATAGAGAATCAAAAAGTGAAGGTATTTTCTAACATTCTTCATAGCCTCTCGAAGATAAGTACAGACATCTCCATACCGATTCTCGAAATTCTACTTATACTTGGCTTGTACATATTAGACATATGAACCTGGGCTCTGATATCAATTTTTTATGATCCGAAATCGGGATTGATGGCACTCACCTAACCCACCAAAATGAGTCAGCCTAAGAGTCCAAACACTTCAAAATAAAAGACAGTAAAAGTAGAAATGTAAAGTCTAATATGACATAAATAAGGATAAGAAAAAAACAGATTTTAAACCACCTAAGACTTGGTATCACATATACAAGCACTATTTTAACAGAAATGGAAAAAGTACAAGTCTATATGTCTCATTCCTCAAGTAAAACAAAGCATAAAGAAAATAGGCGGCGAGAGTCTGTCGAAGAAGCCCAACCAACAGAAGTACTGAGAGCAGAAAATATCGGGCTCAAATCCTACATAGATGTAGAAGTAAGGGGTGAGCACCAACAATACGGTACTCAGCAAAATGGAAACTAAATCCTAAGTAAAGCAATGCGAAATACAGATACTCCTAACATCCCAACCATAATCCTCCACCACTACACACCTGCACTCAGACTATCCAATCTATACAGTTTATATCATAATTATATCAGAATATTAGATAGTCCATAAGTAGAATGTACATATACGTTCTTACCACTATACTCAGACAAACACAGAAAATCTTAATTATAATCAAACAAAAGATGAAATAGATACAAATGCAATGTCAATTAATCATAATGCATATTTATCATACGATACACATCCGTTGATCACCTCAGACCGAAACCCATGGGGGACTCACATAGACCACGTATCAGCCGAAAGTGACCTCAGCCAATATCTGCCGGAAGAGACCTCAACCATAATATCCACCAAAAAAGACCTTAGCCACCGAAAGAGACCTTGGCAAATTACCTCGACGGGTAGAAACCTCCGTCACAATATCCAATACCTCACTCATATCATTTCACAGCCATCAACGATAAGTATATGCACAAGTAATGAGTGAAACATGATAAATATTCATATAAGATGTCATATAGTCCACAATCACACAATAAGTCAATGTCTCGTAATTCACAATACTTAGACAATTATCCCTATCTGAATTCCACTATCACACTTCAAATCATATAATTCAACTCAATCTAATAATCCAACACACCCTAATTCCCTCACATAGGAAAATACAAGGTTCAATATACTTAACAAAGATTAGAATTCCACTTGCCTTAGCCAAAAGCCACGAACAATCCAAACTCAAAGCTTTTCCTCTCCGACGATACTTCAAATTACCACAATCTAATCACATATAGACTCACAATCACATTTTTAAACTATTGACAATAAAATCAAGCAACTCGGGTGAAAAGGATAAACTGGTTAACATAAAATGTCAAAAAATGAACTCAAAATCTGGATATTTTTAGATAAAAATATTCTTCAAGTAGTCAGTAATTTAATAGTGTAAACTATTTTTAAAACGAGATTAAAATTAGTTCAAAATCCCCATTTCTCCTTCAAAAATTCATGTTCAAGAAAAATCAAATTCTCCAATTTGAAATCCACAATTTAAAGTTAAAATCCGAAAATATTCAAAGGAAATTGAAGAAAATCTTAGAAATAAATTATCCAAGAGTTTTTTTGCCGCAAAAAACCTCAAAGAAATCTCCTAAACCAAGCTTGGAAATGTTAAAAATGGTGAAAACACTTTAAACCTCGCCTAAACCCTCTCAGATGTCGCTTAAGCGACTGGGTCTTTGCTTTTGCGGAGGTTCGTTTTCTCAAACCCCGCCTAAGTGAGCCACTTCGCTTAAGCGAAGCTTCGCTAAAAGCAAACCTGGTCCGCTTAAGCGGACCCTGCACCAGCACCAAAAAATTTAACTTAGTTAAAACTCAAGCCTCCGATCGGAGGCTCAAAATTTATTCGGGACCCCGTATACACATACTATTTATGCAAACCTACTAAATTCAACATTTCTGACTCAATGGAATCGTTGGATTTCGAATTTGAGGTCTCCTTGACCCGAAATCCGATAAGTCGCAACTCAACTAGTTTTGACACTTGAAATATCCAAAATACCCTCAAGAACTCTTAAAATTACAATGAAGCCATTTCTAGCTTTATAATCACTTATCAAAGCATTAAAAACATCAAAAATCCAATATGAGCACATGAACCCCAAATGTTGACTAAAGTCAAACTCGTATCAAATTTTTAACTCAATTTCCAACTTTGAACCTAAAATCTACGTTTCAACTCTAAATCTGATTCCGACAACTCTCCTAGACCAATTTCCACATTTTAGAACTGTTGAAATTGACGAAATTTCATTCCGAGACTTAAAACTCCAAATGACTCTAAGACTCAAAATTTGACAACTTAAGCCTTTAAACTCATTTCTTTAGTAAAACCTCAACTTTTCACAAGATTTTCAAAAATCAACTTTCAAACCCAATCTAAAATGACTCGGGGTAATTGACGAGAGGGGTAAAATGATAATTTTTATCAAAAATGACATTTTGGGTCATTACACTTATGCACATATTGCTCATGTTCTTATTTCATTGGTCATGCATTTATCTCACATACTTAGTACATTCAAACTTACTAACACATATTTTGCCTACATTGTATCTAAATGTAGGGGTCGAAGATCATATCCATCCTCCACGTGGTTAGAGTTGAGTTGCTATATTCCACTATTGGTGAGTCCTCATTTGTCGAGGACAAGGTTATGAGTTTCTTCATATCAAAGACTATATTTCTCATTGAGGGTGACCTAAGGACTTGTCTTAGCCCCCGGCCATATTGTCTATGTAGAGGCTTGTTGAATGTCTTGTATATTGGCTTATGTTGTCATTTTAACTTGACTGTGGTACTTCCACAAATTTCTTCTAGTCTAATTGAGTTGATGCTTACTATGCCTTGTATGTGTTTAAGTATGATACGTAAGATGTCTTGGTTGGAGTCCTTTGGGGTTTTGAATCGCCATGTCACGCATAGGCCCTAGTTTGGATCGTGACATGATGATATGATCGTTGATGAAAATGATGAATAATCGACTCAGAGTAATAATATTGCTTCGTCTTCTCAGTCATCTGATCTAGAAATTAAAGCTTGTCGGAAAGAATTTGTTCGTAGAATGTGGGAAGATTTTATAAAAGAATGATTTTTTATTATCTCCTTCGAAAGAATAGTTTGAGTGACAAGATTGGAAAAAAGAATAATTTGCTTTAAATTCGATTAATGTAATGCTCTTGCCTATATTGTTATTTTATTGTTGTTGATTGTTATCAATTATGTTATAAGTTTTTTTTAATGGAACATGTTCCTTATAAAATAATAACACAAACTTATGGGTATTTTTAATAATTTTTAGAACTTACATGTAAAAAATAATATTTTTTGAAATTTCACCAAAACTTGAAAAAATTTGTGGCCAAACGCATGGTTAAACTTCATCAAAATTTCTCCCAAGAATAACTTGCTAAAAATATTTGTAAACCAGGGGTCAAACAACACCCAATTCTTGGTATTTTATGTAACTATAGGTGTTATTATTCAATTTCACATGCTTGATATAAAAAAAAAATAGTTCAAATTTTATCTACCCATTATAAGTCCCCTGCGAGGTCTGTAACTAATGGTATGAGACTTGTTTGAGGTGATGAGATGGCATAAATTACTAAAATTGAATAAATAAAATATCTCTAGATCTACACACGAAGAGCCATATAACGCATGACCATTCTGTGGGATCAAAACATGATAATTCCAATGCTACGGTGCTATGATTATGCGTAGACAACACCTAAGAAAAATCCTGAATTAATTTGGCTCTATGATTATATATCACACAACATCTTGAGAAAATTGTCAGGTTTATCTAGTGCGCTTTCTGTGTGACGCATAATGTATTTCCAAACCTAGATTTTTCAGAAATATATATAAAAAAAAAGACATTTTGTAGAAAGAGAATTCACATAATTCTATAACATATTATAGAGTTTTCGATGGGGAAAAGTTTTCTGGAGCTTCCCCAACCCAAAGTAAGAACGCAATCATACTAGGATTATTAATTTCAATGACGTGTGAGATGAAACCAATCACATTCATTTGACTTCCAATTTCTCCAAATTTAATCGTTCATTTGCAATTAAAATAGATTTCTAATTAGGCCATTAAAGAGTCACATTCTCCAAGTAATAACTATGAATATAATTGGAATATATTAATAATAAATATGTTGTCAATGTTACTGTTACTGAATTTTGTATTATGTTCTCACCAGGTGAAGATTGATGGTGAAAACGTAGAGCCGGACAAGCCGGCAAGGCTAAGTGACATCCATGACATAGTCGTCCACACAAGACCTTTCAACAAGTATTGTTTTCATTTATTAAATTTTAAAAATCTCTAAACAAGAAATGATGTTGAAGCTAAGTCACAAGGCTGTAATACATTATTTAGTCTGAGACAATATATATATTAACTTAGACATTTTGCTAGTGCATTTTTCAAGGAGGAATGCACTTCAAAAGCTGTTCTATTGACACTTGATAGACTGATGACTATCAATTTAGTAAAATTACTTGTATTGGTCAATTTATTCATATATTTGACATTCCATCTTCTGATCCGAGTGCATTTACATATATGAATACCTGATTGTAGACAGAATATGCCAATTATCTTAAAAACATTTATATATAATCTAAACAAATATTATGATAGATAGAATGGAGCTAGTTGGTGGGGGTGTCCTTCATTTCCGTCAATGTTTTTCTCCAATACAGAACACAACCTTAATATTTTTTCCATGTAGAATTTGTTATGCTGGTCTCTCGAACTTAGTAATACCATGGACCATCACCACAATCCATGGATCAATTTTAGAGATTGACTATGTGTCATTCACATGCCTGAGCATTTATGGCCAACGAAGCATATAGCTAGCTTCTTCTTATGCGTTTGTGTATCCAAACAACCTTTGACATGGTAAAGGTAGTAAGTCATGCCGCACACTATCCCTCCGTCATTTTCATACTCATATCAACAAATTATTGACTTCGATATCAATGGTTAGACTAAGCCAATCCAAAAATATAATTAACATGGTATGATATTGTTTGTTTTCAGCCAATTCTACACAATTTTTTCAAAAGTAATTCACTCTATTTAAAGTATTTTTGTACTTAGATATATAATTTCCTAATTTTTTTATTTACTAATGTGGGACATTATTAGCACTCCACCGAAATTATTTCTCAAGCTACCGTATCATCACAAGTGAAGTTTAAAGTGGGCTTAAATTATTATTCAAGGGCTTATAGACAATTTTTTACCTCATTTAGCTTTTCAAATAACATCTTGTAACTGAGCTTTCAAATTGATGATTTCCAAGGAAATTGGATCAAGCAATTACTCTATTAAATTGTTGTTTTGTGCTATGTTTTATATCTCAAATTTGTCTTCCTTGCCTATAAATGTACACTGAGCTTAACTTTTCTTGTAAAATTTTAGTATTTGGAAGAAGAACAGAACTCACGTTAATGTACAAATTAGAAAGAAGAAAAAGCTAAAGACAACGATTTGTAGTTCTAGTTGCTTCTGCAAGCTATGAGGAGCTTGGAACTTGGAAGCAATCAAACATGCTGGAAATAAATATAATGCTGTAAAAATAAATACATTGATAGAAAGAGTGAATAGTTAAAATCATCTTTATATATATATAAAAAAAGAATAGTTAAAAATCTTTGAACTAAACTCTGTTTTGCGAGTTCATATACCTAAGTAAATTATTGGGTATTTGTTGCTGTAAATATTAAAATTTTATTGTATTTAAATCCGTAAATTAATTTGGACTATATTAAATTCAAGAAAATTAAATGAGCCACTAAAAGCAAACCACGTGTCAAAAGTTATATGGCAATTCAAATCAAATTAAATGAGCCACTAAAATTACACCACGTGTCAAAGTTATATGATAATTCAAGTCAAATTAAATGAGCTATTAGAATCATGCAATGTGCCAAAATTATGTAGCAATCCACGTGTCAAAGTTATGAGGCAATCTAAGTCAAATTAAATGAGCCACTAGAATAATGTCACGTGTATAAGTGACATGTTTTGACCAATCAAATTAAAGCTCTTCACCAAAGGAATCTGATTGGTCAGTTCAAATCAACCAATCAAATCACACCCTCATACCACTCCCTACAACTATAAATATGTGTCCTCATTATTCTCAGACGGAGGAGTTTTGAAGAACAAGAAGCAAGAAGAGAGCTCGTGAATTAAAGACCACAAATTCTCTACAAAGTTATAAAGTTCAAGTAATCAAATTCAAGTTCAAATTCAAAATCAAGAACGAAGGAAAATATCAAGACGTTCAAGATCAAGTACTTGTTCATATTTATTATTCGTCATAACCATATAAGTGTTCATGACGAATAATTCAAATTTAAGTTTGAAGACGAAGATTCAAGATCAATCTATTCAAACCCTTGACTCTAAGTCAAATTCAAGTTCAACATATTCCATATTATTTCAAGAATCAGAGAATTATCATAGAGATTGTAACACGCACTATATTTTGAAATCAAATATTACACTTTGTTACTCCGATTTTTCCGTCTTGATTATTTATTTTTCTTGGCTCAAATAATTGTTGTTTACAAATTTTGGCACGCCTAGTGGGACAATCTCTACCTCTCATCTCTTTAAATCGATCATCAAATTTCAAGAATACTAATATGGCATCTAAGAAGTTTGACTCCAGAACTATTATTGCTAAGGCTACTGATTCCAAGTTTTCCTCTGAGGTGGAGAACATACTGGATGCTACTATAGGAAGTTTGGGACCCATCGCTAGGAATAGGGCAAACTTGCTAGGATAACAAGCACTTCAAGTGTCGTCCGCATCGATTCCTATTTTTGATCTTTCATCTTCAAAAAAGGCAAGATTCTTTCTGAATGAATTGGAAGAATGAGAGAATATAGCTTATATTGTTGAAAAGATGTTGGCTCAACTTAGTCCCTTTAACACAAAGGATCGCACTATTCAAGATGACGATGTTGTCTTGATCACCATATCTTTCCAGTCACTCCACGTAACTTATTCCAAACAAATTTCAGTTTGAGGAAAAATCTGTGCTTTACTCCATCATCCATGACGTCCATTCAAGCGATGATGACTAACACCTCAACTGTTGAAGAACAACTGACGAGTTTGAAAAAGGTAATAGAAGGTCTAACAAAATATGTACAAGATCAGGATAATTGAGTTGTCACGTTGACATATAGAGTTGAAAATATTATTGAGGAGGACTCAAGTCATGCACCTGAAAAATGTCCCATGGTACAAGAAAAGGAAGATTCAACTACAAAGCAAATACATGTGGGTGATGAACTGAGGTATCTATTGAAGGGGGAATTCTCATTCATCAACTAAAGGACTTCATTATTGGAACTATCAAAGATAAGTATGACCTGTCTTCAAAGTCATCATTTACGTATGCAAATCCATACACTTCAAGAATCGATATTTTGAAGATGCTTGCAGATTATCAACATCCAAAATTTTAACAATTTGACGGAAAGGAAAATCCAAAACAACACATCGCAAACTTTATTGAAACTTGCAATAATGCTGGAAAATATGGAGATTATCTGATTAAACAATTTGTGTGCTCCTTACAAGAAAATGTCTTTTACTGGTATACGAATCTTGACACTGGCTCTATTGATACATGAGAACAACTTGAGCATGAATTTCTCAATTGTTTCTATAGCACGAGGAGTACTGTGAGCATGGTTGAACTCACAAATACATGTCAATGGAAAGATGAACATGTCATCGAGTTCATCAACCGATGGAGAAATACAAGCCTCAATTGTAAGGATAGACTTAGTGAAGTTTCCGGAATAGAAATGTGTATTCAAAGAATGCATTGGGGACTTCGTTATATCATACATGGTATTAAACCCAAATTATTTGAGGAACTAGTCACGCGTGCTCATGATATAGAGTTGAGCATGTCCATGAGAGGAATTGAAGAACCACCTATTTATTAGCCTCGCAAGAGAAAAGATAAAATGGAGGTAAAGAAAGGGGGAAATTGGCACCCAAGTTTGGAAATAAGGAGTCGATGAACGTTAATGCCGTACCTTTGAAAGTGGCCAAAAATCTAAGCAAGAATCAAAGGGTGAAAATCATGACTTTTCAGAATAACGCTGGTAGAAAGCTGACTTTGAAGGAAATGCAGGCAAAAGAGTATCCATTCTTGGACTCAGATGAATCCAACAATTTTTGAAGAGCTTCTAGCATCAAATCTCTTTGACTACGTAAAATGAAGCGTCCAGATGAGGCTGGGAGGACTAATGATCCAAATTATTGCAAATATCATCGTTTGATGGGATGTTCTATTGAAAAGTATTTTATCCTTAAGGGAAAGATTACAGACTTGTCCCGCGAAGGAAAGATATTGCTTGAAGACGAGAAAAAGAGTTCAAATCAAGTCTCTGTCACTTTTGGTTTACTCGATCCCATAGTTCTTTGCAATTTTTTCAAAGTACATGATTGTGGCGATGTCCTAGCCACAACACCACCAAAAATAATTAAATTTGGTGACTTTGAACCGATTGATGTTAACGCATTATTTTTCATCCCTTTGATGATTGAAGTAATAGGGGAAGATAAAACTCTAGAGGAAAATCAATCTTGCGGTGCTTATACTAATGATGAAGGATAGATTTTGGTAACACGGTGAAGACGTTGTAAAACGAGCTTGTAAAGAGAACCAAGTAAGCAAGTGACAAGAGGAAAGATGAAGAAACTACCTAAAACTCAAAGGGTAAAGAAGAATGTAGAGAAGTCAAGAGTTGGGGGGAATTACTATCAAAAGCAACGTTCTCCGGTGACATTAAAGGAATTCTTGCCAAGTTGGTTTCATGAAAAGATTTCTCATTGTAACACCACGGCCTCGTGTTGTAACATTGATAAAGAAGAGACAATGGAAGAAGACTCATCACCATCATTACTTCCATCACATGAAGGCCCTATCAAGTCTCACTCTGAAGAAGTGGACACTTGTGATGTGAAGTTCACATTCACTAATGATGATCTTTTATTAGGTCAAATATTGCATAATCATTCTTTATATATGGTAGGTTTTGTGCGTGGACATAAAGTAAATGGAATCATGGTGGATGATGGATTTTGGGTCAATATTCTCCCTATTTGCACTGTGAAAAAATTTGAAATCCCGATAAATGAACTATCTGAAAGTCGTTTGATGATTCAGAGATTTAACCAAGGGGCAGAGAGTTGTTGGCGCTGTCAAATTAGATATAACAATAAGAGATATGCGTTCGAGTACATGAATTCATGTTATTGACTCAAAGACCTCGTATAATATCTTGTTAGGAAGTCCATAGATATATGAGAACAAAGTGGTACCGTCCACCTACCATCAATGTTTTAAATACTTTGAAGATGGGGTTCAAAAGAAGATAGTTGCTGATGATGAACCTTTCACCGAGATAGAAGCGCACTTTGCAGATGTAAAATTCTACTTAAATAATCATATCTCAACAAAAATCAAAGTTGATAACGTGATGCCAATCAGAAAGGCTAATATCACAAAGAGGGTTGATGTAGTGCCTGATAATGCAGGGGTTATGATTGAAAAGAATAAAGCACTTTCATATATGAGCAAAATATCTAAGACAAGTGAGTCATCTTCAAGTAAGAGAGTGATTTCTATTTCTCACTATGTCCCAAAGGTAGAAAAGGTCAAGATCCCACCCTCTGAGTTGCAGAGTAGCAAGTTGACATTTCCTATCAAGCAACTTGATGCAATCAAATCACCTTAAAAAATGATAGAAGGATTTGTCAGACCATCAAACCATTATTCATATGAATCACTTCCTAAAAAGTGTACAAATGAGAGTTTTGACCCAAATGCTTATAAGGTGTTGGTGAAAATAGGGTACAATCCCAATGAAGCTTTTAAAGTAGGGAATCTTCCAAACAAAGTTATTAAAAAGGCAAATCATGACCTAAATCTTACTCAAAGGATGATGATAGAGAGAGGGTATGTTGTCAAGAAATCAAGTGAAGGCTTAGGTTATAAAAAACCGTCACCAGTTCGAATCTTTATAAAAAAAAAATAAGCATCAACTACACTACCCTGTGGAAGAGCCTATGATGTTAAACAAGAAACCTTTCATGTTTGATCGACTTAGTGGCATGACTCCTAATATTTATGCATTTGATCGTCTTATCGAATCAATTCCAAAAACTTCAGTGTTTGATCGGTTGGGACCAATAAAGAAGAAATACAAGCGCCAAGGAAATTATAGAACAATAGAAGAACAGGTCATGCTCTAGAGCATAATTCACCCAAGAATTACCACAGTTTGATTTCTTCTACAATGAGGTGAGAAAAAAACTTGCAGTTTTATGTGAAAATATCCTGAGAGCAAGAACTCATACCATAATTCACACTAGGAAGCGAGATAAAGATAAAGAAAGTATGGGATCATCAAATCACATCACAATTTGTCACGAGAAAAGTACTTTACTATATGCAAAAATTGAGGATGTGTTTATTGATATTCATGTATGTCATCACATATCTTATAATGATAGTGATCCTCAAGAAGATGAGGATGCTGAAGATGCGTCACCTGAACTCGAGGAAGGGGTACAAAATATTGTTGATGCATTAAAAGAAGTAAATCTTGGGGTTGATGATGATATAAGGCCTACATATGTAAGTGCTTTACTGAATGATGATGAAGAGAAGAAATATATTGAGCTACTTATGGAGTTTAGGAATGTATTTGCTTGGAGTTACAAAGAGATGCCAGGATTATACTCTAGAGTTGCAGATTATCGTCTTTCTATGAAATGAGATAGTCCTGTTAAACAAGCTCATCGCCGCTTTAGACCTGAACTCGTTTCTTTGATCGAAACTGAAGTTAATAAGTTCATTGAAATAGGTTTTATTTGTGAAGTCAAATATCCTACATAGATTTCAAGCATTATACCCGTAAGAAAGAAGAATGAACAAATTCAAGTTTGTGTTGACTTTAGAAATATTAATAATGCATGCCCTAAGGATGAATTTTCTCTTTCAATCCCTGAGCTTATGATTGATGCAACGACAGGATATGAGACAATGTCTTTCATGGATGGTTCATTTGGATACAATCAAATCTGCATGTCACCAAGAAATGAAGAACCTACTGCATTTCTCACTCCTAAAGGTATATATTGCTACCAAGTAATGCCTTTTGGTTTAAAAATGATGGGGCTACTAATTAATGAGTCATGCAGAATATTTTTGATGACATGATTCATAAAACTATTGAGTTCTATATTGATGACTTAGTGTCAAAATCAAGGAAGAATGATGACTACTTGCAAGATTTAAGAATAGTGTTCGAACGACTTCGAAGATACCAACTCAAAATAAACCCTTTAAAATGTGCCTTTGGAGTAACTGCGGGAAAATTTCTTGGTTTTATTGTTCAACATAGAGGGATCAAGATTGAACAAGACAAGATAGATGCTATTTTGAAGATGCCTGAGAAAAAAATATTCATAAGTTAAAAAGCTTGTAGAGAAAATTGGCATACCTTAGAAGGTTTATCTGAAATCTAGCTGAGAGATGTCAACCATTCAGCCGCCTCATGAAGAAAGATGTTCCTTTTGAATGGGACCAAGCTTTTACCAATTTTTTTGAGAACATAAAGTCTTATTTGATGAAGCTTCTAGTACTTGTAGCTCCTATATCTAAAAAATTATTGATTTTTTACATTGCAGCACAAGAAAGGTTAGTAGGATCACTTCTGACACAAAAAAATAATGAAGGGAAAGAAAATGCCCTGTATTACTTGAGTAGGATGATGATACAAAAGGAGATAAAGTATTCACCTATTAAGAAGTTATGTATGGCACTCATATTCTCAATTTAAAAGATAAAGAATTACTTCTAGGATCATGTTGTATGACTTGTCTCTAAAGCGAATCCTATCAAATTTGTCACGCCCAAGCCTATCTTAAGTGATCGACTAGCAAAGTGGTACCTCTAATTTTAATAATTTAAAATTATGTATATACCTTAAAACACAGTAAAAAGACAAGTGCTAGCAGATTTTTTGGCCAATCATCCAATTTTGAATGATTGGGAGTTATCTAATGAATTACCTGATGAAGACGCAATGATAGTGAAAATTCAACCACCTTGGAAAACGTATTTTGATGATGTTGCGCATCATAAAGGAGCCGGTGTTGGAGTGGTGTTTGGCACTTCCTATGGAGAAGTCTTGTCATATTTCTTCGCTCTAACCCAACAGTGCCCCAATAATGTTGCCGAATATCAAGCACTCTTACTTGGACTTGTGATATGAAATAATTTCAACTACAAGTTTTTGGGGAATCCAAGTTGGTGATCAATCAAATCTTGGGTAATTGTAAAGTAAAGAATCCTGAGTTACTCCCATACTGCAATTATTCTCAAAAGATGATAGGTTGGCTTGGAGAGGTGACTATGCAACATGTCCCTAGAAAGGAAAATAAGAAGGCTGATGCCTTGGCACCTTTAGCTTCTTTATTAGTATCGCATGATCAAATGCAAGTTGTGGTTTTCCAGAGATGGATAACTCTGCCTCCAGATGAGTATGAAAAATAATTTCAATAAGTTATCGCCACTTCGAAGGCTAAAATTGAAGATTGGCGACAACCAATAATTGATTACTTGTGTTATGGAATATTGCCAAAAAATCTTCGAAGAAGGAAAGAAATCCGACGATGAGACCTTCATTTTCTTTATTACAAAAATACACTTTATAGGTGATCATTCGATGGAGTTCTCTTATGATGTTTGGGGGCATATGAATCTACTCAAGCTATGCAAGAAACACATTCTAGAATATGTGGAGCACATCAATCTGGGCCAAAAATATATTTTCACATAAAAAGGATGGAACATTATTGGTAAATCATGGTGAAAGATTGTCTGGATTACGTCCGAAGATGTAAACATTGCCAATTCCATGCGAATTTTATACATCAACCCCCAGAAGTATTGCACCCAACTATTGCCTTATGGCCATTTGAAGCTTGGGGTTTGGATGTTGTTGGACCATTGCCTAAGTCCTCTGGTGGACATTTATACATCCTGGCTGCAATTGACTACTCCTCAAAATGGGCAGAAGTTGTTTCTCTTAGAAAAGTGAAGAAAGAGAATGTCGCTAACTTCATTCGAGTCAATATTATCTACCGTTTCAGCATTCCTCGATAAATATTAACAGACAATGGCAAGCCATTTGATAACAAGTTAATGGAAAAGATATGTGATCTTTTTGGTTTCAAGCAACGCAATTTCTATATGTATTATGCTGCAGCTAATGGCCTCGCTGAAGCATTTAACAAAACACTCTGCAATTTGTTGAAGAAAGTTATTTCCAAGTCTAAGAGAGATTGGCATGAAATAATAGAAGAAGTTGTTTGGGCATATAGGACTATGTATCGCACGCCAACACAGGCGACTCCCTATTCTCTTGTTTATGGAGTTGAAACAGTCCTTCTACTTGAGCGTCAAATCTCATCATTGCGTCTTGCTATTCAAGAAGGACTCACTGATGAAGAAAATGCTTGGTTATGCCTTGAAGAATTAGAGGCTCTTGATGAAAAAAGATGAGAGGCTTAACAAAGTCTAGAATGTTATCAAGCCCGTCTAGCTCGATCTTTTAATAAGAAGGTTCGTCTTAGATGCTTCCAAGTGGGTGATCAAGTTCTTATTGTAAGAAGGCCCATTATACTTCTCGTCGGTCTGAAAGTAAGTTCTCCGCTAAATAGGATGGACCATATGTGATACAAGAACTATACTCAAATGGTGCTTACAAACTGGTTGACTCAAAAGGATTGCGCGTTGGCCCCGTTAATGGAAAGTTCATACAGAGATACTATCCTTGAAGAAAAGAAGCATACTCCTGGCCCGCAAAAGTATAAATTGTGCATAATATCCAAAAAATAAAAATAAAAAAATAAATAATGTCCGCTAGGTTGAAAATCTTAAAAGAGGCGGCTGAGGAAAATATTAGAACACAAAATATAATTAAAAAAATTACTCCTTCAGAACTACGTTATGTGTTGATCCTCTTCACTGAGGTACGTAGGCGCTTGTAATTACATTCTAAGTTTAGTTGCATGAGTGTCCATATAGTCTCACTTGACCCTCTTCACCGAGGTCTGTGGTGCTTAGAGTTACATCCTAAGTTTAGTATCATAAGTTCAAAAGAAATGGGGCACGCTATTATTTTAGCATCATAATATTCTTGTAGATTATCATATATAACATGTAAATTAGAGAGAGCCAATCAAGATAGAATTTGAGCTGAATTCAAAGAAATATTCATACAAATTCGTAAAGCTATTAGCTGTGATTATTGTACAGGTTATAGTTCTATGAATGTTCTTTTCAATGGATCAAAAAATATATTATCATTTCGGCTTCTCTACGTTGAGATATGAGTATTTTTAATAAGATCATGCAAATATGAAACTGTCAGCTTTTCTGCATGTGAAATTCATTTTTGAAGTTGGCATAGAACGATCCTAAGGGAATTAATCTATAAATTTTGGATATGTATATATTAAGAAGTTTGATTTTTGATAAATTAAGTGTCTCTCATGTCTTTGGTGCTCTCATACAATGATATGTCTCTCGTACTATCGAAACACATAAGGTGACAAACAATGATATTTTGGGGAAAGTCCAAGCTTAATGCTATTATGTCAATGCATCAATATGAGTAAATAACTCCGCAAGATCAAACATAAAAGAAATACTTAAAGAAATGTGCAATATAATGCAATCAAAAGGATTTCTAAAAGAGTGACAACTAATCAATCAGAATGCTAAAAAAATGAATAGCTCATAATAAGCTAGTCTAAAATTGTGTAATGAGTCTTGAAGTAATAGGCCAACCAACCATACACATAATGAATAAGAAAATAAGTTTGGATGAGATCAAGTCGTCAGCATCTTAAAATTGTGTTTAGACCTTTGTAAATACTTGCTAAGACTGGAACTGCAAGACTAACTCTTCGACCACATACCAAATGACAGTTGATTCTAAAGACGCCTGGATGAATAAATCCATCCTCTTTTGTAGGAAGCACAAATACACACAACGAGGAAGATAAAAAAGTTGTCAAGTATGTTTCATTTTTCTTGTTACTCTTAACTTCTAACTTGTAAAACAAAGCTTCTTCAGCAGGAGATCAATTTATAGACTCGCTAATTACGCCAGTTGGGTTATGAGATGACTTGAGACGGACGAACTTCTTTTGTCTTCTTGCGAGGATTGTCCATACTTTGCATCTTTCTTACACCAAAACTCTATCTATCTTTCCACAGAAATATTTGGGTCATCATTATTCTCTACTCGAATATGGTGAAAGGCATCAAATAAATGCTCACAAGAGTGAGGAAGAAATCTTTTTCCCTTATCAAATGTGCCTAAAAGTTCTGCAACGTTTGGCACGACCTCCTCGTAAAGACTTCCTGTTATGGGTAGATCATCAATTACGTGTAAATCCTAAAGTGATATAGACAGTTCTCCGACTAAGGTAAGCAGTTTATTTGTAACAGGACACCAAGCTTCACAGAAGGCTTGCAAGATGTTAGTGTTATGATCATAAGTAAAAAGCGAATCATACACAACATCGAATATTTTTGTGTCTTTCAAAGACTGGCGACTCCTACTAAGCATATCTTCAGCCCACTCCCAATAGATTGGAATGTAGTGAAACTCTCCATCAAGTGTGAAAGTATCATCCCATCGAGTTTCTCCATTTATGATTCATCGCTCCAAACATGGAAAATAAGTTGCAATATTTTTGGTACGATGATTAGAGTGCAAAGTACCCACGTCTTGGGAGGACGACTGTTATATTCAAGAGTCCAATCATCTAAACTAGGAAGTTCTTCCAAAGATGGCCATGGAGCAGCATATTGGCCAGCTAATGGCGTACCTACAAGAAATTTGGTCTATACCTCACTGTCCTTATGATATGATATTATAAGGTATCGCGACTCTGAAGAAGAGGGCGTCAAATCTCTAAACTAAACCATGATTCAATCTGCAAAAAAATATTTTATTAGCGTTTAAATTAATAATTCAATAATCATGGTCATGAATCTCAATTATGAACTATTATATTCTTTGAGAGTGAACTATGCCTAATCTAGATGATGTAAAGTCTTTATCGATCAGGTAAAGTCTTTGCTTTAGACGGTGTAAGATCTTTAGCTCAAATGATGTGATGCCTTAGGTTTTAAATCATGTAAGGTCTTTGTCTTAGACGGTATAAAGTCTTTGGCTCAGACAACATGATACCTTCATCTTAAAGCATGTAAAGTCTTTGTCTTAGACAGTGTAAAGTCTTTGGCTTGGACTAGTGATGCCTTTGACTCAGACGGTATAAAGTATTTGCCACAAATCATGTAAAGTCTTTACCTTAGATGGTGTAAAGTCTTTGGCTTGGACTATGTGATGTCTTTGACTCAGACGGTGTAAAGTCTTTGCTACAAATCATGTAAAGTCTTTGCTACAAATCATGTAAAGTCTTTGCCTTAGATGGTGTAAAATCTTTGGGTTGAACTATGTGATGCCTTTGACTCAGACGGTGTAAAATTCTTTGCTACAAATCATGTAAAATCTTTGTCTTAGACGGTGTAAAGTCTTTTCCTCGAACAATGTGTCACCTTCGGATCACATGGTGTAAAATCTTTACCAAGAATAAGGAAAAACTGTTGATTCAGGCAGAGTAAAAACTTGAGTCTCAACACCATATTAAGACCATCTCATCGCTTAAATATTTTTCTCTCACAAAACAAAATAAAATAAAATAAAAACAACGACAAAAGGTAAAAGAAGAAATTCTTACCTAGTGTTATCCTTCTCGTTGTAGATCCTAAACTGAACTTGGTGTTAAACTAATGAAAGTTATGTGTCTATTTATAGATGCCCAGAGAATTTGTAATTTGTCTCAAATAAGGACTCTATTATGTAGTCCGTGTCCAAGTTAAAGTCAAATTGTGGTGACATGGCAAGATAAGAATGCAAATATTACTATAAAAAATGAGGTAAATAAGGTAAGGGGTCAAATCAGATGCATGCATACATATATATCTCATATTATGACCCAAATTGAGCTTTCCTAGGTTAAATTTAATTACTCTCTCGCAAAAGGATCCAAATCCTTCTTAAATTACACCACTGCTGCGTAAAAAAAAGGGAATTAAAATAAAAAAAATTCGACCCAATCATTAATTAGTCCAAGATTAGATAATACTTCAAGACAAGTCTCTGGAGTTTAACCAGCCAACACTTTGACAAGTCTTGAAATAGGAGGCATTTGTAAGCGTTAAAATTTTATTGGATTTAAATCTGTAAATTAATTTGGACTATATTAAATTCAAGAAAATAGTCCAAATAATGTGGCATTCCAAATCAAATTAAATGAGCCATTAAAATTACACCACGTGTTAAAGTTATATAGCAATCCAAGTTAAATTGAATGAGCCATTAAAATCATGTCATGTGCCAAAATTATGTGGCAATCCAAGTCAAATTAAATAAGCTACTAAAATCATGCCACGTGTCGAAGTTATAAGGCAATCTAACTCAAATTAAATGAGCCGCTAGAATAATGTCAAGTGTATATGTGACATGTTTTGACCAATCAAATTAAAGTTCTTCACCAAAGAAATCTAATTGGTCAGTTCAAACCAATCAATCAAATCACACCCTCATACCACTCCCTACAATTATAAATATGGGTCCTCGTTATTCTCAGACGGAGCAGTTTTGAAGAACAAGAAGAAAGAAGAGAGCTCGTGAATCAAAGATTGCAAATTCTCTACAACGCTACAAAGTTTAAGTAATCAAATTCAAGTTCAAGTTCAAAATCAAGAATGAAGGAAAATATCAAGACGTTCAAGATCAAGTACTTGTTCATATTTATTATTCGTCATAACCATACAAGTGTTCGTGATGAATAATTCAAATCTAAGTTTGAAGACGAAGATTCAAGATCAAGTTATTCAAGCCTTGACTCTAAATCAAATTCAAGTTCAACATATTTCATATTATTTGAAGAATCATAGGATTATCGTAGAGATTGTAAACACACTATATTTTGAAATCAAATATTACATTTTATTACTTCAATTTTTCGGTCTTGATTATTTATTTTTCTCTGCTAAAAAATTTAGTGTTTACAATTGCATCCTTCTGAACTATCATGATCACATACTAAAATACCTCATCAATGAATTTTACATATTACGTGAACATCACACTCCAAAAGCTTCATTTGAAAGAGTTTCAAGTGGCGGTATACATGTTTTTTATTTGTTTTAAGTGAAGATAAAATCTCTTAAATTATTACTTTTTTGCGAGTTTAAGACCTATATTATTAGGTGTTCACCAAAGCCCCCTACTATACCATAAACTTATTGTGGTGGTGGATTTATTTTTACGACTATTGTTCATCTCATATCCGTCTCTCAATAAGATATTTTAAATATTTTTCCACATATTCAATTATGAGTTTTTTAATTTAAAGAAAGTTATAATTTAAAAAGATAAAGAGAAATATCTAATAGTTTAGATACGCGACTCGCAAGTCGCAATACTATGAATCTATGAGGATAGTTTATAAGATGATAGTACTGCACGGTCGGCTGGTTGTATTAAGGTGATGATTTGAGTTTATTTATTTATTTACTTTTACGAGATCTCAAATGTATTTGGTTAATTTAATCTTTTACATCTCAGAATAATTATAAAAAAGAATGCATTCCACCTGATGACTGACAAGAACAGTAAAAGCAATAGTATAAGTTTTGGATTTTTGGTACAGCATAGATAGGTCATGACACCCACACTATTACAGTTACTTATAGTAATTTCTAATACTCATTTCCTTAAAAACACTATATTAACCAAGCTCATTTCATCTATCCCAGTTTTGCGAGTTCAATATCTATGATACTATAATATTTTTAAGAAAATGGTATAATGAGATTTATTCTTGAAAGATTAAATTACAAATTGTTACTATAAATTTTGATAATAAGAATTAAATTTGTGTCTAACTTAATTTCAAAAGTTAATTGAATTACTCAATGAAAATTATCCAAATCGATCCTATAACGAAACCAAATAACCATCACTAACTGATATGGGACTCAGCACTGTCTTACAAACTTCTATACTTTCTTTTCATTCTTCCCTAAGAAATTACGGCAACCAAAATACTATGTACAATAATTATTTTATTGAAAAAATATGCACATTCCACACTTAAAAATGATTTTGTTAAATCATTCTTTTCTCATACATGAAAATCACAACGAGCAGAATTATTTGATATTTATGTTTATTTGAAATACTCCTAGTAGATATTAGATGGAATAATTTAGGTACTAAAAACAAGCCCAAACACTAAATGTTATAAGAAAATATATGGTATAAGTTAGATAAATTCATAATGTTAAGAGTTAATTACATTATTTTTTTACTATTTTTTAAATTATAAAAATTCTTTAAATTTTATGAATTTCGGATACATCACAGGACTTTCGGATATATCAGCATACATTCGGATACATAAATGAGAGATGTACCAGAGAGGGGAAAAGACATCCAGATACATAGGATAGGGGTGTGCATTATTTGGATTAAACCGGAAAACCAAACCAAATTAAACCGAATTTCAATTTGGATTGTTTTTTTGGTTTGGTTTTGAATTAAAAATTTACTTTTTTTTGATTTTTTTGTTTGGTTTCGGATTTAGAAAAATAAAATCCGAAAAACCGAAAAAACGATATATATAATATTTAGGTTAAGAATTAAAGTTATAATTAACCACTTTCATCCCCTCTTTTTTAGCAAGATGATTTTTATTAGGGTTAGTAATTTACCGTACTAGGACTAAGCATAATTCCCTTGCCATTCTTATTTTCCTAAATTATAGGTATTAGGTTATAATATGTTTAAACTAGAGTTAATTTTATTAAAAGTTTCATTATGATTTAGTTTAGATTTTATGTTTGGACATCTATTGGTATAATTTAAGTTGTTGTATTTTAAAGTTTTACTCATGACTTATATTAGAAAGTATATTTAAAAGATTAAATATTATTACTTCTTCCTGTATGTAATTTTTTTAGCATGCAAATATAACTTTGATTAAGCTATTAATTATTGACAAAATCGAATAGCCGAACCGAAGAAAACCAAATCGAAAAGAGAAAAACCGAACCAAACTAATTTTTTTTGTTTAAATTGGATTACACTTTTTCAAAACCAAAAATCGAAAAATGGAAATCGAATAACACAAAACCGAATGGAAAAATCAAATGCACAGTCCTAACATAGGGGAGGGATGTATCCGAGAGTGGGATGTGGATATATCAGCGCGAGAGGAGTGATGTATCCGAGAGGGGATTTTTGATTTTTTTTTAAAGGGTAAGGAATTTAGAGGTTATGGTAAAATAAGATGGTAGGGAGTGTGTATTTCCTACCATTTAAAAAAAATAATTAAAAATCCCCTATTAGATACATCACTTCTATCTCACTGATATATCTTTATCCTCCTTTCGAATACATCCCTACCCTTTCTGATACATCTCTCCTCTATGTATCAGGGTGTATACTGATGTATCAAAAAGTCCAGTGATGTATTCGAAATTTACAAATTTTTTTAAAAAATTATAATTTAAAAAAATAAGAAAAAATACAATTATCTCTTAATATTATGAGATTTATGTAGATTATATATAAGCGTAGCCTACGGTCGGACCACATATGAGAACAATTTTTGAAGTGACTTGTTATCTCTTTTCATATATATATATATATATATATATTGGTACATGGAGACTTCTTTAACAGATCTTTTTACCTAAATTATACAACATGACATGGATGGCACATACTTGTTGAATAAACTAATGTACAAAAATAATGCACTGTGTTTGTCTGAAGCCTCACACATCAAAATATAATATATCCCCACTTTTACAAGGTTCTTGCAATCTGAAAATGTGTGATATACCTCAAAATTTCCGACCTTCTAGTTGGTAGAGGACCATATTAATAAACAAAACAAAAAATCATTGGAGCAAAAATCTTATATTAAGATAATATCTGGGGCAAAAGAGTAAATTAACCAATGCATGATTAATCAGCTTTGATGACATCTTTTTATGGGATAATTTAAACCAGATCAAACTATAGAACAAGGAACACTGTATTTATTAGAGTACTAATCCCTTTTTTATTAAAACGCTTTAATTAATCTCAATCAGCTTTCTAGCTACACTGTCTCTTGTTTCAGCTCCTTCTTTACTTTGCCGTTTATAAATCACACACACACAATCTTTGAGTAAGGCATAACAACAAACACTTGAAGTGCAAAAACTGTTAGCTATGGCGATGATGATGGTTGATGAAACCATCCCAGATTTTGATTATTATGGTAGTTTAAGCACACCCACTACAACAACAACCTCCTCTTCTTCTGATGATGGTTGTACATGGAATGACTGGTCGCCGGTTTTCGATTGGGATGCGTTTTCTGGTGGTGATAATTTCCAAGATCTAATTGAATCTATGATCCAGGGGAACAATTCCGCCTCAGGAGGGATATCTGCTAATTACTTTTACAACTCCGAGGATTCTGCTGGGATCATGATGGAGGAAGAAGAATCAGGAGACTCTAATAGCAACCAATCGGAAGATATCAACGGGCTGAAGCTTGTACACCTCCTCATGGCGGCAGCCGAGGCGTTAACCGGCGTGAACAAAAGCCGTGAGTTGGCTCGAGTGATATTGGTTCGGCTCAAGGAATTGGCGTCCCCAAACGGCGCCACCAATATGGAGAGATTGGCCGCGCATTTCACTGACGCCTTGCAGGCGTTGCTCGACGGCTCCTCTTCAGGAAACTTGCACGCTAAGCACATGTTTTCCCCAAATTACAAGGATGACCAGCATCAGGGAGATGTTCTAGCAGCTTTTCAGCTATTGCAGGACATGTCTCCTTTTGTTAAGTTTGGGCATTTCACAGCAAATCAAGCTATATTGGAATCTGTGGCCCATGATAGGAGAGTCCATATTGTGGACTACGATATAATGGAAGGAATTCAATGGGCCTCCTTAATGCAGGCATTGGTCTCCAGGAAAGATGGACCCCCAACTCCCCACCTTCGGATCACAGCATTGTCAAGGAGTGGCAGCGGCCGTCGCTCTTTCGGGACGGTCCAAGAGACCGGCCGTCGGTTAACAGCTTTCGCTGCATCCATCTGTCAGCCATTTTCGTTTCATCACTGCAGATTGGACTCGGACGCAATATTTAAGCCAACAAATCTCAAGTTGGTTAAAGGAGAAGCTCTAATTATAAATTGCATGCTTCACTTGCCTCATTTTAGCTATCGGGCCTCGGATTCAGTGGCTTCGTTCTTATCCGGATCCAAGACCCTGAATCCAAGACTCGTGACCCTAGTCGAAGAGGAATTAAGGCCCATAGGAGAAGAGGAAGGGTTCGTGGTTCGGTTCATGGACACTTTACACCACTACTCAGCACTCTTTGATTCTCTTGAGGCGGGATTCCCTTTGCAAAGTCGAGCTCGGGCATTGGTGGAGCGAGTATTCCTTGGGCCTCGAATAACCGGGTCATTGGCCCGGATCTACCGGACCCGAGGAGAGGACGAAAGGTTCTCATGGGGGGAGTGGTTGGGTGCAGTGGGGTTCAATGAGAGTAATATAAGCTTTGCAAATCATTGTCAAGCAAAGTTGTTGTTGGGGCTATTCAATGATGGGTATATGGTGGAGGAAATTGGGACCAATAAGCTGGTTTTAGGATGGAAGTCCCGGCGCCTACTTTCTGCTTCTATTTGGACCACAATGGATTCTGACTTTTAATAACAAAATGTATATTATTCTTGTAAGTGTGACCCCCCAACCCCACCCCAAGTTTTTATCTACTAATGCGTGTATTGTTTAAGTCCTTTTCTGTTGGTGTTATTTTGGTTTAAAACTATTGTTTTTGTGAGGCTTTTCTTCGATTCCTATGCCAAGTTGCTACTATGAATATTGTTTAGTCCCTTTCTTGTATTATTTTGTTTTTGAAACTAATCTTTTCTTTTAATACGTTTTATGTTACTGCCTCGTTAAAAGTCTTGTTTGAAAAACCCACTTGAGATAAAAAACAATCATGAAAAGAAGAGTGCAGAACCCAAGAAATTGAATGACAGAGCTGTGATGGATCTTATCACCGCCAAAGACCATTCGGGTTGGAGAAGAATTATTTGCATCCAGATCACTAGAAGAAAGACCCTGAAGGAAGCTTGGAGCAGTATTAAGGACCAGAACAATTGTTCCTCCCGAAGAATGTTTCTTCTATACACTTAGTTGTCTAAGCTTTCGATGATCTATGTGGTTATCTCTTTTGATTTTTGCTATATGTAGTCCAAGGCCTTTTCATGCCCTTGGTAATTTGATGAAACTCAACCTTATACATAACACTTAGAATTATTTCCAGTGTTTCTAAATAGCTAAGCCTTAGAGATCTCGGCCACCAGATATGAATCAAGGTTAGAAAGATTTGAAATGTTATTTAACTTTGTCGATTCGCAAAGCTACCTTGGATTTTTTGTTTATTCGGAACTTTTAGTTTTTGAGTTTTGCTTGTAATTCTCTTCATCATAAATGCTTAAATTATTCTTTTGTGCTTTTCGAAGTTTGAATCTTAGAGCGACTGATTTTATAATTTTTAAGTTTCGCCCATAATTTCATTTTATTTTGAACACTTTACATTCTCTAAAATCTTAAAGCGACTCAGAGGGTTTTACCAAGGATACTGACTTAGTGCCCGGCTCAACAATATTAAATTTTTTGGAGAAATATGTCTCATGGAAGATAATATAAATTGATTATATTATAAATTTTTTAAAAATCTTAAAATAAATCAATTATATAAAAGTTATTAATAATTTTTTAAGTTTAAGACCTCCGTTTTAATTTTAGTTTTAATTTAGGCCATTAATGTGTTTGAGCCGTCCCTGTACTGTGGATCAGTAATTTCAACCTCTAATTTTGGTCAAGTCTGAAAATTTGTGCATCCGGTTATGATAACGGGGAATCAAAGCATATGGCATTTAGCCATGGCTCTATAAGAGAGAGCCCTTTTATTTTTAAAAGGAAGTCTCCCGTTCATTTGGGAACGATTGTTTGAATTCATCATCTTTACATGTTTTCAGGTATTTGAAGTCATTTGAGAAAATCAAATGGGTTTGTTCATTTGGACATATACAAAAATGTTTGAAAGATACAAGTTTTATTTTACTTCATTTCTTGAACGTACACAAGTGTTTAAAACTTTGTATATACAACACTTTATTGGAAATGAAGAAAAATACATTGTAAAAGAGTTATGGACATGCTGACATTATTAATTGAACCTAGCCGGTTCTTGTGACCGTATTGACAAACAGTGAGTCTAGTCGTCTTTTAACTCCGATTTCTTCTATTTTCTCAGGGCTGATTTGACAGTCTCATATTCTTTTCTTGGAACGATTTTCAGTGTTTTAAGCCTATTTTTGGATATGATGTTATACCTCGATACACTTTATGGCAGTCTTTGATATCTCTATACTCCCAGTTATGATGTATAATGATTCATATACTGCTTCAATGTGAAGTTTGAGGATCTGGGCATCGTGTTTTCCTTCATCTCCATTATGTAACCATTTTATGACATTTTCGTTATCTTTGATCGAACACGAAGTATGAGGATTCAGGCATAATGCCTTCCTTCATATCCATTCTGGAGCCATTTTAAGACTTTCTCGGTGCTTGTATGTGGCGATCCCTTGTGTCATCATGCTTCTATTGCATCATAGGCTAATCCCAAGTGTCTAATTGTGAAATGTGAGGATTCAAATCTTGTTGTCTTCTGTTCATTCTTCCTGCTACGAAGAAGTGATATACATAATCATAGTAATATGCTTTACGTTGTTGCCTCGTTAATATCTTGGTAGAAAAATTCATTTGGGGCAAAACATTGGTCAAAGAAAAGAGGTGTACAACACGTATTTTCATGTTTGTGTCCATGTGCTTCCCTTCTGGAGTGCTCATAGATATTACGATTTATATGCCCACAAAATAATGCAAGGTGAATTAAATAATTAATTAACTTGAGATAGTATGGACTTACCTTAACAATAATGATGTTTCAAGTAGTTGACTGTCACGATCCGAGTCTATACTCTAGTCGAGACATAGTACCTGAACTATTAGTGATTTCAGGCTAATCCTTGGAACAACATATCTAAGCAATACTCACGAATACTAAATCGAAAGATGAAACACATGTTTAACAAGGATTAAATAATGAAAATCAAAAGATCCATGAGACTACATTACTGATGTCTGAATAAAACCTCTACTAATTAGAATGATGGAATAAGTCTAGCGGGACATAGCCCCCAGATACCTAAAAGTCAAATGACAAACTAAATGAAAGTATAATAAAGTGAATCCATGGAGATCCCAAATGACGAGGACTCATCAAATGCTGGCTGGAGTGCTGCAATTTCATTAATCACGAGTCTGACAACTAGCATCAGAATCTACATCATAAAAGGATGCAGTGCAGAGAAAGTATATGTGGTCGGTACATGGAATGATTGATTAAGTAAGGGACACTAGCATAATTTATCACACCCCGAGAAGGTACCCTAGGTGTGGCCAGCACTCTGAGACCATTGTTGGCCCCAATCAATCTACTTGGTCTAATTACTCATTCAATCACATCAACGGAAGACTTAAAATAACTCAAAAGAGACGATTTAGTGGGCTAACAGCTCAATACTCAATAAATATGAAAATCTTAAAATCAACAATCTCAATTAGACCAACTCAATCTCATAAAATAGAGTTTTTGAGGAAAACAACAACTCAAGAGACTTCAACTCAATCTACTCAAGTTATGTCTAAGAAGCCTCTATTAACTGTCAAGAGGGTGCCGAGACAAGCTCACGGCTACCCAAAAGAAAATACTCAAAAGAAATAACTAAAAATAAATATGGTCCCTCCGGAAGCAAAGATGTCTCACCACTATCAGGAAGGAAAGGATCTTCAACGAAGCTCCTATTGATGAACTCTAGCACCTGCATCTGCATCATAAAACGATGCAGGTTAAATGGCATCAACACAGGAAATGTACGAGGATGTAAAATAGCTGAAGGAAACACAATTCAACAACTCAACATCAAGGGAACTCAACTCAAAGACTCAATTCAAGAAACTCAACTCCAAGAACTCAACTCAAAAGACTCAACTCTGAAATCAACTCAACTCAATAAGTATGCAGTTTAAAAATAAATATTTCTTTGAAAATAAACTCAATAATATGAAATTCAACCACATCAAATTAAATCATTTTAGGGAGTTTCTCTAACCGACAATCATCAATTATGAGCTAGTGATAATACAACCTTTGCACTGCCATTGATGTAGCCAACCAATACCTTGTCAGGGTAAGGGAAGATTAACCTCATTGAATCCACAATCAATCAACGTCCATTATTTTGGGACTTGAGAGGCATAGCTCTTATCCTACACTAGCTTCGTAGTTTATGGAATACGAGATATTAACTACTCTTACCCAAATCAGTGCTTAATACTACTCTCAAAAGACTCAATATGCTCATATACTCAATCAAGTAATTTAGTCTCATTGGACTCTTATCAATCTCAACTCATCTCAATCATCAAACTCTTTTGTGTCAAAGCATGCATTCAACTCATTCATAACTCCTCAAGACTCTCTCTCAAATCAACCATGTAACTCAATGCTCAACTCATTTAGACTCAATGCTCGTTCTCTTTCAAACCTTAATAAAATATCCATGGACTCAGTTTAAAAGTCATAATATGTTAAATGCAAAAAAATCATTCTCCTCATCTCAAAACAAATACATATATTGTAAAAATCATCAACTCGGCAAGGGTTCATGGGAATGAAATCATGAACAGTCAATTAAGAACTTCAATCATAAGAATCAATATATATATAGAACTCGATAATGAATTACATAAATAACTTATGAACTCAATCAAACAAGATTTGAACTTAAACTCTATCTCAATTTTGACGAAACGAATAAGTAGGACACAAGGATGAACTCAGTCCAGCATTGTGATTAGCCTTACATACCTGTAATTCAAAGAAATGATCGAAACTCGAAGGGATTGCTTGAAGACCTTGAACCCTAACTTTTTTTCTTCTCTCCAATAGCTCCTCTCAAGAAAATACAAGTGTGAATGAGAGGAAAACCCTAATGGATATTTTTAAAAGATTGATTTTTAGTCCTAAGACATGCAAGTTTCAATTGGGAAAGGGTTGAAAAAGACTGGGATGCCCTTCATTAAAACTAAGTCGGGCACCTTCACGGACATCCACTACGGACCATGAAGCTCACCACGATGTGTGGTATGTGACCGTGGTCCTGAACATGAACTCATGTTGGGGGGTCGGCTTCACAGAGGTCACCACGGTCTGTGGTGGTCACTATGGTACCTGGAAGCCCTCGTGAGATTGATCCATCCCAAGGCTCTTGGGGTTAGGCTTCACAGATCCTTTCACAGTCTATGAAAGACCATTACGGGTCGTGGACCCCTCTTGTGGTCGACTCCAGACTTGGGGGTTTTGGGAATTAAGTCCACAGACGGATTCACGGTATGAGGTATGCACCATAGGCCGTAGACCCCTCCGTGATCCCTTTCTCTTCCTTCCCGTAATCTCAGTCGTCTTCATGGACCCTTTCCACGAGCCGTGGAGAGGACTATAATCCATGAAGGGGTCTCATGGTTAGTATCTCCTGCAACTTCTCTGACTTTTTAGAGTCATTTCAGGTTAGGGACTTCAGAAGTGTTACATAATCATATGAAATAGCATATACAAGGACAGTAACATAAGATTTCCAAGATCATACACATAGTGAAAGGACAGAAAAGAAAATAGTTGAATTTCATGCATAAGTATCATTTAAAATCTTCTTTCAAAAGTATATATAGGGTTGAGCCTAATCCAGTAGTCATGTGTAATCGTATACATAAAATAACATACTAAAAAATAAACCATATAAAGTTAAGAGCATATTGTAAGATGGTGCATAAACTATGGAGTTTCTTATAACCGACAAACACCATGTGAGCTCATTAGTCCAACTTACAATCCAAGTTGGAAGGGTTTCCCTATACCTTGCCAGAGTATATGAACTATCTATCTACGTGGATCTACTAATCTGAGCCTCTCAGGGACAACAACCGACAAAGTGGTGAAACATAATCCTACGGTGGCAAGTAGTTATGAAATTTGAATTTTCTAAACTTGTGTACTCTTGGTACTAAATAGTCCTCTCAAAATAACATATTACTATATAGTAGAAGCCGCTACAAGCACACATGTCAACATGTGTGCTTTGTAGAATTTAAATTACATTAAAGGTTATTTTGGTCATTTAAATATTAAATTATTAAATAAATTTTTAATAATTTATATGTTTAAAAATTAGGTAAAATATATTATAAACAAGCACGCATGTCATGGTCTATGCTTTGTAGAATTTAAATTACATTAAAGGTTATTAGGTCATTTACATATTAAACTATTAAATAAATTTTTAATAATTTATATTTAAAATTAGGTAAAATATATTATAAAGCACAATAATTAACAACTTAAAATATTTTTAAAAATTATATAAAAAAATTATGGTCAAATAAAAAGTTGACATGACTCTACATATTTTATCCATACTACATAAGTTGAGACAAAGAGTAAAAAAAAATTCAATAATTAAAAAGATATTTTCAATAATTTATATAATTACAAATAGCGATTAAAAAACTATAAATCATAATAATTAACAAATAGTAATGAAAAAAATGAAAAAATTATGATCAAAGAAATTTTTTATTGACTCTCCAAATTTTATTTGTGGCACATAAATTGGGATAAAGGAGAAGTAACATATATTGAACTCGTGACATATAAATTTTTTTACAGTCGACGAAAAATTTGATTAACTTTCCAAATTTTATATGTGCAACATAAATTGGAATATAGAAAGTAAACACATTTTTGAATAATTTATATGTTGATAAATTACGTCAAAAATATTTTGAATTACAATAAGTAACAACTTAATTGGTTTTAAAAATTATGATCAAAGAAAATATTTGATTAACTTTTAAAATTCTATTTGTGTTACATAAATTCAAATAAAAAAGGTAATATATATCGGGTCATGCTGGCATGGGCTCCAATATCTAGTATTCATATAAATGCTCGTAAGTATGAAAACCATCTATTTACCAGAATAATATGTGAGAGTAAGCTTAAAAGTCAAATCCAAAAGAGCCTGTGCTAGGGTTGTAATTCATATCATGCTAGTTTTCATCCTTAAAAGTCATAAGGGTTTGAATAACCATAAAAATCATGCTAAATCAGTATAATAAGGTTTTTAGACTAAAGTGGAACAATGAAAACATGAATTAATGAGGAAAGATTTACTTCTAACAATTTTGTAAAAGTCTTAAAATCAAAATAGTTTAAGCACGAGAGTGAATGAATACTCTCATTGAAATCTTATATACCTGAGAGAACAGGACTTAGAAAGAAGAACTTATTTTGGTGCCTTGAAACCCTAGCTTTTGCCTTACTTACGGTGGTTTTTGAACTTTGATGTAGTTGAGAGCATGGAGACTAAGTTCTTGAAAGAGAAAGACCCTTATTAAAATGCCAAAATGCCATGGCTTAGGCTTAAAATAATGAAAAAAGACAAAAAAAATCTTGACTTAAAAACTGTTCAACAGCTTCCATGGGCACCATTTATGGTTTGTAGTTTGGTTTACATACCATAAGTTCCACGTGTAAAACTCGGGCTTAAAAAATAGAGTTTCTGGATATTGATCTATGAATTGACAAGATGAACCATAAATGGATTTACGATCCATAGAAGGGTTTGTGAAAACCAAGCTTAACAGTAAACTTTCTAAAGTTTATTCGACTATTTATAAAAAGTTCTACGACTTGTAAATAGGTCCATAGAAATCAAGCCTCATATCAAGTTGCGGTACACTAACCTATGAGCCAACAGGACACTCTGTAGAATGATTTACAAACCGTAAAGTGAGTTCGTAAACCTTATATTAGAATTTTCCCTATATTTAGAGTTTGATTTACAAACCCCATCTGCAGTCCGTATAAGCATCTATAGACCTTAAAAGGCGTCCATAAATTTCAAACTTCAACAGACTTAGAATTTCAAAAGTTTACTCAGTTTCCCGTGACTTGATCTAGAATTAGAAATTTCTAAGGTGTTACAATATCCTCCTTTGGGATCATTCGCCCTCGAATAAAGATTAAGATATTTAAATCAAACCAAGCAAGGACTACTATCAAAATTACGCTTACATAGGAAAGGCACGAGGAAAGAATGTAGAAACTAAGTCAGTTAAACATAAAGCATGGGGATTGAATTTGAAATAGTGCAAATGTTATTACCTTCGGCATCTTCATCTTGAGGAATGAACAACTCTGGGTATCTAATTTTCATATCTTCTTCGAATTTCCACGTAGCCTCTTCGACGAACTGATTTCTCCATAAAACTTTCACTGGCTCTACTTCTTTGATTCTTATATTGCGAAGCTGTCAATCAAAAATCTGGACTAGTACCTCTTCAAAATATAACCTATCCTTCACCCTAAATATATCTAATGAAACAATGAGCGATGGATTGCCAATACACCTCTTTAATTAACACGGAGACTTGAAACACAGGGTGCATGGCTGCCAACTCCATAGGCAACTCTAACTCATAGGCTACTTTCCCAGACTTGCTCAGAATACAGTAAGGAACAACATAAGTTTTCCTTTATTACCAAAACACATTACTCCCTTCATGGGAGATACCTTCAAGAACACCTAATCATCTATCTCAAACTCAAAGTCTCTCCTTCTCACATTAGAATAAGATATCTTCCAGCTTTGAGCAATTTTCAATCGCTCTCTAATCAAAGCAATTTTCTTCATGGCTTGGTGGAATAAGTCTAGTCCTATAAAAGTAGCCTCACCTACATCGTACCAATCAATAAGAGACTTACACCTCCTCTCATACAGTGCTTCAAATGGAGCCATCTGAATATTGAAATAATAACTATTATTATAGGCGAACTCAATAAGAGACACGTGATCATCCTAATTAACTTTGAAGTCAATTGCGCTAGCCCTCATTATATCCTCTAGAGTCTGAATGGTACGCTTTGCCTGACCATCAATTTGCAAATGAAAAGTTGTATTGAAGTCCACATGAGTGCCTAAACCCTTCTATAAAGACTTCCAAAATGCAACATGAATTGATTACCTCTATCAGATATGATGGAAAAATAAACCCCATGAAATTTGATTATCTCTTGAATATACATTCTGGCATAATCTTTAGTAGAATCTGAAATCTTAACAAGTAAGAAGGGAGTTGACTTAGTCATCCGATCTACAATTTCCCAAATAGAACCATACTACCAGCAAGTGCGAGGTAGACCTATGATAAAGTCCATATTAATCATTTCCCACTTCCACATAGAAATACTTATATTTTGAGCCTTACCATCTAGTCTTTGATACTTAACTTTCACTTACTGATAGTTATGACACTTTGTGTCATGCCCCGGGAGTGTACCCTAGGTATGACCGATACTCAAAAGCCATTTTTGGCCCCCAAGTAAACCACCTGGTTCAGTCACACATTCAATCAAACACATTCTCTCAGTGGAAGACTCAATTAATGAAATACTATTCATAAATTTGGGTCGAAGGACAAACAACTATCTAATCAACAACAGTTATGGGAGAACTACTCAAAAGAACAACCCAACATTTCTACACTCCGGTCTATGAAGCCTCTATCAACAATCTAAGAGGTGCCAATGACAAGCCCATGACTACCAACAATCAAAATAAAGGAAACAACACAAAACTATACAAGAAGCTCAACATCCTTCGGAAACTAGGAGGACTCACCAACTAACTGGGAGTGTGTGGATCTTCAACGGTGCGCCAATTGATGATCTCTAGTACCTGTCTCTGCATTATGAAACGATGCAGGACAATTGGCGTCAGTACATGGAATGTACGAGTATGTAAAATGGCCAAAAGAAACAACATCAGAAGGAATCAAATCAACTCGAGAATCTCAACTCAGAAAGAAATAAAACTCAACAAACATCCTAAGTATAAGCAAGAATATAGTTTAGACAGGAAAAAATCATATACAAATCAACTCAATCCGACTCAGAGTACTACTAGGACCTATGTGGGAGTTTCTCTTATCCGACAACCATTACTTATGAGCCAGTGAAAGTACAACAAACTGACGTTATTTCCGCATCCGTTCATACTTTGTCAGGGTATGAACGAATCAACCAATCATGGATCCAATCCAACCAAGTCCTATAATATCAGGACAATAATTTTGGGGAAGCATCCGTCTTTAACAGTTCAATCCCCTCCTACGTTTGGAGATGTAGTTATTGGGTTCGAGTATGGACTATACTCTTGCCCAATTCGGTGCTCGATACTCCTCCCAAGACTCAATGCTCATAAAAATCCATCCAATCAACTCAATCAAATCATATTGACAAGTCTCATTTCAACCTTGTCAACTCATCAACTCTATCACAATTACACATCTGATAATCATATCTTTCAAGAGTAATTTAAATGCACATTTATAGCAATATATAGACATAACCAATCATTTCCTCTATACAACTGATTAATCTTTGAGACTCATCACAACTTCAAGGCTTTAAATCGACACTTCAAAATAAGCAACATTTTAAAGAAAAATAACATCCTTTATCATAATCTACATTGTTAAGAAGATCAATAAAACATATTTAACAACTCATATTCATCAACTCATACTCACATAAAGGCTCTTCTTAGAAGTTTCTTGACTCAACCTCATCAACATAGCAAGAATCAATTTAATATATGACAAGACTCATTTGAACATAACCCTAGCAAGAAACTCCATTCCTATGGACATTTATTCTCAAAGAAGGTATAGGGAACATGGGTGGACTCAACTCATGCTTTAGATAAACTTACATACCTTAGTAAAGATTTGAAGAAAATTCAATGTTGGGTCTTCAATGGGAAGCTTGAATATTGCATCTCTTGGAATAATTCCCTATTGGAAATGGAGAAGGAGAAGAAGAAGAAGAAAAAGAGAGAGAGAGAGAGAGACTTCTAGGGCTTTTAGAGAGAGACAGGGGCTGAAAAATATGTTCCCAAAATGTTCAAGGATGATACATATATAATTTGGGATAATTCCTAAATTGCCCCTTCTCAAAAGTTCTGAAAAATAGGCTAAAACGCTCCTGGAGTGATAGTGGCGCATCGCGCCATTGCAGCGCCAGGTCGATTAGGCCTAAAACCTGTACATCTTTTAGTGGAGCGCTGCGCCAAAGACCAAACTACTGAGGCATGTTCTTGGTGCGATAGTGGCGCATCGCGCCCTTACGACGCCAAGGCTATATTTTCTGAGTTTTGGAAAATAGGCTTGAAAACCCTGCACACCTCGTAGTGGCGCACCGCACCAGGGACCAAACTACTGAGGCATGTTCCTGGAGCGATAGTGGTGCATCGCGCCACTGCGGCGCCAAGCCTAGATTCCCAGCAGTTGCAGCCCAGGCCTAAAATTTCTGTCATGCTAGTTCGTCTTAGGATCATCATATCTTTTGACTCCGAACTCCAAAAATTTACATTCTTAGTGGCGTTGGAAAGAAGACTCGACGACCTTAAATTTAATAGGTCGTGGGTCACCCAGATTGTCGTCTTTCAAAAGATAGGGTCGTTAGAAGTCGACCCCTTAACGAACTCATCCAAAAACTTAGCCACGACGAACCTTTTGGAGTTAGCTTGGTCCTAGGGATCCTTTGTGATCCCACATCGCCTCCAACACTCTTCAATTACTCAGGGTCTCATCTTAACTCAAGCATATACTTCACAATAAATGAGCTCGACCTTACACGTATACAAAAAAGGTATGAATCTTAGGGAAATATTTTGGGGGGCGTTACACTTTGCTACAAAATCAGCAATGTTTTTTTTCATGTCATTCCACCAAAATACATTTTTCAAGTTGCACACATCTTGGTGGAAATAGGATGAATGGAGTATTTAGAGCTATGAGCCTGTGTTAAATTCTGGTCTTTCAACTTATCTACACCAGGAATACACAACCAATCTTGATACAAAAGAATTCTTGTTTCCATAATTGAGAAAATCTAAACCTTCTGGAGTAATATGAGATCACTATCTTATTTCTCCTTTACCTCAATTACTAATGAAGAGAACCATTCTGAAATATCATACCGCCTCATCGAAGTCTGTGAGACAAACTCCTAACCATGCAAGTCGATGAACCTCCTTCACAAGTTCTTTCTTACCCTTTTCTACATGCGTAACACTCCCCATAGACAACCTCTTAAAAATATCTCCAATAATATTTGCTTTACCTAGGTGGTAGAGCACACTTTTGTCATAATCTTTGAAGAGCTCAAGTCACCTTCTATATCGAAGATTCAACTTCTTCTGGCAGAAGACATAATGCAAAATCTTATAATTTGTGAAAGCATCGACATGTAATCCATTGAGGTAATGATGCCAAATTTTCAAAGCAAGCACCATAATAGCTAACTCCAGGTCATGAGTGAGATAGTTGTTCTTATTAACCTTAAGTTATCTACAAGAATAAGCTATGACCTTATCGTTCTGCATCAAAACAAAGCCAAGACAAACTCTAAAGGTATCGCAATAAACCACAATATTGTCTGTATCCTTTGGCAAAGTAAAAATTGGAGAAGAAATCAGTCAAGACTTTAGGTCATGAAAGCTTTTCTCACAACTCTCCAACCATTAAAATTTGACCTTTTTCTACATTAGTCCAGTCAATGGGGAAAAGTAGATGAGAACCCCTCAACAAACCTTTTATAATAATCGGGTCAACCTAGAAAGCTCCTAATGTCAGTCGGAGTGATGGGATAAGGCCAGCTTTTTACTGCATCAATCTTCTGATCATCAACTTGAACGCCCTCACTGGAAACAACATCGCCTAGAAATCCAACTGACCATAACCAAAATTCACACATATAAAATTTAGGCAACAACTATCTATCCCCAAGAGTCTAAAGAATAATCATGAGGTTACTAGAATGTTCCTCTTCACTATCAGGATATCATCAATTAATACAATAACGAATATATTGAGGTATTTCTTGAATACCCTATTCATGAGGTCCATAAAAGCTATCATAGCATTGGTTATCCAAAATGACATAACAAGAATCTCATAGTGACCACATCGAGTTTGAAAAGCAGTCTTCGAAATATCACACTCTCTAACCTTCAACTTATGATACTTGGATTTGAGGTCTATTTTAGAGAAATAAGTGGCTCTCTGAAGGGTGGTCAAATAATTCATCAATTCTGGGAAGGGGATAATTATTCTTAATGTAGTTGATACACATTAGGAGAAATCCATATTTCTTACACACAAAAAAGACTGGAGCACCCTATGGGGAAACACTAGGTCTAATAAATCCCCTCTCTAGAAGGTCTTTCAATTGTTCCTTTAGCTCTTTTAAGTCTAGTGGGCCATTCAATACAATGGAATAAAGATAGGTTATGTATCAGGAAGAGTATTTATTCCAAATTCTATCTCTTTATTGGAAGGAACTCTAGAAGGATTGTTGGGAAAGACTTCTGAAAACTCACACACTTAGGAACAGATAGAAGAGATGGGGTCTCGAGATTTGAATACTTGACCCAAACTATATGGTAGAGATATACCTTAGACATCATCTTCCTGGCTTTAAAATATGAAATAAATGTAAGGTAAGGTAGAACTACCCTTCCACTCTAAGACTAGCTTATTAAGAAATTGAAACTTTATAACTCTGGTTCTGTAGTCAACTAAGGCATAGATTAAATGTAACCAGTCCACGCCTAGAATAACATCAAAGTCTACCATATCTAACTCTACTAGGTTAGTTATAGATTCTTCATGAAGGATTGAGATAGTGCAATTCCTATATTCATTCAGCTAAGACTAATTCTTCGACGGGAGTAGAAATAGAAAAGGTTTCTAAGAGTTATTTTGGACTGAAACCAAAATTAACAGCAACATACGGAGCCATAAAATACAAGGTACCATCAGGGTCTAACAAAATAAAAACTTCAATAGAGAAGACTTTTAACATACCGGCAACAATATTGCAAGAGAATACTTTCACCTCATATTGATAGGAACACAGAGCATAAAAATGGTTTTGGCTACCATTTGCACCAAAAGTGGTGCATTTCTGAAAGCCCGGACCTATTGAAGCTAATGATGTAGTAGACTTAGCTCTGCTATATCTATTGCCCTTCCTTATTGAGGGGCAATCTTTGAGTCTGTGACTTGGTTGGATGCACCTATAACACCCATTCATACCATAGATACATTCATCGAAATGATTTTTTCCACACTTTTACAACCAAGATAAGTTATTTACCCCTTTGACAATATTATCCTGAGACTGAGAGTCATACTCTCTTCCTTTATGATCATTCCTAGATCTGAGTGTGGGTGCACTGGTTGAAGATCGAGTCGGTCCAGATGACCTTTGCTGATAGGATGATTGATTTCTATTTCTGATTCTCTGCAGGACAAACTCATAGTTTGATGTCCTGACTCTCTCATTTCAAAACTCATCCCTATCCTTCAACTTCTCCTACTCAAACTATGGCACATGGATCACTAGTCTAACTATATCCATATCTCTAATCAACATAGTCGTGTTTAGGCAGGAGATTCCTGCCACAAATAGACTCATCCTGCTCCTCATATTATCTACCATCTCTGGAGCATAGTGAGACAGTTGTGTGAACTTGAGACTATACTTCTTCAGCTCATAGAATCTTATTTCAGGTTAAGGAACTCCCTTACCTTTGCCCACCTATCTCTTGAGGAAAGAAATACCCCATGAAGGTATCTTTGAACAAAACCCAACTTAGGAGTGGTGTATTTTCTCCCCTAGTAATCATTCACTAGTCGTACCATATCCTTGCAACACCCTTAAGCTGATATGAAGCTAGCTCAACACACTCTGCATCACCAACATGTATTACTTGAAATACCTTCTGAATCTTATCCATAAATTTTTCTGGATCCTTATTGAGTGTTGACCCTATGAACTCAGGTGGGTTCATCCTTAGAAATTCATAAATCCTTGATGTGTTTGGAATATCCTAATGGCCTGCAGGTCCTACTCCCTGACGGTCAATAAGTTATCATAGCCTGAGCCAATATCTGAATGGCATTGCAAAACTCTGCTCTAGCAACTTTAGCCTGAGGTAGTTGTATAGTTAGTGCATTGGAACCTCGTGGTTTGGCGGCAATCTACAACTCTTGAGGGTTTTCATTCCGTCTAGCGGGACATCCTCTATTTATAGTTTGCATCCGATGACTACATTCTTTTCTTGGAGGCATGATCTTAAATATGCATAAGTATGAATTATAGGAGCTAAATAAAGTTAAACTCTATTGCAAGAACAAGAATAAGAAATAAGGGGATTATTTCCGTAACGTCTTGTAGCCGCCACCTTATAAGTGTGGCACACTTCGAATCCATAAAAAAACTCTACTATATGCGTCTTTTCAGACGTCCTATGATACCTGAACCTAGTGTCTAATACCAAGTTTGTCATAATCCGAGTATACACCCTAGCCAAGATACGATATCTAGAACCATAAGTGACCCAAGCTAACTCTTGGCATAACATATCTAAGCAATACTCATGAAAATTAAAGCAAAACCTAAAACACATGTGTAACATAAGACTAAATAATGAAAATCAAGAGATCTATGAGACTATATTATAAATGTCTAAATAAAGTCTCTACTAATTAGAATGAAGACTCACCAAATGTTGACTGGAAGTGTTGAAACCTGACTAGCCACAAGTCTGAGAACAGGTACCGAAATATACACCATAAAATGATGTAGCACAGAGAAAATATATGCGGTTAGGATGTGGAATGTACTGAGTAAGTAAGAGACACTAGCATAATCATATGACATAGCATATACAAGGACAGTGAAATAAGATTTCCAAGATCATTACATAGTGAAAGAACTAAAATGAAAATAGTTGGAGTTCATGAATAAGTATCATTTAAAATTTTCTTTCAGAAACATATATAGGGTTGAGTCTAATTCAATAGTATTGTGTAATCATATACATAAAATAGCATACTTAAATGATCATATAAAGTTAAGAGAATATCGTAAGAAGGTCCATAAAGTGTAGAGTTTCTTATAACTAACATATATTATATAAGCTCATGATGTCCAACTTATAATCCCACTTGGAAGGGATGCCCTATACCTTGCCAGAGTATAGGACCTATCTATCTATGTGGATCCACTAATCTGAGTCTCTCAGGGCCAAATGGTCAGCCAACAAAGCGGTAAAACATTATCTTACAGTGACACGTAGTTATGAGATTTAGATTTTCTAAACCCATATCCTCTCGGTGCTAAATAGTTCTTCCAAAATAATATGTATTCATATAAATGCTCATAAGTATAAAAACCATCTATTTATCTAAATTATATATGAGACAATGCTCAAAAGTCATATTCAAAATAGCCTGTGTTGGGGTTGTAATTTATATCATGCTAGTTTTCATCTTTAAAAGTCATAAGGGTTTGAATAACCATAAAAATCATGCTAAATCGGTACAATAAGGTTTTAAAACTAAAGTGGAACAATGAAAACACGAATTAATGAGGAAAGATCATAAATTTCATAAGAGCCCTAACTTTGCTTCTAATAATCTTGTAAAAGTCTTGAAATTAAAATAATTTAGGCGCTAGAGTGAAGGGATACTCACATTGAAATCTTACATACCTGAGAGAATGAGACTTAGAAAGAAGAACTTGCTTTGGTGCCTTGGAACCCTAGCTTTTGCCTTGCTTATAATGGTTTCTGAACTTTGAGGAAGTTAAGAGCGTAGAGACTAAGTTTTTATTTTTAAGAGAAAGACCCTTTTTAGAATGCTAAAACGTCATGGCTTAGGCTTCAGAATAATGGAAAAATACAAAAGAAACCCTGACTTAAAAATTGTTTCCTTAGTTTCATGTGACTTGATCTAGACTTTGGAATTTCTAAGGCGTTACATTGACATTTCATCCATTTCATGCAAGGCACTTTCTGGTGACTCTATCTAGTCTTCCCCAATGTAGGACTGGCTTGGCCTATGATAAATTCGTGGTTCTGAAGATGATGGGTAAGGTTCAGAATTGACTCCTAGAAGGTCTTCGGTTGAAGTCCAGCTAACTTCGATTTCAGGCCGCGGAAGATGTCAATAGGTTTATTTAATCATCCTCTACACATATTTTTGATGTATATCAGTTGTGAACATTTTTCCATGCTATTATCGAGAACTTCGACAAACTTTTCTTCAATTTCTATGAGGCGTCTGAACTTGATGAATTGAGACAAATCGTGAAAGCCTCTTCTTCTTTACTCATTAGGTACTGACGACAATATCATCCTTTTCCTTTGGAACCGTGCCACATACTCTCTCATCAGTTCCGTGTTGTCCTACTTCATTTAGAAAATGTTTAATTTTTAGGTTTACACTTTACGAGCTCCGGCATCGGCTTTAATGATGTGTTTACAAGCATCACAAAAAATAAACAAAATGTTCAGAAAAATTAGAGTGCTCTGTCAGTCAAGGCTCCTTTCATGAGAATTTTCCAAATTATTTTAGTAAGACCGACTTGATCTCATTTTGTGCTAAATCATTTACTTTGACAGCGGAGGTATACGCCAGTATATTCTTCTATTGATCTGCGGTCCCGTTATATTTAGAATATTTGGTATTGTGAACCTTTTTGGGATTAACATTGGCGTGGTAGACAATTTATATGACAACTAAGTAGTATATTTCTTTAAATCTCTCCCTTTAAGGATCAGAGGTTTTCCTAGGATTTGGTCCATTCATGAGTGAATTTCTTTATCACAGTTTAATTTATAAACTCGTCCCAGAAAGGATTTATTCGACTGTTTCCGCTTCTAGGTCCCCGAGGGGTTTTGAGTGTTATCCAGGGTTCTATTGGTCGGAACAGAAGTGGTATGTGGTACTGAAATTATCAAAATTAGCATTATTGGAGCTGGGTCATCATCTTTCAATGACGTGATAGGTGTGACATTATCTCCTTTTGTTGTGACATGGGGATTTTTACTAATTCCACCATAGTCGATCCATTATCCCAAGTGTGATCATCAATATCTCTTTCATCCTCGGCCAAAGTAGTGGGTCAGTTCTTTGAAACTTATTATTCATGCCCGTGCTTAAGAGTTGGGGTCACGTCTCCATCTCATTTCTAGGTTTGGTTACCGATATGCTGATTTACACTAAAATTGGGCGACACGTCCATTTCCTTGTCCAACATTACTTTAGTTACCAACGGGTAGCACATTTCTCTTATTAGGAGCCATGGTTGATGCTTTTTCCTGCAAAAGAGAGAAAAAAAAAGCAAGTTAGTAGTGAATCAATTGATCAAAACAACACCACAATTGTCATGTCCCAGTAATGGGCACCAAACTGTTTTTCTTACTAAGTAATGAACAAGATAGAAGAAACGATGAATATGGAACTAAACCACAATTGTAAAGTAAAAGAATAAAATTGGCCTAAGGTTTGGTGCTGATGACCGATAGCGTCATCAAACAGAGTTTGGTCTTATTAATATCACTTAGATCAACAAAGTGTAGAACATAAGAACTTAAGAATACAAGAGAGTAGTATATTGCTTTGTGAGTAAATGACAATTTGATGACTTACAAAAAATAAATGAAGACTATTTAGAGCTAAATCACAGGGAGCAGCATTCGAGAATCTCTTTGCACGTTACTTCAGTTAAGTAATGATTGGCAAGATCCCGAACCCTCTCGCAATGGCTGGTCCCTTGAGCTTATCTCGACTTTATTTTTTTCTGGTCACAGCCCAGTGTCCTATCTCATACTTTTGGAGCTAGGTGGCCTTTGCTGATAAGACTTCTGACTGTCTTGACTTTGGATTTCTCATGGATAGGAATACCCTTAATGGTACGATAGCATTTGGTGTTATCTTTGTTGAGTCACTTTTGACTCTAGTTTCTTGATTCTGTCAAGTTTTAAAAAACTGACTTTTACCACCTACACCTTTGCTGCTATTTTAAATTGACCAACTAGCGACATTGTTTAATTTTCTTGAGAAAAGGTGTTAAAAAAATGTTTTGGCCAAAAGATATATTTGACAAAAGCTTAAGCCAAATCCAAATGATGACGACGTGACAGGCGCTTGCCATTTTTTGTCAGCTTTACGTACGATGACTCTGGAAATACAATTTTCGTTAATTTCTTCAATAATGCTACTTATTACTCTTTTAATTTTATATTTGTCTATTATCGATAACATCCAAAATCGTATTAATACTTTTTTGATCTAAACGTATTGTATTTTGTTTCTTTTGTTTTAACACAATCACTGGACCACACTAATCAAAAGTCAGATCAGTATGTGAGAAAAGGAGTGTGTTACCTTTGTTGATTTTCAGGCTTACTCAGAAAAATTTCATGGGGAATTAATGAGTCACGTAAAAAAAAAAAAAAGCTTTGTGTTTAGCCTTAAATTTGTGATTAGAATAACAATTGAATTTATTTTAGTGCTTCAAGGGCACGTGGATTATAGTGATGAAATAATACGTTCTTGCTGCTAAATTACTTGTTAATGAGTAGCCAAAGCGATAATTAATAACAACAGACACTAAAGAAATGAATAAAATGTATTAAACTAACTCCAGCGCAATCGTTTCAACTATATATGCGTTCAAATTTTGTTTAAATTAAATTATTAATATAAGTTTTCTTAAATGAAAAAGTATATTTTTTCATTCTTTAGTTGGTGTCTTTTAATGAAAGAGTGTATCTTTTAATTCTTTAGTTGGTGTTTTTTAAATGAAAGAGTCTTTTACAGAAAACATTTTCTTTACAACATTCTCCAAAGAAATATTTTCTTCTACAAAAGATCAAGTCTTCAAGTTCTTGCTTTTCAATAGGATTTCTTCACTATTTGCTTAATGCAGAAATTCATAGGGTTGACATATCCACTAAAACTATTTGCATACAATCCCATAGCAATCTCTTGGAGGAGAGGGAGCAAATATCATTTTTAGGAAAGTGTTTTGCACGTGTTTGAAGTCTACAATTTTGCATTCTTTGTTCATATTATCAAACCTTCATCTTCGTGTTCTTCTTCATATAAATTTGTGTCCTTGATATATATTTTCCAATAATCTAAAAACAATATTTGCCTTTTGGTTTAAGTGCATTCAACACCTTTCTAAAGCTGAACAATTATTTCATTTGATTTGATAGTTATATTTTTTGTCATGGATTTTGACACTATCAAAATCATGCTTCACCCAGCCAAAATTCACATTTGGAGAGCTTAGCATAAAGCCTGTTCTCTTCCAAAATTTGCAAAACAATCTGGAGATGCTTTTCATGATCTTCACTATTCTTGGAATATATTAAAATGTCATCTATAAAGACCACCATAAATTGATCAAGATAAGGCTTAAACACACGATTCATCAGATCCATGAATGCCGCAATAGCATTTGTCAACCTGAATGGCATCACCAAGAATTCATAATGATCATATCGAGTCCTAAAGGCAGTTTTAGGGATATCTTGTTCACATACCTGATGTTGGTAATACCCAAACCTCAAGTCAGTTTTTGAGAACAACCTAGCACCCTTTAGCTGGTCAAATAAATCATCAATCCTAGACAGTGGATATCTATTTTTAATTGTCACCTTTTTCAATAGCCGGTAATCAATATAGAGTCTAAGAGTGTCATCTTTCTTTTGCATGAACAAAATAGGAGCTCTCCAAGGAGAAACACTTGGGCGAATAAAACCTTTCTTAAGAAGTTCTTGTAATTGAATTTTCAACTCCTTTAATTCCATTGGAGCCATTCAGTAAGGAGTTATAGAAATAGGTAATGCCGGGGATAACTTCTATAGAAAATTCAACTTCCCTTTCCGGGGGCAATCCAGGAAGATTTTTAGGGAAGACATTAGAAAATTCACATAAAACTGGTATATCCTTAAGGCTTGGACATTCCAGATTGTGTATCAAATATATGAGCAAGATAAGCTTCACAACCATGACTAACCATCTTTCTTGCCACAACTGCGGAGATAATATTTGAGGTCAATGATCTTTTGCCTTGAACAATAATGTGTGAAAATGAAGGAGCTCTAAAAGTCACACACTTCGATCTACAATCCACTACCGCATGGTATCTATGAAGCCAATCCATACCAGTAATGACATCATAGTCTTGAAAAGATATTTTAATCAAATCATCAAGGTATACTAGATTTTGAATCACTAAGGGACAACCTTGATAGATTTGATTACAAATAACCCGTTGACCCAAGGGACTTTGGACAAGCACATCACAATCAGGTCTCATAGATTTCACATCTTTAGGAAAAACTAATGATGAGCAAACGTAGGAATGTGTAGAACTAGGATCAAATAATGTAACAACATATACGCCAAATAAGTGAAATTTATCAACAACCATATCCTCTCCATCTTGGTCATCCCTCTGTCTCATAGCATAAACTCGTGTTGTAGCTCTTGTCCCACTAGCTTGATTGACTCTACCTATACTCGTTGCTTGTGTGTTTCTAGATCTTGCACCTTTATTACCTTGAAAAAGAATGGTAGTAGGTTTTTGAACTGAGCCTTTCATACGCGGAGAAGAAGTAGGGTTAGAATTAGGACAATCCTTCACTTTATGATCAAGGCTCCCACAATTAAAACAAGTACCATAAGCTCTCCTACAAGTACCAGAGTGATTCTTTCAACATTGAGCGCAAATGGATATATGAGTCTTGCCTTGTACATAGCTTGGAGTGCTAGCAGTAGAGAAATTTGATCTACGTTGCTTGTGCCAGGATGACTTGTGAACATTGCCAGCTTTGGAATTATCAAACCTTCCCCTTTTAGATGGACCTCCCGAATCTGCATCAGCTTTTCTAAACTTATTTTAATTTCTACTAGCTTGTTCCTTGTTGATCCTTTCCCAAGTAAGAGCAACTCTAACTAATTTACAAAAGTTCTCATGTTGTAGGACCGCCACAGATTTTCTGATGGAATTATTCAAATCGTCTTCGAATCGTCTACACTTATCTTTTTTGCTATTAATAATAACACCAACATAAGAAGAAAGCCTGAGAAACTTCGGTTGATATCCAGCAATAGACATACTCCCTTGCTCTAGATTCAAGAACTCCTTTTTCTTTGCATCATGATTAGCAGGTGAGACATACTTCATGTAAAATTCTTTTACAAAATCATTCCAAGTAAGAACAAGAGATTTTGCCTTGGCATTTGGTACACTTACCCACCAGTCATAAGAATGTTTTTGTAATAATGAAACAACATACTTAAATTTGGCACCGTCTGAACACTCAAGTTGCTCAAACACTCTTTCCATGCACTCCAACCACTGCTCAGCATGCGTATGATAAACCGTGCCTTCAAACTCAACTCACCTATTTTTTTATTTTCTCAAAGTTTATTTTATTAGGATCGGGCATTCTTCTAGCCATGTGACAAAAGCAATTAGCCATTTGTTGAAAAAGAGGATCAACAACAGGAGTACCATGACTCATTTGAGGATGTGGCCCATCTATTGCACCCTGATTATTTCTCACTTCAGACCCACTAGTACGAGGAAGATTAGAATAAGAGAGATGTTTTCCAACCCCTTCTTGTAAGTGAGGTTGGGCATTAGAGTTATTCAAATCCCCTCAAGCGGCTTTCATAGGTCTATTAGAGAAACAAGAGTCCATGACTTAATTCCTATATAAGGAAAGATCACATTGCATTAGGGACGTGTACATGATGCATATGCGCAATACACTCAACAAAACATGCAAAAAAGAAAAAGGAACAAGTATATCAACAAGTCACAACAAAAGTCCTAGAATCACAAACCTAGGCTTTGATACCAAACTTTTAGCATCCCCTTGGGAGGATATCACTTACGAAATAAAAGCTAATTTAATACTTAAAACATTTAGGAGAAATTTATGCCAAAAGATATTTGTTTACTATTGTACCCTTCGAAAAATTTCTTAGATGAAATACAATATCAGAGTATCAATTTAAGATAGTAATGCCCTTCTCAAGTAGTCCACATTTAAGAACTTCATTTTAGAATTTATATTTTCAAATCAACGCCACCGCTGGTTTCATAAGAAACACAAAACTCAAACTTGCTATTATCACAGAAACTAACATATTTTGTTGTACATAATTACAAGGCAAAATGTAAACCCATTACATGGCATGACTTGAATTGAAAGTACAATCTATAATAGAAAAACATGTCTCCAAATTCAAGTTACAAGAATATGGTCTTGTGTTCAACAAGCCTCCAAGATTCCATACATAAGTGTGACATATGGATCATGTACAAGTCCCCAAAATTTGACAAGACCTAGATACATATTCAAATGTGATCTTCACTAAAGCTCCCAAAAATGCTACTCCAAATGGCCACCTTCAGTGCTCTTTCCAAATATTACCTACGATAGAAAATAACTATTGCTAAGCATAAAGCTTAGTGGTGCACAAACCTTGGACTTGGAGCCATTAGATTCTCCAATTCCCTTATCCGTAGTAGGTAGCTCAATCAGACAAAATAAATCAAGTAACCAAGTATATCAAAATATCAAATATCAAACCTTATAGAGTTTCAAAATATTGATATCCATATTTGATGGCTCAAGTGTCAAGAAAACTTATAAATCAATTCAAGAGAGTTTGTCCAATAACCAATTTCACCCAATATGTATGTCATGCCATAACATTAAGCATAATCAATATCAAGATGAACTGAAGCCTATATCAAGAAGGACCGAAGCCCCAAAGAAAGAAGGATCATCACCCAATAATCAAGAGGATCCAGAGCCATGTTGAAAGTGGCTTTCCACTCATACACAAGAATGGACAAAAGTCTATCATCAAGATGAAATGCAAATTCAAAGTCAAGATGGGAAAGATCCGAATAAAGAGGCATGCCTATATCGATGATAAAGTCACCGAAACAAGAAGTACAAAGTCCCAACAAGAATGCGAAATGATCAAGCAATTCATATGGGTTGACGATTTAGCGAAAGCTCTACCATACTTGAGATAATAACATACAATGCTATAAGATGAAGAGTAAGAAAGCAATCCATGAAGATATTTCAAAAATTCCAGAAGATAAAGATATTTCAAGTTCAAATTTATACAAAAATCTTGGTGTTTTACCACAACATAAGTTTTAACATAGTTTGTGAAGTTTGAATCGTCTACGCCATAGACCAACCCAAATCACCTTCATCAAACAATTCCTCTTGGTTTGTACAATAGAATATATAACTTAAATACAAAATTTAATATCTACATAAGTTCAATGATTCAGCACATAAAAACTAAATAGGAAAATCAATAAAAATCAGCCCAAACTGTCAAAACAGGAATTCTGAATAGTACTATTGTCTTGTACTGTCGCTCCGTTTCAAAGGGGTAAACAGCAAAAATAGACTTTGTGTCCTTAATGAAAGTTGTAGATATATGTCTTGGGGATTCAGGAAAATTTGAATCACCCTTATAGCAATTCTTTACAAAAAATATGCTCATAATACTAACAATAGTACATATAGGGTTTGCAAAACAGAATTCTAGGTAGCACCTGCCCTATACTTTCCCACCCAGTTTCCAGTAGATATAAGAAAAAATGGTTTTGGGGCTTGAAAGAAAGTTGTAGATTTCTATAATATCTTGAATCACGTAAAATGGAGTTAATAGAAGGAATTATGATAAAAACACTAACAGCAATCTAGTCCAAAATGGGTTTGTAACTTACCTCAATCGTGTGGAGTTATTTGGGGCTCAACCAAGGCAAGTCTTGATGATTGATTTAGTGGATGAATATTATAAAAGAATAGAGGTTTCGGTGTCTTTCTTCCTTGGAGAAAACGAAATTGGAGAGGTGGTGGAGAGGATAAGAACCAAGGGTATATATCTTACTTAGTAAGATAAAGATGGACATAATAAAATAAAATAAAAAAAGGGGCTGCCCACTTTTATAAATATCTAATCAATTTAATAAATTTAATAAGATAACCATAGTAGGAGTAATTTATATAACTACAACATAACACTTCAAAAGGGTTTCAAATATTGTCAAGTTCACATTCAGGAAGTGCAAAGTAAAATATACCCTTACTATCAAGATATAATAAATCAAAAATTCAAGTATTCGCTAAAATACTTTTGGGGTGTTATATGTAGACTTAGTTATTCAATCCATAACAACCCAAATAGAATCATGTTATTTCTTAGTTCGAGGAAAACCCGTCACAAAGTCTATATTTACATCTTTCCACTTCCAAATAGCAATCTCAATGTTTTGAGCTAGACCTCTTTGGTTTTGATGCTCAACATTCACTTGTTGACAATTAGGAAACTTAGTCGCGAACTCCGCTATGTTCTTCTTCATGCCATTCCACCAATACACTTCCCTCAAATCACGATACATTTTGGTGGATCCCGGATGAATCAAATACCGAGAACTTTGAGCCTCATACATTATTATTTCTCTTAGACCATCCACATTAGACACACACAAACGACCTTGTTAATGAAGTACACCATCTCTCCATTGGAAGAAAGCCTTAATGGCTTTTTCGGCAATCGACTTCTTCAATTCAACCAATACCGGATTAGTTATCTAGTTTGGCCTTAACATCCGCCACAAGGGATAATTTCGAACCACTACAAACAAGAACACCACTTTCATTAGAATCAACCAACCGGACACCTAAATGGGCTATTCTGTGCACATCCTTAACCAACTCTTTCTTACCCTCTTCAATATGAGCAACACTATTCATGGACAACCGACTCATAGACAACAATATTAGCTTTACCCATATGGTACAACACACTCATACCGTAGTCCTTTAGCAGTTAATCCACCTTCTTTGCCTAAGGTTCAAATTCCTTTGGCTAAACATGTAAATATATCGATATGTACCCCATAAAGATAATAATGCCAAATTTTCAAAGCAAATACAACCGCCACAAGTTCAAGATCATGGGTTGGATAGTTTCGTTCATGTAATTTTAATTGGCTAGAGGCATATGCTATAACCTTGCCATGTTGCATGAAAACACAACCCAATCCAACCCGTGAGGCATCATAATATACAACAAACCCATCCGGACCTTCCGATAATGTCAAAATAAAAGCTGACGTAGAGACGATCCTTCAATGTTTGGAAACTTCTTTCACACTCATCCGACCATTGGAACTTCATTTTCTTATAGGTCAACCTAGTAAATGGCGATAAAATAGATGAAAACCTTTATACAAACCTTCTATAATATTTGGTCAAACCCAAAAAGCTACAAATATCCAAAGGAGATAATGCCCTAGACCAATTCTTTACCGGCTCCATTTTCTTTGGATCAACAATGATACCATCACCGGAAATAATGTGACCAAGAAATGCCATGGACTTTAACCAAAATTTATATTTACTAAACTTGGCAAATAATTGCTTGTCCCTCAAGGTTTGCAACATAATTCTCAAGTGACCCTTATGCTCTTCTTCACTTCGAGAATAAATCAATATATCGTCAATAAAAACCACCACAAATATATCTAAGTACGGTTTGAAAATACGATTCATCAATTTCATAAAAATAGCGGGAGCATTAATTAACCCAAATGACATAACAAAAACTCAAAATGGCCATACCATTTTCGAAATTCCATATTAGGAATGTCACACTCCCTCACCCTTAATTGGTGATAACCGGACCGGAGGTCAACTTTGAAGAAGTGACTTGCGCCTTGGAGTTGATCAAAAAAATCATCTATTCTTGGAAAGGAATACTTATTCTTTATGGTGATCTTATTTAATTATCGGTAGTCTATTAACATATGACGTGACCCATCCTTCTTTCTAACAAATAATACGGGAGCACCCCATGGTGAAATACTTAGCCTTATGAAACTCTTATCTAACAAATCTTTCAATTGATCCTTTAACTCTTTTAGTTCAGCTGGAGCCATTCAGTAAGGAGGAATAAAGATAGGTTGGGTGTCGGGAAGAAGGTCTATGCCAAAGTCAATTTCCCTTTAGAGAGGAACACCGGGTAGATCATCAGGAAAAACATTCGGAAACTTATTAATAATAGGAACTGACTCTAGAGTAGGGTCTTCAAAATTAGTATCCCTAACCCGCAAAAGATGGTAGATGCAACCCTTGGAAATCATTTTTCAAGTTTTAAGGCACGAGATGAATTGACCCTTATACACGGAGTTACTACCCTTCTATTTTAGAATTGACCCAATTGTCACGACCTAAACTAGGGCTTAGGCATGACACGGTGATCAGAACCCCAAAATACTCCAACCAAGTCATCTTACGTATACACATATAAGGCATAATAAGCATCAACTCAATTAGACTAGAAGAAATTTGTGGAAGTGCCATAGTCAAGTCAAAAAGACAACATAAGCCAATAAACAAGACTTCCATCAAGCCTCTAGATAGACAATTTGTTTGGGGGCTAAGACAAGTCCCTAGCTCACCCTCAATAAGAAATAGTCTTTGACATAAAGAAACTCATAATCTTTCCCTCAACAAATAAGGACTCACCAATAGTGGAATATAGCAACTCAACTCTAACCATGTGGAGGATGGATGTGATTTTCGACCCCTGCATTTGGATACAATATAGGTAAAATATGTGTTAGTAAGTTTGAATGTACTAAATATGTGAGATAAATGCATGAGCAAAGAAATAAGCACATGATCAATATGTACATAGGATGAACGACACCAATGTAATAAGAAGCATAAATAAGATTTAAAAATATTTGAATTCATATTGAAAGCATGAGGTTAATGCATTATAAACCGCATAGAAAAACTTACATCATTTCATATAATTTGTATGGGATAGGTCTTTAACTGACATCTATGATCATGCGAGCTATAATATGGAATCCGATGATTCCCACGTCGAGAAAGGGGAGGAGACCTTGCCAGGGTATACTCCATCATAGTACTAACTCAACTGTGCTATATGTGGATCCACTAGCTAGTCCATTAAGGCAACCTACGATGGCAACATAGTTTGAGACTATAGGTTGCTACTAGGATTTCCTTGGGTAACTAACTGCATTATCAGACCGAACTGTACCTAAAATTCCTCTCGATTCTTAGTCAATATCCCAATGGAATTCATTAAAAACATTAATACATCATCACAAAGATAATCATTAGAGTAGCTCATTAACTTTAGTGATTCATAAGAATCCATAAATTTTGGTGAGAATTGTACTTATAATCATCTTAACCATGATTATGTGAGAATTATGCTTATCACACCATAATAACTTCTTGAAACATCAAGGTTCAACCTCATTATTTATCATATATCATATCTCATATCTCATATCTCATTTGTAATCAAAACTCTTTATAAATTATACTTGAATAGTCATACTTGAAAGTAACATCATGAATGAGTCTTTATAAACCAAGTTAACATCATGCAATCTAGTGGTAGTTCATGCTTAGATAAGAGATTAAATCATAATTGAAACATAATTCATGCACTTGAAAGAGTAGTTGATGAGAGGTAGGGATCAAATACGTAAAAGGAACAGTGTAGGAAAGAATCAGGGCGGTGGCACACAACAGGCGCACCGCTCCAGGCCTCAAACTTTAAAGAACAGGGCTTGGCCCATTGCTGGCGCCCCGCCCCAGCCCCTAAACTACTGGAGGTTGTTCCTGGTGCAATGGTGGTGCGCTGCCTCAGCGTTTCTTTGACAAATTTCTAGATTTTCAGTATTTTCAAAGGGTATTCATCACCCACAATGAGATTCTATGCCTTAAATAACAATATAGTGATTATATGCGAAAAATCTATCAATTCCATGCAATTATTATCATCATCATACTAAAATAGATTTGAATTCTCAAAATACATCATAGTTCATGTAGTTGAAACTTGAAATTGAGAAGATACAAAGACGTAATTGAAATTCATGGAGAGTTTGAGGAATTTTTGGAATTCAATGGGTGAAAGGTACCCATGGATGAAACTCACATACCTTTAATAAGAATTTTTAAGAAGCTTGAAGAAAACTTGAACATTAATGGAGAATTTGAGAGAATCCTTTCTTGGTCTTCAATGGAGGTATTGAGAACCCTTTGTAAAGAGAGAATTTTAGGATGGGTGAACTGTGCATGAATGAGGAGAATTTAGAGATTTAGGGATTAAATAGGGTCGGAACCTAGTCCCAAAACTGTTTAGGTTCATTCTCTACTTAAAATAGGAAAAAATCTATAATTCCCTTAATTGAAATCACCCTTGACCCATGAATGAATCCACCAAGGCTAATTAATTTTCTCATTATATCATATTCTACATTATATCATATTCTAACTTTTACATACCCGGGGTATTACACATTACTTTCATATTCAGTGAATATTCCATCACTACTTTGATTTTCACCCAAAAAAATTATGTAATATGGTACAAGTAACTATTGTTTTCATCTGCATGTCTAGGTCATAGTTGTTCATGCCTTGTCGAAGTATTCTGAATCTAATTTTCCACGCACCAAATGTTCTTTCAATTACATTACTCAAAAAGGCATGTCTATAGTCAAATAGCTCTTTGCCATCCTTAGGCTCTCTCTCACTTCTCCTGTAGTCTTGCAAATGATATCACATTCCTTTAATAGAAATATGGTTGTTGGCTCATTGAGAGAAGTTTCATTAAAGAGGGTCGTTGAACATTTTTATAGATAAGTTTTATTTAAGAGAGATTAATGGTATTTCCTGATCATATTAATAGAGTAAGTTAGTAGATAAATATTTAATTGAAATTAATAAATGATTGGTATTTTTATAAAATAAAAAAGTTTAAGGTTATTTTTAAAATTTTGAAACTTTCCAAGTTCCCAAGTTCTAGTTTTTTTTAGAACTTGGAAACTTGGGGATTTTGCCAAATATATTTGTCAAGTAATGATAAATTGTATGGACAAACACAAGTTCCCAAATATTTTTCAAGAATTTCCCAAAAACTACTTGAGACCAAACGCTCACTTGTTATTTTCTCGATAAAAGAAAATTTGTTCATTCTGAAGTTAGTATATTTCAAAAATGAACATATCACAATACATTAATTAAGTAAATAGAAGAAATATTTAAGAATTTAATTAAAATCAGAAACTATAGTAATTTCCAACACTAAAATTTGTTAAGAACTAAAGAAAAAGTAATTTAGTGAAGAAGAATGGGCAAAAAGGCCTTTAAAGTCTCAATTGGTAGAATACACTTTTCATTTTATTTTTTCTTTATTGTCATCTCTAAAAGTATTTTAGGATTTATTAAAGGGAAAAAACTCAAATATGTCATCGATTTTTTAGAAAAATCTCATTTATGTCACCCGTTAAAAATTTGACTCATTTATGTCATTGCATTTGAGAAAATGTTCATCTATGCCATTATTTTTTAACTCCGATTTTACAAAATCATCCAAATAATTTTTAACACTTTTTCAGTTGCAATTTTGGATCAAATGTACTCTTTTTGCTCCTTCTTCAAGACCATCAAGAACACATGAACAACACCAACAATTACACATTTCCAACTTCTTTAATTTTTAACAAAATCACCTCAAATTTCATGAGTAGCGTCCCTCCAACTCAATTGGTAGAATACACTTTTCATTTTATTTTTTCTTTATTGTCATCTCTAAAAGTATTTTAGGATTTATTAAAGGGAAAAAACTCAAATATGTCATCGATTTTTTAGAAAAATCTCATTTATGTCACCCGTTAAAAATTTGACTCATTTATGTCATTGCATTTGAGAAAATGTTCATCTATGCCATTATTTTTTAACTCCGATTTTACAAAATCATCCAAATAATTTTTAACACTTTTTCAGTTGCAATTTTGGATCAAATGTACTCTTTTTGCTCCTTCTTCAAGACCATCAAGAACACATGAACAACACCAACAATTACACATTTCCAACTTCTTTAATTTTTAACAAAATCACCTCAAATTTCATGAGTAGCGTCCCTCCAAGGTAAATACCAAAATCCAATATCTTTTGAGCTCAAAATTTCAAAACTTTAACCTCCTTTAATGGTATAATTTTCTCCACAACTCTAATTCACTTAAAATTTTGAACATAGACTCAAAAGATATTGGGTTTTGATATTTAGCTCGGAGGAACGCTACTATTAAATTTTGAGGTGATTTCGTGAAACATTGAAGAAGTTGAAAATTTGTAGTTCTTGTTGTTCTTCATGTGTTCTTGGTGGTCTTAAAGAAGAAAGAGAAAAAAAAGTACATTTATTCCAAACTCCAATTGAAAAATGTTAATCATAAGCACATTTTAGACCTATTAGAATTGTCAAATCACCATTTCAGGATCATATTGATTAAATGTTGACCGTGGTCAATCTAAACTTAAGAAGCTCAAGAATTCCAACCAAAGGAACAAAACACCTTTGAAAGTATCGTAAAATATACCAAACTTTCTACTAGGTCATAAATCATTCTTAAGACCTCATGAAATAATTAAAACTTGAATTCAACCTTGCCAACCCTAATTGTTGACTTTGGTCAAATCTTACAAGTTTCTAACTTTCAAAATTGAAAATACATCTCATTACCTCAAGAATCATGCCACTAATCCCCAAAAGTCATAAGCAACTAACCAAAACTATAGAAAGGTGGGTAAAGAAGCGAAAGTTTCATAACGACCTTGAGGGTCGATACATGATGAATATTGGATGAATTTAAGTTTAACCAAACTCAACATTCTAGGTTAACAAGCTCAAATTCAAATTCTGACAGTTCTATTAGGTCTAGAAGGTGACTTTAAACTTTGTTGGATGGTTGGAATAGATCCCAAGGTGTTAGGAAATGATTTGAGTTATTGATAGGATTCTTTAGTTATGAAGTTAAGTTTGACCATGACCAACCGTTGGTCAAGACAACCTCGCATTAGAGATTTGATGATTCCAAGCTGCAGAACTTATTTTCTGGTCAATTCTCAAATTTGGTTATTTTTGTGGGGTTCTGAAAGAATTCTGAGAGTTGATTGTGTTAGTGCTTGGTAATTTTGTTAGAGTATACAATTTATATGCAGTGGAAGCATACCACAAGATCATCAAACTTACATTTATAACTACATAATAAAATTGAACAAATTGGAAAGAACAACTAACCTGTTGAAGCTTCCCTAATAATCGTCCAGAAGCCAAGGATTCAGGGCTACGATCTTTTCCTATTTCCTGACTGATTTCTACTACCAAGTTACTTGTGTTGGCAAATATTACTTTGTGAATTGATCATTTTTCTTATGTTATTTTCAGCCTATTTACACTAGTTTTCCAACTCAAGAATGAATAGGAAAAGCTAAACAAATTTCAGCCTTAATGAGTAATCAAGAGGATCATTCAAGTGAGAATCAATTGAGATTAATAAAAAAACATTTTTCAGCCAATAAGGCCAAAACGTTTTTATCATTACTCAATATTTGATTCTCAAATAATGCAAAACCATTTTCAACCATTAAGGCCAAATATTTTTCCATTAATGCATTATTTGAATTCAAATACAATAGATTAATACAAAAACATTTTCAGCCATTAAGGCCAAACTTTTTTGTTATTAACTCAACATTTGAATATTAAATATTCCATTCTTTAAAGAAGATCAACAATAGAATTAACTGGTCCTTATTTTTCAAACTTGGTTAATTAGTCATGCATAGTAGGGGTCGTAGATATATTTAACTGAGGCTTTAAATCACTATAATAATTCTTAAATGAACGAATTAACCATATCGTAATAAATTAAAAGCTATTTCACCAAAAAATTGTAATTGCACTCCTCAATTTAATTTCGAAATATACCACTACATCTTATTTAATTCTCCGTGTTAGAATTACCGACATCAATCAATTAAATTAAATTTTCTGAAAAATTTAATTTATTGGCTAAATTAATTCTTTATTATACTTAACTTATTTCATATGTCGGATAAAATCTCCCATAGTGTTTCACGTGAAAACTTATAAGTAACCATAAAGGGATGTCTTCTATCTCTATACCGAGACACAGTTCTATCAACTAATTATTATTTTAATAACGTGATTTGTTATTATCCAATTTATTAGGAATTTGTTGACTCAATAAAAGAGTCTCACCTTTTAATAGATTAAAATAATAAATCAAATACATAGATCATAATAATTATATCAATATTAAGTGTATAAGTACATGTAATGGACTAGAGTTATTATTTATTAAAATTCAGAACCTAAACAAATATCTCAATTTAGTTCGTTCAAATACATACAAAATGTACTAGCACAAGAATTTAGAATTTTACCATTTCCATAATTAAGATCAAATTATATTTAATCTTGTGCTACAATTATCAAGATGTTTTTCCAACTTCATCTTTAATTGTGAACATTTAATTTATGACTTATATGAACTCATAATTTTAATCTTTCATGTATGAGTTAAATAACTATATACACAAAATCGTCTACTATATAAGCAATGGACTCGCATATAAACATAATGATCTATTCAAATAAAGACTTTATTGTAATAAATAAGTAAAATAAATTATCTTTACAAGGGATTAAATAAAATACTATAACTTAACTATATGGTTAATAGTATATCCCAATTTTTTTACCTATATCTGGAGCAATTGCACTTGCGATTAGTGGTCCACAATGGCGAAGCCAAATACCCAGGTAATTATCCACCTTCGCAAAGCCGCTCTTGCGGGAAGAGGTTGCTTCTACAGAGATGGGACGATGTCACGACCCGACCTATGGCCTAGCCGTAACACAGAGATTAGAATTCTGAAGGATCCCAACGAAGCCTCTTAGCATAACATTCATGAGCATATTAGTAAATAAAGCCAAATCAAGACACAGAACCAAAATCTCAAATAAAACATAAATCTCAAAATGCGGAAATAAGAGATAAAATAGACTCCAATGAACCTCTAACATGCTTCTAATACTAGATGGGGCGCAAGACAATCTTCTAGCTCACCCAATATAAAAGGAAAAAAAAGTCATAAACGGATAAGAAAGTAAATATCTCATCGTGACATGAGGACTCACCAACTACGCAATGGTAATGAACTTTAGACATGAATGGGAGAAGGATGAACGTGATCATCGGACCCTACATTATGATACATTGTAGGGAAAAGGTATGTGTTAGTACTAAGTATGTGAGAATATGCATGAAAAATAAACATTGGACATAATCAACATAGATCATGGATGTAAGACCAATGTCATTAAAACATGAGTAAAGTCGTGAGAACAATAAAATATTTATCTTATTGGTCAATGCATCAAAACATCATAATCAACATAAGAGCTTATATATGTGGGAGATAATTATAACCGACATTAAGACCATCCGAGCTATTACATGGAATTCGATAATGTCCACATCGAGAAAGGAGAGACGACTTGCTAAGGTAGGCTCTGTCCAATTAATATCATCATGTGCTATATGTGGATCCACTAGCTAATCTATGGTGGCAACGTAGTTTTAAGAGACTAGAGGTTGCTACTAGGTCTTAGGTCGATCCCCCACCTAAAAGTCTACTCGGTGCTAAGTAAATTACCCACGGAATATATATCATAACATAATCATAAATCATACTTGCAATAGTCATAAGCTTTTCATAATCATAATCCATAAAAACTTGTTTATAGGAATAACTCATTATCGTGTGATTCATGTAATGTGGGTGTAGTCCTTCCATCATTATGAATTCTTTTTACGAAAAATAATATTAGAGCCTTAAGTCACCTCTTCATCAAGGATCTTAAGTCACTCTTTTATTAAGTCTTGAGTCACCTTCAAATATCTCAAGTCAACCTTTCTTATAAACTTGCTTGAAACATCATTAGCGCATTATTCATAAACTTCTTTGCATAAAGCATCTTTAATCTCATTCATAAAGCTTTCATTGAAATAACTTGAAAATCATGATCATATTTCATAAATCATACTTGAAACAAGCATACAACATGGGTCAATAAAATTCAACTTAAAATCATGCAATATAAAGTGAGTTATACATAATTAGGCTAATAACAATGAGATATATCATAATTAAGAAGATCCAATACAAATCATGAAATTAGGGCTTTTAATTTAAGAAATCATAAGAGAATTAAGAAGGGATCTTTGGGATTCCATGGGTGAAAGGAACCCATTGATGAAGTCTCACATACCTTGACCTTGATGAGTCCTAAATTAAAAAGGATGAAAGATTGACCTTGAAGAAAAGCCCTTGAATTGCTTCAGGAAGAAGAAGACCTTTGAGAGAAAACTTAAAAGAGAAGGTTTTGGATTTTTGGGGGAATAATGTGAGAATGAGAGGGTTAGAAGACTTTAGGATAGTTAATAGGTAGGAATTTAGTCCCAAAAACCATCAACATTTATTAATGAAATATTGGAAAACGACCAAAATAACCCAACTTAAATTAAATTTAGAACCTAAAATAGACTATCACCATGGCCCGTGAAAGCCAATATGGGTCGTGGTCCCTATTGTGAAGCTGGACTTAGGATTTTATGAAAAGAGATCTTGGGAGGCTACCCACCACAAGTCCCACCACAGCCCGTGAAGGACTCCAGATGCAGTAGAATCAGCAGGTTCAGGCCCCTAGGGCCCTAGTTCAACTGCCCAGTGAGAGAGTGCACAGGGTGGTAGAGGTGAGTCTCAAGGTACTAGGGGTGGTCCCTAGGAAGGTCGTACAGGTGGTAGAGATGGACATAGTCACATCTATGCTTTTTCAAGTAGGTCGTAGGTGGAGATATCTGATTCCATCATCAAAGGTACGATCTCCATCTCTCATCAGCCTGCCTATTTATTATTTAATTCGGGGTCCACTTACTAGTATGTATTTGCTCTCTATGCTACTCGATAGGATTTTTTATGTGAGCCATTGCTTATGCCTATGTTTGTAGCTATCCTCATAAGTAATTCTTTAGTAGTGGATCAAGTGTATCGATCTTGTGTGGTGACTATCGTGAGGTATGATATAGAGCGGACCTGATTATGCTAGATGTGGTAGACTTTGACTTGATTCTATGTATGGATTGGTTGTCTACCCATCATACAATTTAGGATTGCTTCTCCAAGATTGTTACTTTGTGTATGCCTGGTATTCTTTCGATCGTGTAGACAGGTGCAGTTAGTCATGTATTGTGTGGTGTGATATCCTTCCTTAGGGCTCAACAGTTAGTGGGGAAGGGGTGTCTAGCTTATCTTGCTTATGTCTAACACTAATGTTGACACTCCTACTATTGATTCTATTTCGGTGGTTTGAGAATTTCCCTATGTATTTCCCATCGATCTACCTAGTCTTCCTCTTGAGCGTGATATTGATTTTGGCATTGATGCTGAGCCGGGTACACAGTCATTTTCTATTCTACCATATTGAATGGCTCTAGTTGAGTTGAGGGAACTTAAGGTACAACTCCTGGACCTCTTAAGTAAGGGGCTTATTAGGCCAGTGTGTCTTCCTAGGGTGCTCCTATTTTGTTCATGAAGAAGAAATATAGTACCTTGCGTATGTGTATTGATTGCAGGCAGCTGAATAAGATGACCATTAAGAATATTACTCGATGTCGTGGGTTGATAACTTATTTGACCAACTCCAGGGTAAAGTAGTAGAGACAAACTTGAGGTCAGGGTATCACCAGCTGAGGATTAGGGATTCAGATATCCCTAAGACTGCTTTTAGGACTCGATGCAAGCACTATGAGTTCTTAGTCATGTCTTTTGGTTTGACTAATTCCCCCACAATATTCATGTATTTGATGAACCATGTGTTCAGGTCCTACTTAGACTCATTTGTCATTGTATTTATTGATGACATTCTAGTCTATTTTGGGAGCGGAGAGCAGCACCTGAGGATAGTACTTCAGAACTTGCTTGATCAACAATTATATACCAAATTCACTAACTGTGAATTTTGGCTTGATTCTGTGGCATTCCTAGGGCACGTGGTGTCCAAGAATGGGATTATTATAGATCCAGCAAATATAGCGGTAGTCCATGATTGGGCTAGGACCACTTATCCTATTGAGGTTCGCAGTTTCATCGAGTTGGCAGGGTATTACAGACTGTTTGTGGAGGGGTTCTCTTCTATTGTAGCTCTTTTGACCAAACTAACTTAAAAGAATGTTCCTTTCCAGTGGTCTAATGCATGTGAGGTGAGCTTTCTGAAGCTCAAATCCTTATTGACTTCAACTTCAATTCTTACTCTTGACTTGGGTTGCGTTCTAATGTAGATGGGTATGGTTATTGCATATGCTTCCAAGTAGCTGAAGATATATGAGCGGAACTACTCCACACATGATTTGGAGTTGGCGGTGGTAGTCTTCGCATTAAAGATTTAGAGGCATTACTTGTATGGAGCCCATTGTGAGATCTATACTGGCCACCATAGTCTTCAATAAATATTCAGCCAAAAGGACCTTAATTTGAGATAGTGCAGGAGGTTGGAGTTGTTGAAGGACTATAATGTAACTATTCTATCTCACCTGGGCAAGGCAAATATAGTAGCAGATGCTTTGAGTGGAAAGGCGATGAATATAGGGATTTTCACATTCTTATCATTTAATGAGGGACCTTTAGCTTTGTATATTCAGTCCTTAGCTAACCAGATGGTCCATCTTGATATCTCTGAGCTAGGCAAGATACTTGCTTGTGTAGAGGCTAGGGCTTCCTTGATGGAGCAGATTCGGGCACAGCAATTTGAGGACCCATAGTTGAATGAAATTGGTGATAAAGTACTCAGTAGGGAAGCTAGGAAGGATACCTTAGATACAGAGGGCATCTTGAGGATTGAGGGTTATATCTTTGTAATATCCCCTAAAAACGTTGTATACGATGTTTCAATTTTTGCCTAAAAATGATATAGCCTCTGTATTTTGGTCATAACGTTTCATATAAATATCCAAATTGAGTGATTCAAATTTCTGAGTAACCACAAGATCATTACCTACAACTTTTATGAAGATCATATTTTAAGATTCGGAGGTTAAGCAGGTCAAATAAATTAATCTTCGTAAGGTAGGATGCTGTTATGGAAATGAGTGTTTATAGAAGAAACATCATATCTCACTGTAGGTTTATCCAAATTGGTTGATTCTTGAACGATATGAAACTAGACCTCCATATCTACAATTCTTATGAAGACACCAAATCCTAATAAGGAATTTATCTTATTCAAACGCAGCTCCCAAAAAGAGTATTCTGTCAAAGATAACTCATTTCACCTACCATAGAAAGATCTAGATACATTTGACATCACTCATGACATAAATTTTCCTCCATTTAACATCATCCATGACATCAATATATTCCACTAAATTTTCAGATTTTTATTTATAATTATTTTATTTATTGTTAGGTCATCTTTCCCACCTATAAATACCCACCTTATTTCCTCATTTTATTCATCAAGCTTTCTCAAGCAAATCTTCTCTCTATACACATTCTCAAATATAGTTTTAGTTCTTAGTAGTGAAGAAATACTATTCCGGTGATTCATATATTCCGGGTAGTACACAAAACGTTCCGGCAAGGAGAGAAGCTAGGACTCAAGAGTGTTCATTAAGTCTTCCGGTACCAACTAAAGCTTCGGTTTCCAGGTATGTAAGGTTTCAATGAGAGTATTCCTTCCACTCTCATGTCTAAATTATTTTGATTATATGATAAATTATGTTTATTTTCTTTAAGCTTTACTCTAAGTTATGTGGGTGTTTATCCATGGGTTCTTCAACCCATTTAGTCCAAAAACTCTTTCAATTAAATATCTTGATTTCAAGCAATATTTTCTTATGGTAAATTCTTATTTTTACTTAATAGTATGAATTATGGTTAAACTAATGATTATTGCTCTATTTTGATGCAACATAATTTCATATATATGAATTGATGGTTTACAAGTAATTTCTTTATTTATCTTTTTAAAGGCTCTTGAAATTCATGGTGGGTTGTTTAAAGCATGATTTTTAATTAATGAATTTCAAAGTATTTATGAATATTTATTTACATACATATTTGCAAGTTGAAGTAATTTGAACCCACCTAGTTTTACTATGTTTTTAATAAAGTTTGACTTGAAAGCTTTGACTCCAAATAAATGTTTATGAAAGCAATATCCATGATCAAAAAGGGAGTCTTATGAAATGAAAGAATGATGAAATGATATGAATGATGGATTCTTTATGCAATAAGGACAATTCTTGCATATTTGATTATCAAATGTTTTAATGAGCTATTCTACCGAATATGATGTTTGAATTCTCAAGTTATATGCTATGAATATTTTGAAGTATTAAACTATTCCGTGGGATTGACTTAGCACCGAATGAGGCATTGAGGTGGGATTCGGTAAGGGAATCCTAGTAGCAACCCCTTGTCTCATTAACTATGTGCCAACATAGGAGCTCTTGTAGGCTTAGGCTAATGGATCCATAAATAGCCCTTAAAGTTAAAGTTAAAGAAATGAATGAAGTTGACGGAGTTCTACCTGGCAAGTAGTCTCCCCGGCCAACGTAGGGGGTTATGTTGGATTCCATGTAATAGCTCGCATGGTCTTAAATGTCGGTTATGGTTAGCTTCCCACAAAATGAATGTTTTAAAGGATATCCATATGATTTATTATGCATGTATTACATTATGTTCCATATTACATAAATGTTATAATATTTTCTCAATGTTCATGCATCCTTACATACTTAGTACATTCAAAGTACTAACGCATGCTCTTTTGCCTACATGATATCACCATGTAGGGATCGGTGCTCCTCCTCGTTCTCCTCCACGTGGCTAGTTGATATTCCATTGAAGACTACTTTTGGTGAGTTCCCATGTTCCGGGAACAATACTCCTTTGTCTTTCTAGCTTATGATATGTTAAGATATTTTATTATGGCATTTCTTCTATTATGATTGAGGGTGAGCTGGAACTTGTCTTAGCCCCATTAAATCTAATAGTTAGAGGTATTGTTGGACATATGTAAGTTGAAGATTTATTATTATGATTTCCGCTTGTCTATTTATCATCATTACCTATGAAAGGCTAAAAGAATGCTAAGAGGCTTGTTTGAGGTACTTTCGGGTTCCTCATTCGCCATGTCACGTCTAGGCCCTAGGCTTGGGTCGTGACAAACTTGGTATCAGAGCCCGAGGTTTTGAATGATCCTTGGAGTCCAACATACCGCGTCGAATAGGGTCTTGTTCATGGTTGTGAAGCGCGCCACAATTATGAATAAGAGACTATGAGGCGTTTAGGAAAATTTTCACTTCTTTCAAATTCATGTCGTGCCTTAGAGTGTCCTAACCTTTCCTTTAACTAACGACCCATTTTGTGTTCTCTAGATAATGATTCGTGGAAGACCACCTCAAAGAGCAAGGGTTGACGATGAGGACCAAACTCCTCCGATTCCTAATGCCCAACATCATGAGGATGGGGTAACCCATGCCGAGTTTCGCAGTGTTATTACTTTGTTAGCTCAAGTTGTAGCTAACCAAGGGAATCTAGGTGTTCCTCCTCCCCAAATGCAAAATCTAGCCTCTAGGATTCGGGATTTCCAAAGGATGAATCCACCCGAGTTCGATGGTTCTAAACTAGATGAGGACCCTATGGAGTTCATTAATGAGGTGTATCGGATTGTGGCTATCATGGGTGTGCCACTAAATGAGAAGGCCGAGCTAGTGGCCTATCAACTCAAAGGTGTGGCTCGAGTGTGGTACGTACAATAGATTGTTGAGAGGGATGAAGAAATAGGGTCGATAGGATGGGAAGAGTTCAAAGGTGCCTTCCTAGACCGCTTCTTCCCATTGGAGCTAAGGGAGGCCAAAATCTAAGAGTTCATCAACCTCCGTCAAGGAAGTATGAGTGTGAGGGAGTATGCTCTCAAATTCACTAATTTGTCAAAGTATGCTCCCTTCATGGTCTCTTCATGGTCTCTGACCCAAGAGCTAGAATGAGCAAGTTTATTTCTAGTGTCTCAAGCTTGGTGTCCAAGGAGTGCAAAATGGCCATGTTGATCAAGGAGATGAATATCTCTCGGTTAATGACTTACGTAGAATAAATTGAAGAAGAGAAGCTTAGAGAGAAATCAAGGGGGTTCAAAAAGGCTAGAGTGGATGGTGGAGGGTTTAACCCTCAAAGGTCGATTATGGTAACAATGGCAAAGGCCAAGGTGGGCAACGATTTATAGGGCAAGGTTCCACCAATACTCCTCCTCCAAGGTTCAACAAGGACAAGAGTGGTAAACCAATTATTCCAAGAGAGAATGTTGCTACTCAAACTTTCCCTGCTTGCAAGAAGTGTGGAAGGACTCACAAAGGGGAATGCTTAGCTGGCTCCAATGCATGCTTTAAGTGTGGCAAGCTGGGCCACCATGCTAAAGATTGTAGAGATGGTGGTGGTAGGACTCAAGGCCAAATTGCTCATGGTCAACAAGTCCAAGGAGGTGTCCAACGCACCAACCGCTTTTACGCCTTGCATGGGAGATAAGAGGTTGAGGATGCACCCAATGTCATTACCGGTATGTTAAAGGTCTTTTCTTTTGATGTGTATGCACTATTAGATCCGGGTGCAAATTTATCTTTTGTTACTCCATTCCTTGCTAATAGATTTGATGTTTTACCTGAAATGTTATTAGAGCCTTATTTGGTATCTACCCCTATTGGTGAGTCAGTTATTGCTAGAAAGGTCTATAGGGGTTGCCTTGTGTCTATCTTGCATAAAGTTATTCTTTGTGATCTCATTGAGCTTGATATGATAGATTTCGATGTCATTCTTGGGATGGATTGGTTACATGCATCTTATGCTTCCATAGATTGTAGGAATCGTCGAGTCAAGTTCCAATTTCCAAATGAGCCTGTTATTGAATGGTAGGGTCGTGATTCGGTGGTTAAGGGTCAGTTTATTTCTTATCTTAAGGCTCGCAAAATGATTTCTAAGGGATGTATTTACCATATTGTGAGGGTTAGGGATGTCAACTCCAAAAGTCCTTCTCTTGAGTCAGTTCCTTTAGTCAATGAATTCCCCGATGTCTTTCCTGATGACCTTCCCGGTGTCCCTCCCAAAAGGGAAGTTGATTTTGGTATTGATATCCTCCCCGATACCCAACCTATCTCTATTCCTTCTTACCGCATGGCCCCAGCAGAATTGAAAGAGCTGAAGGAACAATTAAAGGACTTGTTAGAGAAGGGGTTCATAAGACCAAGTATTTTGCCATGGGGTGCTCCCGTTCTATTTGTAAGAAAGAAAGATGGGTCACTTCGAATGTGCATAGACTATCGGCAATTAAATAAGATGACCATTAAGAACAAGTACCCACTCCCTAGAATAGATGACTTGTTTGATCAATTATAAGGGGCAAGTCACTTCTCCAAGATCGACCTTCGGTCCGGCTACCACCAACTACGGGTAAGGGAGTGTGACATTCCCAAAACAGCCTTCCGAATAAGGTATGGTCACTATGAGTTTGTGGTGATGAGTTTTGGGTTGACGAATGCACCGGCGGTGTTTATGGACTTGATGAATAGGGTGTTCAAACCTTACCTTGATACCTTTGTAGTAGTCTTCATCGATGATATTTTAATTTACTCTCGGGGTGAGGAAGAACATAAAAATCACTTGAGAGTTATGCTTCAAACATTGAGGGATAAACAATTATTTGCAAAATTTAGTAAGTGTGAATTTTGGTTAAAGGAGGTAGCATTTCTTGGTCACGTAGTGTCCGGTGATGGAATCAAGGTTGATCCTAAGAAAATAGAGGCAGTCAAAAATTGGCCTAGACCATTATCTCCTTCAGACATTAGGAGCTTCTTAGGTCTAGCCGGGTACTATAGACGGTTCGTCAAAGGCTTTTCTTCCATCTCATCTCCTATGACAAAATTGACCCAAAAGAAATCTAAATTCATATGGACAGATGAGTGTGAGAAGAGTTTCCAGACCTTAAAAGATCGACTTACCTCTGCTCCTATTTTGACTCTCCCAGAAGGATTAGAAGGGTTTGTAGTTTATTGTGATGCTTCAAAGATTGGTTTAGGTTGTGTCTTAATGCAAAAAGGCAAGGTAATAGCCTATGCTTCTAGGCAATTAAAGATGCATGAGCGCAACTACCCTACCCATGACCTTGAATTGGCGGCTGTTGTTTTTGCTCTGAAGATTTGGAGACATTACCTCTATGGGGTGCATGTGGATGTCTATACTGATCATAAGAGTATTCAATATGTGTTTACCCAAAAAGACCTTAATCTAAGGCAAATGAGGTGGCTAGAACTCCTTAAGGACTATGACATGAGTGTGCACTATCATCCGGGTAAAGCCAATGTGGTTGCTGATGCACTTAGTAGAATATCTATGGGGAGTGTGGCCCATGTGGATGAAAGGAAGAGGGAGTTGGTGAAAGATGTTCACCGATTGGCTAGATTAGGGGTGAAGTTGGGTAGTACTAATGATGGGGGTATGGTTGTTCAAAATAGTTCTGAATCCTCTTTGGTGGTGGATATTAAATCAAAGCAAGATCTTGATCCAAAGTTTATCGAGTTAAAGAAGTTGGTAAAGGAAAAGAAGATAGAAGTCTTTTCCCAAGGGGGAGATGGGGTTCTATACTACCAAGGTTGGATATGTGTTCCAGATGTTGATGGACTAAGGAGTTTGATCTTGATGGAGGCTCATAATTCTAGATACTCCATTCATCCCGGTTCAACAAAAATGTACCGAGACTTAAAGGAGTTGTATTGGTGGGGTGGCATGAAGAAGGACATAGCAAGGTTTGTGTCTGAATGTACAAATTGTCAACAAGTGAAGGCCGAACATCAAAGACCGGGTGGCCTAGCCCAAGACATTGAAATCCCAACTTGGAAATGGGAAAATGTGAATATGGATTTTGTAGTGGGTTTGCCTCATACCCGGAAACGTCATGACTCGATTTGGGTAATTATTGATAGAATGACTAAGTCAGCTCACTTCTTACCCGTTAAAACTTCCTATAGTGCCGAAGACTATGCGAAGTTGTATATTCAGGAGTTGGTGAGGTTGCATGGTGTGCCATTATCCATTATTTCGGATCGTGGTACCCAATTCACTTCTCACTTCTGGAGATCATTTCAAAAAGGCCTCAGTACTAAGGTAAAGTTGAGCACAGCATTCCTTCCTCAAACGGATGGGCAAGCCGAAAGGACGATTCAAACACTAGAGGATATGTTAAGGGCTTGTGTGTTGGAGTTTAAAGGGAATTGGGATGATCATCTACCTCTCATCGAGTTTGCCTATAATAATAGTTACCACTCAAGTATTGAGATGGCACCGTTTGAGGCTTTGTATGGGAGACGATGTAGATCACTGGTAGGTTGGTTCGAAGTAGGTGAGATGATTTTGTTGGGCCCCGATTTGGTACTTGATGCTTTAGAGAAGGTGAAGATCATTAGAGAAAGGTTGAAGACAGCTCAAAGTCGTCAAAAGTCCTATTCTGACACTAGAAGAAGGGATCTTGAGTTTAATATGGATGATTGGGTGTATCTGAAGGTTTCACCCATGAAAGGTATGGTTCGATTTGGTAAGAAAGGGAAATTGAGCCCTAGATATGTAGGGCCTTATAGAATTGTGAGACGTGTTGGTAAGGTTGCATATGAGTTGGAATTACCATTGGAAATGACCATGGTTCATCCGGTGTTTCACGTGTCTATGTTGAAAAAACATGTGGGTGATTCTAGTTCCATTGTACCTATGGCAGTAGTGAATATTGAAGAAAACTTGACCTATGAAGAAGTTCCTGTGGAAATTTTGGACCGGCAAGTTAAGAGATTGAAGAACAAAGAAATTGCATCTGTTAAAGTCCTTTGGAGGAATCAACAAATAGAAAGTGCAACATGGGAAGCGGAAGCGGATATGATTAAGAGATACCCTCATCTTTTCCCCTCTACCCAAACCTAAGGTATTAAGTTGTCCTTGCTCAATTACTTGAAATCCTTACATCTCAACTTTTCTTGTCATATGCTTGCAAAATTATGAAATATTTTTTTTAACGATATTTTAAATTACACTGTTGCATTAATGATAGGTTGTTTGTTAATACTCTAATCTACTCAAGCTAACCCTCACTCCTTGATGGAGCAGATTCGGGCACAGCAATTTGAGGACCCATAGTTGAATGAAATTGGTGATAAAGTACTCAGTAGGGAAGCTAGGAAGGATACCTTAGATACAGAGGGCATCTTGAGGATTGAGGGTTATATCTTTGTAATATCCCCTAAAAACGTTGTATACGATGTTTCAATTTTTGCCTAAAAATGATATAGCCTCTGTATTTTGGTCATAACGTTTCATATAAATATCCAAATTGAGTGATTCAAATTTCTGAGTAACCACAAGATCATTACCTACAACTTTTATGAAGATCATATTTTAAGATTCGGAGGTTAAGTAGGTCAAATAAATTAATCTTCGTAAGGTAGGATGCTGTTATGGAAATGAGTGTTTATAGAAGAAACATCATATCTCACTGTAGGTTTATCCAAATTGGTTGATTCTTGAACGATATGAAACTAGACCTCCATATCTACAATTCTTATGAAGACACCAAATCCTAATAAGGAATTTATCTTATTCAAACGCAGCTCCCAAAAAGAGTATTCTGTCAAAGATAACTCATTTCACCTACCATAGAAAGATCTAGATACATTTGACATCACTCATGACATAAATTTTCCTCCATTTAACATCATCCATGACATCAATATATTCCACTAAATTTTCAGATTTTTATTTATAATTATTTTATTTATTGTTAGGTCATCTTTCCCACCTATAAATACCCACCTTATTTCCTCATTTTATTCATCAAGCTTTCTCAAGCAAATCTTCTCTCTATACACATTCTCAAATATAGTTTTAGTTCTTAGTAGTGAAGAAATACTATTCCGGTGATTCATATATTCCGGGTAGTACACAAAACGTTCCGGCAAGGAGAGAAGCTAGGACTCAAGAGTGTTCATTAAGTCTTCCGGTACCAACTAAAGCTTCGGTTTCCAGGTATGTAAGGTTTCAATGAGAGTATTCCTTCCACTCTCATGTCTAAATTATTTTGATTATATGATAAATTATGTTTATTTTCTTTAAGCTTTACTCTAAGTTATGTGGGTGTTTATCCATGGGTTCTTCAACCCATTTAGTCCAAAAACTCTTTCAATTAAATATCTTGATTTCAAGCAATATTTTCTTATGGTAAATTCTTATTTTTACTTAATAGTATGAATTATGGTTAAACTAATGATTATTGCTCTATTTTGATGCAACATAATTTCATATATATGAATTGATGGTTTACAAGTAATTTCTTTATTTATCTTTTTAAAGGCTCTTGAAATTCATGGTGGGTTGTTTAAAGCATGATTTTTAATTAATGGATTTCAAAGTATTTATGTATATTTATTTACATACATATTTGCAAGTTGAAGTAATTTGAACCCACCTAGTTTTACTATGTTTTTAATAAAGTTTGACTTGAAAGCTTTGACTCCAAATAAATGTTTATGAAAGCAATATCCATGATCAAAAAGGGAGTCTTATGAAATGAAAGAATGATGAAATGATATGAATGATGGATTCTTTATGCAATTAGGACAATTCTTGCATATTTAATTATCAAATGTTTTAATGAGCTATTCTACCGAATATGATGTTTGAATTCTCAAGTTATATGCTATGAATATTTTGAAGTATTAAACTATTCCGTGGGATTGACTTAGCACCGAATGAGGCATTGAGGTGGGATTCGGTAAGGGAATCCTAGTAGCAACCCCTTGTCTCATTAACTATGTGCCAACATAGGAGCTCTTGTAGGCTTAGGCTAATGGATCCATAAATAGCCCTTAAAGTTAAAGTTAAAGAAATGAATAAAGTTGACGGAGTTCTACCTGACAAGTAGTCTCCCCGGCCAACGTAGGGGGTTATGTTGGATTCCATGTAATAGCTCGCATGGTCTTAAATGTCGGTTATGGTTAGCTTCCCACAAAATGAATGTTTTAAAGGATATCCATATGATTTATTATGCATGTATTACATTATGTTCCATATTATATAAATGTTATAATATTTTCTCAATGTTCATGCATCCTTACATACTTAGTACATTCAAAGTACTAACGCATGCTCTTTTGCCTACATGATATCACCATGTAGGGATCGGTGCTCCTCCTCGTTCTCCTCCACATGGCTAGTTGATATTCCATTGAAGACTACTTTTGGTGAGTTCCCATGTTCTGGGAACAATACTCCTTTGTCTTTCTAGCTTATGATATGTTAAGATATTTTATTATGGCATTTCTTCTATTATGATTGAGGGTGAGCTGGAACTTGTCTTAGCCCCATTAAATCTAATAGTTAGAGGTATTGTTGGACATATGTAAGTTGAAGATTTATTATTATGATTTCCGCTTGTCTATTTATCATCATTACCTATGAAAAGTTAAAAGAATGCTAAGGGGCTTGTTTGAGGTACTTTCGGGTTCCTCATTCGCCATGTCACGTCTAGGCCCTAGGCTTGGGTCGTGACAATCTTTATCCCTCAGTTTGGAGATCTAGTTAGGTTTATCCTCGAGAAGGCCCATTATTCCAGATGTTCCATTCATCCCGGTGTGGCAAAGATGTATTTCAACTTATAGAAGCATTAATAGTGGTGTGGGATGAAGCGAGATATTGCATCTTTTGTGTCTAGGTGCTTGAACTGTCAGTAGGGTAAGTTCGAGCATCAGAGGTTAGGTGGTTTGACAACGACTACCCATTCCAGAGTGGAAGTGGGAGTGGATAGATATGTACTTTGTAGTGAGTTTACCACGTACCTCCTGAGGTTTTGATTCTATTTGGGTCATCATAGATCAATTGACCAAGTTGGCTCACTTCTTACCGGTCCAAACTACCTAACTTCACAGAAGTTAGCTCATATTTACATCTGAAAGGTGGTCCGATTGCATGGGGTACCAGTATCTATCATTTCAGACTGTGGTACTTAGTTCACTTTACATTTTTGGGGATATACACCAAAGGAGTTGGGTAACCGAGTCGAGCTCAGCACAGCTTTCCACCTCCAGACCGATGGCTAATCAGAGAGGACTATTCAGGTCTTAGAGGATATGGTACGGGCTTGTGTTATTGATTTTGGAAGTTAGTGGGATCAGTCTTTGGCTTTGTCATAGTTTGCATATAATAATAGCTACCATTCGAGCATTGAGATATAACCTTTTGAGGCATTGTATGGTAGGAGATGTCATTCCCTAGTAAGTTGGTTTAATACTTTTGAGGTTAGGCCTTGGGGCATCGATTTGTTACGTGACTCGATGGATAAGTTCGTATGATCCAAGAGAGCCTCCGTACTACCTAGAGTAGGCAGAAGAGTTATGTTAATCTGAGGGTTTAGCCTTTGGATTTTGTGGTTGAAGACTGACTATTCTTATGAGTATCACCCATGAAGGATGCGATAAGATTCGGGAGGAGGGGTAAGCTTATCCCCAGGTTTATCAGCTTTTTTGAGATTTTGAGATGGGTAGGGGAGGTAACTTATGAGTTAGCCTTTTCCCCAGCACTTTCAGGTGTTCACCCTGTGTTCTATGTTTCTATACTTCAGCGGTACATTCTAGATAAGTCGCATGTGCTTCAGTGGGATTCAGTCCAGTTTGACAAGTCCTTAGCCTTTGAGAAGGAGCCTGTGACTATTTTGGATAGACAGGTTAGGAAGTTGAGGTCTAAGGAGATTCCATTTTTGAAAGTCTAGTGGAGGCATTGTCCGATTGAGGAGGCTACTTGGGAGACCGAGCAGGACATGCGGACTCCTTATCCTCACCTTTTTGAGCCACCAGGTACCTTTCATCCTTGACTTTTGGGGACGAAAGTCCTTTTAGTAGTGGATGTTGTAATGACCTCCAAGGTCATTTTTATACTTTTGTGTGCTTTTACCATTTTACCCCTTTTCGTAGCTTTTTTATAGCTCATATGTGATGTTGGGGTAGCTGACATGTCTTCCAAGGCATTTAGTCGAGTTTTGAGGCGGTTTGGCCATTTTTAAGGCTTAAGGTTTTAAAGAGTTGACTTTAGTCGACATCTAAAGATTCAAGCGTCGTATGAGAATTTTGATGGTTTCATCAACTCTAGAAGGCCCATTTTGGTCTAGAAGGAAGGGTGGTCTGGGTTTTGGAGTCTTCGTTTTAAGTTTAGGTGGTTTTGTCGTTTTAACTTTAAATTTTGGCCAAGGATTGACATCAGTCAATATTTTGAGTAAACGCGCTCCAATGAAAATTTTGTCAGCGCGGTTAGCTTTGAAACGTCAAGTTTGGTGTAGAACGACCTTTGGTTCAGGTCCCAAGATGATCGGAATGAGTTTTTAGCCGTTTGTGCATTTCTAGTGTTTTCTTTGAAATATTTAACTAAGGTTGTTCCGTCGAAAAATCTTGTAAGTTTTGCGTAAATTTCATTCTTTCTTACATTTTTGAACTATTCTAGGGCTTGAATTTGGTGGGATTGTTTGAGCTCTTTCAATACTCGGAATGTGCCTATTTTTAGGGCACAAGTTTCTTGAGTTTTTGGGGCCTTTTGACGGAGTTAGTTTTTTGATTTCGTGGGTGAGTCTCAATATCGAATTTTGACCAAATTTTTGTTCCATTCGTAATTATAGCAATATGGGTATTATTGACCTTGTTTTGATGAGTTCTTCGATAATTTGATAGAGTGACATTCTTTAGAGGCGACCCGGAAAGGAAAGACTCAAGTTTAGCTATCCGGGTGCGGTTTCAGCTCTTGTTAGACTTGTGTTGGTTGGAATTGGTATACGCTAGATGGTAACATGTGATTAGGTTGGTGATTTAGGTGGTGATATCCTATTTAGCAATTTGGAATCAATGATCACAATTGGGACTAGTTTGGGTTTTGCCATGGAGCCTTAGTCTAGTGATATTGTGGCATGCTTGCACCACTTAGAATACTTGGAATTCGCTTCTAGGTGATTTGGACTTAGGCTACTGTGGTTTGACTTGTTTGGTTTTGTTTGTAACTTGTTATGAATTTTGGCTTATGCTTGTATGTTGATTGCCTCTGATATTGATATGTCGGGCCCGAGGACGTGCTTTTGGTACATCAGAGTTTCAAGTTAGTAATTTGATTTCCTTGATGAAATTTGTATTTGGCTCAAAGGGTATATGATTTTGAAATACTATTTGTACTGATTTGTCTCCCCGGTGTTAAAAATCCTTTTTAAAGAAAGAACAAAATAATGAGATTAATATTTTTGATTGATGAATAAGGGTAAGGTTTTTATTAAAGAAATACTGACGATATTTTACTTATGACATTTCATATTGAAAAGCTCGAGGTGTGAATTCCGGGTGGCCCACGAACACATATTTTGGGTTATTATTACTAATACTATTGTTATTGAGAAGCTCGAGACGTGAATTCCGGGTGGCCTATTGATACATATTTGGGTTACTATTATTATTATTATTATTGAGAAGCTCGAGGTGTGAATTTTAGGTGCCCCATGATCCTTTTTGAGGGAGTATTGACCTATATCTATTATTTTATATCGATGCATTTCTATGGTATTTTGTGGGTTGAGATTATTAATATGACTACTTGTTTGGTTGGAAGTTACTAGTTTACCGTATGATTCTCCCTGTACCACTATTTTCAGTAACTGTAGTTTTATGCTTCTCTCTTATTATTAGTGGTATCATCGTGCTGCTTAATATATATTTATTTTTTGTGAGCTCGATGGGCTTATGATTCCTATTGAGTACCCCGTGTTTGGTACTCATACTGCACTTCTACATCTTTTTGATGTAGCTCCCAGTTCAAGCCACCCCAGTGCACGCCTGATTATCCTTAGCGGTGCCAGATTCGGATTGTGGAGAGCTCTCGATGTTAAGAGATTTGCTACTTTCCCTCTTTTGTACTGACTTATATTTGTACTTTTGGATAGTCATATCTGTACTGTATATTTACTCATTGTCAGCTTATGTACTTAGTATCTCCTGTATAGGTGAGACCAAGTCCGCAATTTGGTCTAGTGTAAGTTCATCATTTGTTTTGGTCACTATCGAAGATTTTGTATATTTTGTATCGTATTTACACATCTATATCCTGACCTGACTTTTCTTTTGTTATATTCCTTTTTGCTTCCTCTTTCTTATGTTACTAATTATTTAATTATATTGAGATTTGACTTCTGTTTGACTTGGCTTTGGCTTGTCTACTCGGGGTTTATAATATGCACCATCATGCCTGGATTTGGGTCGTTACAGAGTGGTATTAGAGCTTAAGTTCACGGTCTCACTATTACAGGAGCAAGTATCTAGTAGAGTCCCCCGGATCTGTACGATGACGTCTATATCTAATCTTCGAGAATCTATAGGACATTATTAGGAATTAATTCACTATTCTTGTTTATGATCGTGCGCTAATGATGATGAACACCGCTAAATTCTAATTGCTTCACTTTTTATCAGATGGAGAAGATAAGATCAACTATGGGTAGATGAGGGCCCCCTATGCCTATAGATAAAGCCCCATCTCGAGGTAGAGGTCGAGTCGACATTGAGGCCGGGGCAGAGCTCAAGCCACAACACCAATATTGGAGCCAGATATAGAGGTTGAGCAGTTCGAGCATCAACCGATGGAGGGGGATCCAGCCCAGTCCCCCACCCGAATTCGTGGCCACACCACTATTACAGGATACTCTGGCTCGGATCCTCAGCTTCAGGGAGGAGATGTCTCAAGCAGGGACACTGCCTAGCACTTCAGCTGGACCTCAGGTCCGAGAGGAGGCATAGACTTCAATCCAGGCCGGGACACAGTATGATTAGACCATAGTTATATATCCCACTACTACCTCTCCTTATCTGGTGTTTCACCCTGTTCCTACGGTTGTTCAGCACATGGTAGCTAGGCCATTTATGACCGCAGGGGAGCAGAAGATGTTAGGGAGGTTAATTAGATTGGGCTCTCCTAGGTTCTCAAGTGCCGCAGGCGAGGATGCCCAGGAGTTTTTAGTTAGGTTCGAGGAGAAGTTGCATAACCTCGGATTGGTGGAGTCCCACAGGGTTGATTACACTGCTTTCCAGCTGGATGGACCAGTGAAGCATTGATGGAGGTCCTATAGTAGTTGCAGACCCGTGGGATCGCCACCGATAACATAGACCCAGTTCTCCGAGGCTTTCTTAGACAAGTATATACCCCGCAATTTGAGAGAGAGACTAAGGGATGCGTTCACAGCACTGGTGCAGGGATCGATGACGGTCATAGAGTATGAGTCTCGGTTCTATGACCTCTCTCGAAAGGCTACCATGATCATGCCGACAAAGGAGGAATGGGTACGCTAGTTTGTTAGAGGGTTATCTATTCTTTTGGGGTAGGCTATACAGTAGATGGTTGCATCAGGCTGTTCGTTCTTACATATAGTAGATTATACCCATACTGCCCATACTATTGAGGCTATATGTCGTGAGGACTACGGAGGCAGAGACAAGAGGCCTCGCCACCAAGGCATTTTTAGTGGACGTTAGGCACACGGTAGGGGTTCTTTTGGTAGAGGCCATCCACAGAAGTATCTACCTAGTAGATTGGTTCAGGCAGCCTTACAACTTACCGATGGTGGATCAGCAAGTGCTGGCAGTCAGGGCAGTTAGGCTTCGGGTAAGACTTCTCAGGGTCAAACTTCTGGGTATTCAGGCCATGATGGCCATTCAGGTTCAACTGATTCATCACATGGGGGTTCATGAAAAGGATCATGCTATGAGCGTGGTGTGATAGGTCACTATGCTAGGGAGTTCCCTACTATTAGCCACCGCAAATGCCAGATGCAGCAGAGTCAGCAGGTTCAAGCCTCCAGGGCCCAGTTCAACAGCCCAAAGAAAGTGTGCAAGTGTTAGAGGTGAGTCTTAGGGTATTAGGGGTGGTTTCCAGGAAGGCTGGACAGGTGGTGGAGGTGGACACAGTCACATGTATGCTTTTTTGGGTAGGCTAGAGGAGGAGACATGTCACGACCCAAGCCTAGGGCCTAGACGTGACATGGCGAATGAGAAACTCGAAAGTACCTCAATTAGGCCTCTTAGCATTCTTTTAGCCTTTCATAGGTAATGATGATAAATAAACAAGCGGAAATCATAATAGTAAATCTTCAACTTACATATGTCCAACAATACCTCTAACTATTAGATTTAACGAGGCTAAGACAAGTCCCTAGCTCACCCTCAACCATAATAGAAGAAATGTCATAGTAAAATATCTTAACATATCATAAACTAGAAAGATAAAGGAGTATTGTTCCCGGAATATGGGAACTCACCAAAAGTAGTCTTCAATGGAATATCAACTAGCCATGTGGAGGAGAACGAGGAGGAGCACCGATCCCTACATAGTGATATCATGTAGGCAAAAGAGTATGCGTTAGTACTTTGAATGTACTAAGTATGTAAGGATGCATGAACATTGAGGAAACATTAAAACATTTATGTAATATGGAACATAATTTAATGTATGCATAATGAATCATATATATATCCTTTAAAACATTCATTTTGTGGAAAATTAACCATAACCGACATTTAAGACCATGCAAGCTATTACATGGAATCCAACATAACCCCCTACGTTGGCCGGGGAGACTACTTGCCGAGTAGAACTCCGTCAACTTCATTCATTTCTTTAACTTTAACTTTAAGGGCTATTTATGGATCCATTAGCCTAAGCCTACAAGGGCTCCTATGTTGGCACATAGTTAATGAGACAAGGGGTTGCTACTAGAATTCCCTTGCCGAATCCCACCTCAATGCCTCATTCGGTGCTAAGTCAATCCCACGAAATAGTTTAATACTTCAAAATATTCATAGCATATAACTTGAGAATTCAAACATCATATTCGGTAGAATAGCTCATTAAAACATTTGATAATTCAAATATGCAAGAATTGTCCTTATTGCATAAAGAATCCACCATTCATATCATTTCATCATTCTTTCATTTCATAAGACTCCCTTTTTGATAATAGATATTGCTTTCATATACATTTATTTGGAGTCAAAGCTTTCAAGTCAAACTTTATTAAAAATATAGTAAAACTAGGTGGGTTCAAATCACTTCAACTTGCAAATATGTATGTAAATAAATATACATAAATACTTTGAAATCCATTAATTAAAAATCATGCTTTAAACAACCCACCATGAATTTCAAGAACCTTTAAATAGATAAATAAAAGAATTACTTGTAAACCATCAATTCATACATATGAAATTATGTTGCATCAAAATAGAGCAATAATCATTAGTTTAATCATAATTCATACTATTAAGTAAAATTAAGAATTAACATAAGAAAATATTACTTGAAATCAAGATATTTAATTGAAAGAGTTTTTGGACTACATGGGTTGAAGAACCCATGGATAAACACCCACATAACTTAGAGTAAAGCTTAAAGAAAATAAACATAATTTATCATATAATCAAAATAATTTAGACATGAGAGTGGAAGGAATATTCTCATTGAAACCTTACATACCTGGAAACCGAAGCTTTAGTTGGTACCGGAAGACTTAATGAACACTCTTGAGTCCTAGCTTCTCTCCTTGCCGGAACGTTTTGTGTACTACCCGGAATATATGAATCACCGGAATAGTATTTCTTCACTACTAAGAACTAAAACTATATTTGAGAATGTGTATAGAGAGAAGATTTGCTTGAGAAAGCTTGATGAATAAAATGAGGAAATAAGGTGGGTATTTATAGGTGGGAAAGATGACCTAACAATAAATAAAATAATTATAAATAAAAATCTGAAAATTTAGTGGAATATATTGATGTCATGGATGATGTTAAATGGAGGACAATTTAGGTCATGAGTGATGTCAAATGTATCTAGATCTTTCTATGGTAGGTGAAATGAGTTATCTTTGACAGAATACTCGTTTTGGGAGCTGCGTTTGAATAAGATAAATTCCTTATTAGGATTTAGTGTCTTCATAAGAATTGTAGATATGGAGGTCTAGTTTCATATCGTTCAATAATCAACCAATTTGGATAAACCTACAGTGAGATATGATTTTTCTTCTATAAACACTCATTTCCGTAACAGCATCCTACCTTACGAAGATTAATTTATTTGACCTACTTAACCTCCGAATCTTAAAATATGATCTTCATAAAAGTTGTAGGTAATGATCTTGTGGTTACTCAGAAATTTGAATCACTCAATTTGGATATTGTTATGAAAAGTTATGACCAAAATACAGAGGCTATATCATGTTTAGGTAAAAATTGAAACATCGTATACAACGTTTTTAGGGGATGTTACAAGACATCGGATGCCATCATCATAGGTATGATCTCCATCTCTCATCAGCCTGCCTATTCTTTATTTGATCCCGGGTCCACTTACTCGTATGTATTTGCTCGCTATGCTACTCGATGGGATATTTTATGTGAGCCATTGCCTATGTCTATATGTGTAGCTATCCCCGTAGGTGATTCTGTAGTAGTGGATCGAGTGTATCGATCTTGTGTCGTGACTATCGTGAGGTATGATACTAGATCAGACGTAATTGTGCTAGATATGGTAGACTTTGACTTGATTCTAGGCATGGATTGATTGTCTATCCATCATACGGTTTTGGATTGCTTCTCCAAGACCGTTACTTTGTGTATACCTGGCATTCTTTCAGTCGTGTCGACAGGTGCAATTAGTCATGTACCGTGTGGTTTGATATCCTTCCTCAGGGCTCAGCGGTTAGTGGGGAAGGGGTGTCTACATCAGTACAGGACGCAATACTACTTACCAGCATAATTAATATTTCAAAATCAAAATTAAATAATCTAATTAACAAACTTGAAGAACATATGTTAAATTTAGTTTGACCAAGATATGACGTAAGAAGATTGGATCACGTAGTTTTGATTTTCTAATTATTTTTTTTTCCAAAGTAGCTAAAATCATTACTATATTTTGATCCCACTTTGAAAATAGATCAAGTAAAAACAAATCAAACCGGAACGCATGTAGGAAAATGGAGTGACTTTCAAAATGTGAGATGGGATGATAACTTAATATTTTAAGGAAAAATAAAAGGATGATTACTACATGAGATCAGATATGGCACTTTCAATTCATTAGACCAACTACAATCTTCAATTTAAAATCATAATTCATATGGACGGCATGCTTTCTAAAAAATATTATTAAACTCTAACCATTCAAATAACTAGTCTGACCATAACACACTAACAAGTGGTATATATTTGATAAATAAATCAGTAGAAAGATATCTACATCTAACAACATATAACTATAAATTAAGTCCAATTACTATTCCGTCAGCAAAAAGGTTTTTTTCGGAAATTGGAAGGCTTGTTAAATGTCAGTATCTCTTATTTATTTATTTTGATTTTCCACTCAATGCCCAAAATCTGTAGAGCTTCGATTAAATTCGGATCGCGCATTGTCGGACTCTTTAAGGTTGACGCTTCCAACAAAATTTTCTCCATACTCAGAGCTCGAACCCGAGACTTCTAATAATCAGTGAAATAGTCTCACTATTGCACCACAACCCATGTTGGTAAATGTCAATATCTCATTTTCTCATACTGCCAGTTATATAGAAGGGCAGGGGGATATGTAGTTTGTTTACCTAATCTTTAATAAATGGGGAAAAAAACTTAAAGTATTTTACATGTTAGGAAAGAACAAAGGGCAGTGGGCTAGTGGATGTTCCACTTTTATTAGTGGACCCATTAAATGGCAAATTGTCATTTCTATCTTACCTATCATCTAATCTTTTTGGTTATAAATAACCTTGGAAATCAGAGAATGCATATACACAGATATACGAATTCTTATTATCTCTCTATCTTTCTCTTACAAACACATTATCAGCACAAACATCCATCATTTTGAGCTATTTTAATAAGGTAACAAAAGGGTAAAAAATTTATTTTCTTAAAATGTCGAATATCTCTAAACTTGAATTTGTTGCTCTTGATATATCTAGAAAGGGCTACTCATCATGATCACTAGATGCCGAAATACACCTAGAATTGATGGTCTGGCAGACACCATCAAAGATGACAATATGACATCTAATCAAGACCAGGCCAAAACCATGATATTTTTCCCCCACTATCTTGATGAGGGGTTAAAATTACAGTACCTCACATTAAAAAAATCCCTTAAACTGTGGAATAATCTAAAAGAAAGATATGACCACCTGAAGTTGGTCATCCTTCCACAGGCACGTCATGATTGGCTCAATCTGAGATTAATGAATTTTAAAAATATAACTTAATATAATTCTGCATTGTTTATAATTATAACTCAGTTAAATTTATGTGAAGAAGAAATCACTGAGCAAAACAAACTTGAAAAAATATATTCCACATTTTTACCCGCGAATATGCTCCTGTAGCAATATCGCGAAAAGGGGTTTAAAAATATTTTAAATTACTTTCTCACCTTCTTATTGTTGAACGCTACAATGAACTGTTAATGAAAAATCATAATAATCGGTCTATTGGTTCTTTGCAACTCTCTGAAGTGAATCAGGCAAACTATAACCAACGAAAAAGAGATCATAGCCCCAGTCGTGGTCGTGGTCGTGGTCGAAGAAGAAATTATAATCATGATGTTCAGCTGACATCGAGAAATGACCAGCAGTACATATAGAAGAGTGAAAAACAAGAACCTATACCAAAGAAAAATACAGAAAGTATATGTCATAGATGTGGAGGTATGGGGCACTGGTCACGAATTTGTCGGTCATCAAAACGTATGATTTAACTATATCAGGCATCCTTGAAGAAGATAGAAAATAATTCAGAGACAAACTTTATCTCTGAAGATAATATTGAGCATATTCATCTGCATGTAGCTAATTTCTTTAATTTTTCAGAAGAAAATATGAATATTGATAAGCCTAATAATATTTAAATAATTTTTTTTATTTTTCTGTACTAAATGATATGTTTGTATTTTTTTAATTCATTTAAATAAACAAAATTTGTATAAGAAGCCATGTTTTAATTATAATATTTACTTTATTTTTTTTTGGAGAAAAATATGGATAAGCCTCAAATTTTGTTTGGATCAATGATCAATCACGAGGATATTTGTGTAATTGATAGTAGAACAACTCATGTCATTTTTAAAGATGAGAAATATTTTTTCAACTTGCTTAGAAGAAAAGCAAATGTTAATACAATTTTTGGTAATTCAAAAATTATTGAAGGCTTCAAAAGAGGTAATATATTTTTGCCTAAGGGGACAAAGATTGTTATAGAAAATGCACTATTCTCTTCTAAATCCCAAGACTCTTGTTAAGTTCTAAAGATATCTGTAGAAATGGATATCACGTTGAGACTCTAAATGAAATGAATATTGAGTATCTTGGTATAACCAAGAGTGTCTCAGGCCAGAAATATATTTTGAAAAAATTATCAACTTTGTCGTTTGGCCTATATTATGCAAAAATTAGTGCATTTGAAGCACATTTGATTGTAAAGTAGAAGTTTACTGATCTAAATACATTTGTGCTATGGCATGATGGAATAGGTCATTCTGGATCAATAATGCTAAGACGAATTCTTGAAAATTCAACTAGACATCCGTTAAAGAACCTGAAGATTCTTGCGAATAGTGAATTTTCATGTGATGCTTGTTATCAAGGCAAATTAATTGCCAGACCATCAACCCTGAAGGTTGGCATCGAATCTCCACACATTTTAGAACGTATACATGGAGATATATGTGGACCTATTCATCCACCTAGTAGATTGTTCAGATATTTTATGGTCCTAATATATGTTGGATTTGACTCACCCTCCATAATTTGCTACCTTGAACCGTTTACAAGAGACTTATTTACTGCTCGATTTGTAGATTTTTGATTTAATAAAATAACTTTTTCGCAATTAGGGGGAGAGAAAAAGATCATGAAAGGGAAATTGCGTGGAAAGTTTTATCACTATCTAACTTTGATCCACGTACCTCCAAAAGAGAATGAAGAATTTCTTAGTCCTGAAGTACCATATCTCAGTGCTATTGGTGCATTTATGTATCTTGCTAACGCAACCCGACCTGATATAACATTTTCTGTTAATTTGTTGGCAAGGTATAGTTCATCCCCAACGTAGAGATATTGGAACGGTATCAAACATATGTTGCGATACCTAAAATGTGCCATTGATATGAGTTTGTTTTATACTAACAAAGATTGTGCAGACCTTATTGATTATGCAGATGCAGGTTATTTATCTGTCCCACATAAAGCTCGATCTCAAACAGGCTATCTATTTACACACGGAGGAATTTCTATATCATGGCGATCTACAAAGCAGTCTATTGTTACTACTTCTTCAAATAATGCTGAAATAATAGCAATTCATGAAGCATGTAGAGAATGTATGTGGTTGAGATCGATGATAAAGTTCATCAAAGAAAGATGCGGCCTAAAACATTATGTCAAAATATCCACAGTTATATTCAAAGACAATGTCGCGTGTATAGCTCAATTGAAAGGTAGCTTCATAAAAGGAGACAGGGTGAAGCATATTTCACCAAAATTATTCTTCACACATGATCTATAGAAGAAAGTTAATATTGATGTACAACAAATTCATTCGAGTGATAATCTTGCAGATTTATTCACAAAGGCATTACCAACATCAACTTTTGAGAAGCTAAGATATAAGATTGGAATGCATCGTCTCCAAAATATCAAATGAAGTTTTCATCAAGGGGGATAAAATACACATTGTACTATTTTTCTCTTAACCAAGGTTTTGTTCCACTAGATTTTTCTGGTAAGGTTTTTAATGAGGCAACACTCAAGGTGTATTACCAGATGTGTGTACTCTTTTTCCTTCACTAGACTTTTTTCCACTGGGTTTTTCCTAGTAAGGTTTTAATGAGGCATAACATCTATAGGTGTTCAGGATATATATGTATATTATTTCTTGTAAAAATTTTAACGAGGCATATTATACATGGACATCCAGGGGGGGGTTAGGAAAGAACAAAGGCTAGTGGGCTATCTGCCTCTAGTTTTCACTAAGATACCAGACCCTTGGGAAAAACGTTAATAGATACTTTATTATGATCCAAGCCTAAGTCCTAGACGTGACACGATGAATGAGACACTCGGAGGTACCTCACCCAAGCCTCTTTACATTCATTAAGCATTTCATTGGTAATGATAATCAAATCAAACGAAAAACAAAAGGGACTAAGGGACTTCACATTTAATAAGAGTCAAATACAACATAACATCTTTTTCTATGTCCAATCATATCTTCTACATTAAAGACTTGGTGGGGTTTAAGACAGGTCCCTAGCTCACCCTCAAAATAAGTGTCAAGAAATGCCTTAATAAAAGGCTTAATGTTCTACATAACATAAGCTTAGAATAAAAAGGATATTGTTCCCGAACCATGGGAACTCACCACAAACAATCTTCAAACTAATTAGAACTAGCCACGTGAAGGAGGTCGAGGAGCGACGTCAGTTCCTATATGGTGATATCATGTAGGCAAAAGTGTGCGTTAGTACTTTGAATGTACTAAATATGTGAGTATGCTATGAAATGAAGAAAATAAGAGAGACATGAGTAAGCAATATGCATAAGTGAATGCATGAATTAGACATTATCATATGAAACCTTAAAATATTCATTTTGTGGAAAGTGACCATAACCGATATTTAAGATCATGCGAGCTATTACATGAAATCCAACATAAGCCCCTACGTTGGCACGGGGAGACTACTTGACAGGTGGAACTCCATTCAGGTTACATTCAATTATTTATTATTTGGTGGCTACAAAGGCCTAGCCGACAAGGGCTCCTATGGTGGCACATAGTTAATGAAACATGAGACTTTACTTAAGGACCCCTTAGATTGAGTCCCCATCTACATGCTACATTCGGTGCTAGGTCAAATCCCACAGAATAACGTTTGAACATCAATATAGCAACTTTAACATTTAAAACATCAATCGGTAGAATAGCTCATTAAAACTTTTGATTTATAATATCATCATGGATGTCATGCCCTATTTACCGTTCTACTAATGAACCTTGATTTATAAGAAAATTAGGCCTATAATTAGTGATGGTATTTCGGGTACCATGCTAATCGGACCTTTATTTTTGAAAAAATATTCAAAAGCATTGACGGCTAATAGGGATGTCATACATGTCATATCATAGCCTTAAACATTTCATTTGATTCAATGTGAGAATTGTCCTTTTACATTGAAACCTTACTTTGGCTAAGAAGCCCTTTCATCAATCAATCATTTCATAAAGACTCTCCTTCATAAATATTTACTTCATAACATTCATTGGAGTCAAACTTTATTTCAACTTTACTTTACCACAGGAAACTAGGTGGGTTCAAATCAATCAACTTTCAAGTCATTTAAATCAATGCTACCATGCATGAAAGTGAAAGAATTTGTCATTTAAACATCTTAAAACAACCCACCAATATAATTTAAAACTACTTTCAAGCCTTCATAGAAGGACCTTGATAATTCATCCATTTCATGAAAATAAGAATCAACATAAGTCAATATAGGTAAATAAACTTTAAATATTCAAGAATCTATGCATTTGGAATCGTAGTATGAAAATCCATAAAACTCTTCACTTGAAATTGAGAGTCAATATCTATATATCAATATGAGTAAATAAACTTCAAATATACCATAAGCTATTCATTTGGAACCATCATGTAAAAGCCCATAAGATTTCATCATTTTGAATTAAAATGCTAGGTTGAGAAACATTTGGACTCCATGGGTGGAAGAACCCATGGATGAAAACCCACATAACTTAGAGTGAAACTTTAAGAAAACTTGATTTTTGGTCTTCAATGAGGATCCTTGAATCCTTTGAGTTTGATAGAAAAATTGGAGGGGATGATTTGAGAGAGCGGAGGATGAAGTTTAGGGTTTTGGGGAGGCGAAACATTGAAAATAAATGAACCAAAACGCGTCCAAGTTCGTATATATGTTATTAGGTAATTTTTCCAAGATGTCCCTACCAAAATCTGGAAACTGGCCAAGTCCGCGTCAGATTCGCGATGCGGACTTGTCACGCACCTTTCTGGACAAAAACAATCTGGCAATCTGGCCAAGTCCGCATCAGGTCCGCGTCGCGGACTTGTCGTGGATCTCTCTGTTCAACTGGGCATACCTTTTTACTCTGAAGTCCAAAAAATGAAATCTTGGTGGCGTTGAAAAGAAGACTCAAAGACCGTTAATTTGATAGGTCATGGACCACCTAATTCATTATATTTTAGGATATATGGTTATTTGAAATTGACCCTACTACGATCTCATATGAAAACTTAGTTGATAGAAATTCTTTGGGCTTGACTTGGTTTTAGAGATCCCTTATGACCCTAAACCACATCTAATACTCTTCAAATACTTAGGAATTGATTCTAACTTATATATACAATTAAAAGTCGATGAGTTCGATCCCATACGCCTAAAAGAATGGTTCGAGTCTTGGCATATAAATTTTTGACATGTTACAAACATTTTCTCGATCCGTTATCTATATAAGCAGCAAAATATTCTGTTTTATAATCTTTGTATGTTATTCCAATTGGTATATATATACTATATTGACTTGTCATTTTGATATGAATATTATTTTATTATTATATGTAATTTTGATACCTTGATCGAGTATATCATATGGCTTTACACTATCTAGGAACGTAGTTCCTAATAGGATTTCTAAAGTATCATTATTTCCTTCTGGTTCAACTAATAATCTTATAGGTATGGTGTTATCTTCGAATCTTAAAATGATTTCTATCATGTTTGTTATTTCATGTCTCCTTCCGTTGAAATTGGTATAAAGATGTTTATCTTTTAATCTATATTGTTGGAGATGGTTACACAACCTAAGGCTAATACCACTAGCACCTGTATCTAATAAAATATTGATGGGAATGAACTTTATACCATTAAAATATTCTCTCTTTATCTTATAATTTTTTATTTCATCATTTTTTGCTTCTTAGATAGGTCATATAAATCTTTCTGTTTTTCTTATTAACACAGATGGGTTTATAAATCGAGTTACATCAAAAGATAATCGAGATGTTGAATCGTGTTGATTATACAAGGGTTTAGGTTATAAATCTAAGTATAATGGCTTATCTTCTATTTCTTGTATCTTGGTTATGCTAGGCATTTGTATTTGACTAACTTCTTCAAATAAATAGGGATAATTTATTGTATCTTTTATAGAAAAGTAATCTAAGTGATGAGTATTTGAAATTGCATATGAAATAACATAAGTTATCGAATATGGCCTATTGTTTTTGTGAAAGAATTCTTTTCTTTTAAAATCTTGTATTAAGCTTAGTGTTTTATCAAAGTCTTTATCTAAAAGATGGTACGAAATTCTTGGATATATATTGAACTTAATATTTCCATATTGTATATTTCCTCGTAAGATTCCTAATCAGGTCTCTTCCCTGTTTATTATCCTGTTATCTATAATAGCTAAATCTATTGGGGTATCTAACCCTTCTCTAAATGTAGATTTTATTATTATCTGGATAGATCCTATATGTATCCATCCAAGAGTATTTTGAATTTCTATATTTATTTTTCGTAATTTATCTTGAATATCATTTTTAGATAGTAACGGTATCATTACTTTATTAGAAGTAACCGAAACTTCTAAAGTTCTTTCTTGGATATTTAATCCGTAAAATAAATGATGTTTTCTTTTTCTTAATCCTAATCTTTCAAGCGTATTTACTTTAAATCCTGAGTAATCAAAAAACAAAAACAAAAAAAAAACAAAGTTTGATTATATGTTGAACTGATTTTTTGTAAAAATAAACTAGAGATGACTTAAGTTTGAAAAAGTGATTTTGACAAGTTTTTAAGTGTTTTTTTTTCATTCACAAAAACTATATTTTTAATCATGTATACAACTTTAACTTTCAAATATTTTTATTCATCTTTTTTTTTTCAGAAACTTTCTTTAAAAGTATTATACTTTTTATATCCAAACGCCTCCTAAATAAAATAATTAATCAAAGAGCAGAGGAATAATAAAATAGTCAATCATCTATATAGAAATATAAATATGAAAGTCTTACGCCATTGGTAAGTTTGAAAGTACCAATACAATTTTAATGAAGAAGGTTTGGAATTGTATATAAGATTTTTCAAAGAATAATTAAGAAAAAAAGTTGTTTGGGAAGTCAAGTCAAAAGTTACATACTTCGTATTATTATTTTATGAAAGATTCTCTAAATTTATATTATCGATTTATATCTTGGACAAAATAGTGATTGTCAACCTATAATTAAACAGTCTCTTATGCTTTGGTATATTCTCCACAACTGATGTAATATTTTTGTCTGCACACAAGCTGTAGGAATCTTGGGACTATGGTCTTTTAGGCCACGGAAGTTTGAGGGAATAACAGGTCTGTGATGTCTTTAGATGTCGTACGCATGCTATATTGATGTATTTAATGAATTTATAGTCTTGATCGATAAGTTAGGATAATTTTTAAAATTTCATTCTGATGGAGATAAATTATATTGCAATTGTTGGTTTTCAATGGGGAATTTCTAGTAAGCGCGAGTCATTATGTTGAATACGTCTCTACTCTTTGTATACATCGCCCAAAAAAATTAAAAATTAAAAAAAAAAAAAACTGTAGGAATCTTTTAAGCTAAAAAAAAAAAAGAAGGTGGTATGCATATATTTTTATTATAAGTACTATTGGTGGTACATTATAGTACATTTTGTTTCCTATGCCTTGATTAAAAAAAGGACAACTCGGTGCACTAAAGCTCCCGCTATGCTAAGGATTCGGGGAATGGCCCGACCACAAGGGTTCATTGTACGCAGTCTTACCTTGCATTTCTGCCAGAGGCTGTTTCCAAGGCTTGAACCTGTGACCTCCTGGTCACATGACAACAACTTTACCAGTTACTTCAAGGCTCCCCTTCCCTATGCCTTGATTACTCTCAAATAATTGGTACAAAGAGTGTTTGCTAAAATTCTAAAGGTTTGTTTGGTTGAAATACAAGTTATGATGAGATTAGTTAGGATGGGATAAGTTATGATGTTATTAGTTATGATGGGATAAGTTATGCTGTAATTATTTTTTATTGATTGTTTGGTTTGTTGTATTCAAAATAATATACATTGCATAAATTTTAAGAACAAGTTGTTTGTTTACAAAAATACCCTTCACTTTATTTAGTTTTTTATATTTTCTTAGCAAGCTAGCTTTAGTTATTCATTCTTAAAAATAAAATTTGCATCTTATTTAGCTTAAATATTTTTGTGTGTGCATTCCTATGATGGTATAATATGTATTTAAAAATAAAACTTTCATCTTATTTAGCTTAAAAATAGAACTTTCATCTTAAATTTATTAAAGTAAAAAATGATTTATTATTTATATCACTTCATTTAAGCACATATCACTTTTAAATTGTAAAATACTAAAATTTTCATTTTAGTTAATATATAAAATACAAGCTTTCAAGTGACTAAAAAAATATATAATTAAAAATATGTAATTTAGTAGTAGAAAAATCAAAACCTAAATAAACATAAGAATTAGTCAAATAAATTAATAAATAAAAATTATATTTGTATAGTCTAATTTAATTAATTAAAAATATAAAGAATTATCATAAAAATAAGGAGTAGTGAAGATTGTAAATGTTATTATACATGGTATTAAAAATAATGTGAATATACATGAATGTGAAAAGTGATGTATAAAAACGGTTTAAAGGAATATTTTTGTCATTTTCTCTATACTTATCCCGGGATTACTGTACCACCCAAAATGAGGGATAACTTATCTCAGTACTAATTATTAAACCCGGAATAAGTTACCCCGGACTCGCCAACCAAACAAAAAATTAAGTGGCATTATAATTTAATCCTGAGACTATTTGATTTTATCCTTCGTACCAAACGATCCCTACTACAACAAAATTACGATAAATAGTTGGAAAGTACTCAAAAACTATGGACTATGCTCAGAGACTACATCAACTGAGTTTTTCAATTTGGACATTTTTATATAGATGGATCAGCCAACATCAAGATTCAGATGCGGTATTGTTTTGTAACAGGACTTTGATACGATCGATCCATCAATCTGTATATTCTTTGACCGGTTATTAATATTTGATCATCCTTGAAATGTAATTGAGAAATATCCATTTTTATAATGGACAATAACAATAATATTTGAATAAAAACATTCCTAGCTAAAACATAAAATTACGTTATCGCACGATGTTGGAATCTAAAGCTTTGAAAAATGAAATTCTAGCATAATGTGATGGAGTTTGAAAAATTCTTGGCATAGTTCAAACTTCAAGAATTTTTCATGAATTTTGTACCAGTATACTTTTCATGGAGTTCAATGTGGAGACTCCAAGTCAAGCTGAAAACTCTGAGTAGAAAGCTTTCACAATGGTCCAGAGAAGACATTGGAGACATCCATAAGCATGTGAAACAATGGGAAGATAAGAAACAACGGTTGGAAGATCTTGATATTGAGCACAACAGTTCCCAAAATAGCAGCCTCAAGAATCAATAGAATGAGAACCAGTACATGGTCCATGGATAAGGAATTTCCCTTCACCTATCTAGGATGTCCCGTCTATATTAGTAGGAAGAAGAATGAGTACTTTGATAACATGGTCAGTAAGATCGTCAACAGACTAAGTGGATGGCGAGGCAAAATGCTCTCATACGGAGGGAAGATTGTACTCATCAAACATGATTTCCAAGCTCTTCCCACCTACACCCTCACAACTCTCACTCTTCCCAAAGCGATTCTCAAACTTTTAGAGAAACACTTTGCTAACTTTTTTTTGGGTTCAGAACATGGTCAAAAGAAATATCACTGGAGTTCTTGGACGAACTTATGCTATCCAGAGAACGAAGGGAGTATAGGTATTAGGAGTATGGAGGAACAAAGTATGGCCCTGACTACTAAAAGGTGGTGGAGATTTCGATCGATTCCATCGCTTTGGGATACCTTTTTGAAACATAAATATTGTATTAAAGCTCATTGTACTACTAAAAAGTGGGCTTCTGGTAATTCGCACTTGTGGAAGATGATGACTCAAGTAAGGAGTAGTGCGGAGAATCACATGATTTGGAAAATTAATTCAGGTTTGAGTAGCTTCTGGTGGGATAATTGGAGTGGAAAAGGTCCCTTAGCAAGTTAATATCTTGATGAAAGAAAAAGTGTTAACGCTTTGGTTAAGAACTTCATATCTAATGGTGCTTGGAATGTTAATAAGCTAAGGAACATGTTGTCTAGTGAAATGGTGCAATACATACTGACCATTACCATTGGCAACCAAAACAAGCAAGATCAAGTTTTTTGGGATCTTACCTATGATGGAAAATACACCAACAAATCAGTATGGAATCTTATCAGGCACAAGAAACCTCAGAATCAATTTTTGAGAAATGTTAGGAGTTCTAACATTCCTTTTAAAATTTCTTTTCTAACTTGGAGATTGTGGCAAGGTAAACTACCTTTTGTTGAATTTCTTGCCAGGATCAGAAGAGGCGGGAGTCCAAATTTCAAATGTTGCTCCACACCAACTCTAGAGACTATGCATCACGTCTTCATCTTAGGAGAAGCTGCACAAAAAGCATGGAACCACTTCGGAAGACCACTTGGGATCAACCACCACCAAGACACAATCAGGCACTTGATCAGTCAATGGTGGACTAAAAATACCACTAATGTTGTCCAAAAAAAGTGGTTCAAATCACTCTATTATGTTTATGCTGGGAGATTTGGAAGCAATATTGTGAGTGCAAATATGGAAACAAAAGAAAGTTTAGTGTGTTCGCCATGATACAACAAGCTGCTAGGAATATTCTAGGAGCAATATCACATGTTTTACCTAATGTTAGATTGACATTACCATGGATCTACCATTGTGACATCATCACAAGGCTCAAACCATTCCCCAAGAGAACTATTGTTTGTTGGAACTTATCAAATTTGGGTCTACTGAAGCTTAACACTGATGGGAGTTTCACCTCTCCTACTGTTAAAGATGGTATAAGAGGGGTGTTGAGATATGAAAAAGGTGAATTGGTGATGGCCTTCTCTTCTCTCGTACAATGTGACAGTAATCTGGAAGCAGAGGCCTTGGCAGCTATGTATGGTTTGAGCATATGGATACTTTTGGATTATAGAGACTTTACTCTTGAAGTAGATTCGCTATCTCTTGTCGAAGTAATCAATGAAAACAAATGCTATAATTATAGACTAAACATGATCATTGAAGAGGTTCAACATCTGAAGAAACTTGTTAATGTCAAAGTAGAACACTGCTTCAGTTAGGTCAATATGGTTGCAGACCATCTTGCTAAATCAGCTCAGAGTAGTCACAATGAGGCCTATTATTATACCTATCAACAACATCCTATGTGGGTTAAGGGTCCATTCCAACTGAACAAGAGTCAAATGCCTTCTATAAGGCTCAAATATGACAAGGCAAGTTATTTTGTTAGTTAGCTAGTTAGTTTGTTTTTTGCGAGGGTTGGCATGTCTAAGTTAGCTTCTCCTGCCCTTTTTTTGCAAAGGATAAATTTTTATCCTTGTGTTATATTCGGAGGTAAGGCCAAACCCCCATCTGGTACGTAAATTTTGATATATAACACCACAGACATGGGAAATATTTTCTTAAAAAATTAGGTACCATAAGTAAAATAATGTTAAATGATTATTTCACTTATGATACCTTCTGTTAAGTTTTAAAATAATATAGGCACAAGGTATGTATGTGTCACGACTCAAAAATCGAGGTCATGATGACACACATCTCAAAACCCAATCTGATGTGTAACCCTAAAAATAAAACTCATACCAGACTCCCAAAAGAAAAAGTGATGCCACAATTTAAATAAAAAGAAAAACAATCAAGATAAAATTATCCCAAAACCTGGTGTCATAAGTATAAAGAGCATCTAATACAAGATTCGAATCTGAAGATACAACATAAGTCTCTGAATGATACAAAAGACTGAAAAATAAGGATAGACTAGTGACGATCCAAATTCTGAGACCTCACCACTAATCTGAGAATACATAATCCGCTAGAATATCAACTGCCACGTGAAGTACCCCGACTAGTATCTCCGTCAAAAAGTGATACAGAAGTAGGGGTGAGTACAATTTACATGTACTCAGTAGGTTTTAGCTGACTAAGTATAAGGAATTAATCAAACATATAAAATAAACTAAGGAACGCTTCCACCTGCATACAGAAAAGTCCCACTTCGGTATCGGTGCCGCCAGTTTATATATATAGTAGCGCGAGTAAAGTAGACTCATAATAACAGCTCATAATCACAATTAATCAGATAATTCAAGCAGCACAGCTATCAATGCAATCTAATGCAATATGATGATGCAATGATGTGGTGGTACGATGGAATCAAGATATTGCACAGCCTGTCGTATACACCTGTCAAGCTGTGCTACCAAGCAGGACCCATGGGGGTCTCGCAGACCATATACCTCAATCACAATATCTCATTATCCTTGCCACCTCTTCGTGGTCAAGGGATCACAATGCATCCACTATCCTGCCGTAATACTGCCTCGAACAGGGACTCAAGATACAAAGGTTTAAAGGTATTTCATTTTCTTTCTCAAAAACAATTTCTATATTTCTCAACTTCTATGATGAATGAGAATGAATGCATCAAAACACATATAACATGGAAGTAATATTCAACTCACATGTGGTAGAAGGTTCAAAGTTCTCCAAACTTAACCTACACATGATATTCACCCTCAATAAATAGTAATAGGAATATTCATCCCTTTCTCAATAATATTTCAATACTCAAGCATTCTCAAAACTTCCAACTCAACCTCTCAAGCGAGCATCACAAGTTAAATAATATACTCAAGCCTCTCTCTTAGGCAAATCACGAATCACATGTTCTCAAAGCAAATAAGATAACAAATAAGGCCTCCACATGGGCTATGTAATACAAATAAACTCCCACATGGCAATACATTAATAAATAAGCCCCCACACGGGCATCACAATATATATAACATTTTCAACTCATACTACGACCTCATTCCAAAGTCTATTACATATGAATGACTAATTACCCCATCTCAATCTCAAAGAAGGATAGCCAAACCTATCTCAATTGCCAAAACCGCACTCGAACACCTCCACCGAACAAGCAACTCTCGAATTCAATGCCTAGACTGACAACCCACTATCAACAATAAAACATACACATCATAAGGAGTCCAATGACACCTATATTGATAGGTTTCGGAACTGGAGGTAAAATAGTCCAAAAAATAATTATTTCTGAAAAAGGTCAAATCTAGAAATTTATTGGAAAATCACATTCTACTTGTAATAAGGAATTCATGGTTGAAAAACCCATAAAAATAGAGCTCAAAACGAGTTAGAAATCACCATTTTCCTTAATTTCTAATTAGGGAAGAAACAAAGATTTTTGGGGTTTGAAACTAAATTTTAGAGGTTAAAATCATCAAAAACTTAATGAAAAGGAAACGTTTTAGGTCAAAAATCACTTACCCAACAGTTTGCCTTAAAAATCTCTTCTCAAATCACCTCAAGGAGTTCAAGAACTCAAACAAATGATGAAAATATTGAAATGGGAAGAAAGGGGCATTTTCTGCCCACAAAGTTACTGTTCACACGTGTTACTGTTCACGCATGTTACTGTTCACACGTGTTTTGTACAAATTTTTGAAAATCACCCTCAAGGTCATTACATTATCCACCACTAAAAAGGATGTTCGTCCTCAAACATAAGATAAAATAAAGTACCTGGGGTCTCAAAAAGCTTAGGGTACCGAGCCTGCATATCAAACTCTAACTCCCAAGTCGCCTCCTCAGTAGGCCGATGCTACCACCGCACCTTAACTGAAGCGACCTCCTTGGTCTTGAGTCTACGAAGCCTCCTATCTAGAATAACTCTCGACTCCTCCTCATAAGTCAAATCCGAACTCAACTCTATCGCATCATAAGAAATCACATGAGACTCATCCGGTATGTACTTACGAAGCATGGAAACATGAAACACCGGATGGACAGCTGACAATTTAGGGGGTAAGGCCAACTCATATGCCACTCCACCTACTCTCCTTAGGATTTCAAATGGGCCAACAAACCTTGGGCTAAACTTTCTCTTCTTTCCGAACCTCATCACCCTTCATGGGTGATATTTTAAGCCACACACAATCACCCACTATGAACTCTAAGGGACGAACCCTCTTGTCAGCATAACTCTTTTGATGACTCTGAGCTGTCAATAGTCGACCCTGAATTAAACGTACCCGCTCCACAGCATCCCTAAGTAAGTCAATATCCAATACATCAATCGCAACAGAATCAAACCATCCAATGGGTGATCGACACCTACGACCATACAATGCCTCAAATGGTGCCATCTGAATGCTGGAGTGATAACTGTTATTATAGGCAAACTCTGCTAAGGGAAAGTGTTGGTCCCATCGGGCACCAAAATTAATCACATAGGCCCTAAGCATATCCTCCAACACCTGAATAGTCCGCTCGGACTGACCATCGGTTTGGAGATGAAATGCTGAACTCATCTCTAGCCGCGTACCCAAAGCATGCTATAATGCCTTCCAAAAATGAGAGATGAACACTGAACCCCGATCCAACACAATAGAGATAGGCACCCCATGTAGCCTAACAATCTCACGAAGATAAATCCTAGCTAACTAATCCGCATTGTAGCTAGTCTTCACCGGAAGGAAATGGGCTGATTTGGTCAATCGATCCACAATCACCCAGACAGAGTCATACTTACCCAATGCCATGGGTAATCCAGATACGAAGTCCATAGTGATACGCTCCCATTTCTACTCAGGAATGGGCATCCTTTGCATAGGACCACCCGGTTTCTGATGCTCATACTTCACTTGTTGGCAATTTAGACACTTAGCCAAAAAAATCAATAATGTCTCTCTTCATGACACACCACCAATAGTGTTGTTTCAAGACATGAAACATCTTTTTCACTCCCGGGTGAATTGAATATTTGGAACAATGAGCCTCTCCAATATCATACGTACCCATTCACTCACCTTGGGCACACAAATACGACCATTAATCCTCAAAACTCCTTCTGGATCAAGAGGGGCTGATTTTACTTCACCACTCAACACTTTGTATCGAATATCCCTCAACTTGTCATCTTTAAACTGGTGTGTACGAATCTGGTACATCAAAGTAGACCTAGCCTCCACAAAGGCCAAAATACCATGATGTGTAGAAATATCAAGTCGAATGAACTGTCTAGACAATGACTGAACCTCCAACACCAAAGGCCTCTCAACAACCTTAAGGAAGGCCAAACTACCCATGCTAACTTCTTTGCGACTCAGGGCATCCGCTACCACATTAGCTTTGCCTGGATGATAAAGTATAGTGATATCATAGTCTTTCAATAACTCTAACCACCTACGCTGCCGCATGTTCAGATTCGGCTGAGAAAAGATATACTTAAGGCTATGGTGGTCAGTATAGACCTCATAATGCACTCCATAGAGATGATGCCTCCACAACTTCATAACAAACACCACCGCTATGAATTCTACATCATGGGTAGGATAGTTCTTCTCATGTACCTTCAACTGTCGAGAAGCATAAGCTATAACTCTACATTTTTGCATCAATACACCACCCAAGCCGACTCCCGAAGCATCACAAAACACAATAAATGCCACGTCCTCCTCGGGTAAGGCTAGAATAGGTGCTGAAGTCAATAATTTCTTGAGCTTTTGAAAGCTCGCCTCACACTCATCAGTCCACTGAAATGCCACGGTCTTTTGAGTTAGCCTAGTCAATGGGGCTGCAATAGAAGAAAATCCTTGAACAAACCAACGATAGTAGCCTGCCAACCCAATAAAACTCCGAATCTTGGTAATCGAAGTAGGCCTAACCCAATCACGAACTGCTGCAACTTTGGCTGGATCAACCATAATACTATTCTTGGTCACTATATGACCTAAGAATGTCACGGACTCAAGCTAAAACTCACACTTAGAGAATTTTGCATACAACTTCTCCTGTCTCAATCTCTGAAGGACTGTCGTCAGGTGCCTAACATGATTCGCCTTATTCTTAGAATAAACCAAGATGTCATCAATAAATACGATCACAAATGAGTCCAAATAAGGTCGAAATACCCAGTTCATCAACTCCATAAAAAGCAGCCGGGGCATTAGTCAATCCGAAGGACATAACCACAAACTTATAATGCCTATAATGAGTCCTGAATGTAGTCTTCGGGATATCAGATTCCCAAACTCTCAACTGATGGTAACCCGACCTTAAATCAATCTTTGAGAACACCGATGCACCTTGAAGTTGGTCAAATAAATCATCAATGCAAGGGAGAGGATACTTGTTCTTTATAATGACTTTGTTCAATTGTCGATAGTCAATACACATCCTCATAGTACCATCTTTCTTCTTCACAAATAAAACTGGTGCACCCCATGGTGATACACTAGGTCTAATAAACCCTTTCTTCAATAAATCTTTGAATTTTTCTTTCAACTCTTTCAATTCTACCGTAGCCATATGATAAGGAGAAATAGAGATGGGTTTAGTGTCAGGCTCCAAATCAATCACAAAATTGATATCACGGTCAGGAGGAACTCCCGGCAAATTTGTAGGAAATACATCCATAAACTCTCTCACCACCCTCATAGTCTCTATAGGAGATAACTCTGTAGTGAGATCATGTACATGAGCCAAAAAAGACAAATAACCCTTATCCATCAAGCGACGAGCACGAATATAAGATATCACTCCCTTAGGATACGAACTCGAATTACCCTTCCATACCACGCTAGGTAAATCGGGATAAGCTAAGGTCACGGTCTTTGCATAACAATCTAATATAGTATGATAAGGATATAACAAGTCTATACCCAGTATCACATCAAAATCAAGCATGTTTAATACAATCAAGTCTGCATGGGTCTCTCTACCCGAAAATATCACCAAATATCCCTTGTATACTCGATCCACCACTAAAGATTCACCTACTGGGGTAGAAATAATAATAGGCACAATAAGAGACTCACTCACATAATCAATACCCACATTGAAATAAGTCGATATATAAGAATAGGTAGACCCTGAGTCAAATAATACTGAAGCAGAACGATGGCAAACTGGAACAATACCTGTAATAACTGCATCAGAGGCTTCTGCCTCATATCTACCCGGTATAGCATAGCATAATTGACGGTCACCTTTAGCCTGCGAACCACCATGAGCACCACCTCGTGCTCCACCTTTAGCACCACGGGTGCCACCTCTAGTATTCTGCAAAGAACCCCGAATAGCTAGAGCATTTATAGAACGAACAACTAGTGTCACAGGCTGCCTAGTAGAAGGAGCACGTTTGGGGTAATCTTGGGCCTTATGCCCAAACTCATCACACATATAACAACCTCGAGGACCTGAACCCCGTGGGGGATAACCAGAAGTGTTAAAACGGCCTTCAGAGCCTAAAGAACCCTGAATAGCTGCCTGGACCAGTCTGCCCTGATAACCATGGGTTCCTAAACCCGAATATTCTCTGCCCTTAGAGGAATGACCGCTGAACTGACCCTGCTGACAGAACCTCTTGGCCCCGACCTGTTTAGCATATCAGATACTCTCTATCATCCTGGCATGATTAATAATATTCTAAAACGTACCTCCAGATAGTATAAGAGAGGTTGTAGCCTCCTAGAGATAACCGGCGAATCCCTTCACTAGCTTGTGAATCCGCCTGAACTCAGTAGGAATACTCGACATAACATAAGGAGATAACTCATGAAAGTGAGTCTCGTACTCAGATATAGATAGGGATCCCCGCTCTAGTCTGTCAAACTCATCCCTGTGATGATCACGGAGGCTATAAGGCACAAATCTCTCAAGGAACATCTCAGTAAACTGTTCCCAACTCATTATAAGAGAACCAATAGGTCGACGGGCAAGAACTTGTCTCTACCACTTCTTGGCTACTCCCACAAATTGATATGAAGTGTAAGCTACTCCATGTGCCTCTAAGATGCCTAGGTTGAACAACCTATCTTAGTACTCAATCAAAAAGTCTTAGGCTTTCTCTCCGGTTGTACCATCAAACCTTGGAGGCGCCAATCGAACAAACCTCTCAAAGCTCTTCTGCTCAGCTATCGACATGGCAGCACTAGCAGAAACTAGCGGAGCTGCAAATCTCAGAGGTGAAATAGAAGGCACTAAAGAAGAACCATGAGTATGAAATCCTACACTAGACCCCTGAACTGGCGGTGTAGCACCAACTATGATAGGAGAACCTACGCTACTTGGAAGAATACCAGAGGTAGGAGCACCATCCAGTCTAGCCAATAATTGAACCAGTAGCTCCTGAAGTATCGGTGAGGAGTAGCCAAGAAGTGATCCTCATGATCGTACATGGGCTCAGGTGATGGCTCTCTAGCTCGTCCACGAGCAGGTGCCGCTCCTCTCGCTCGGCCTCGTCCCTTAACTCCACCACGTCCTCTACCTCGCTCGCGTACTGGGCCTCGGGCAGCAGGTGCAGCCTCACCCTTAGTAATTATAGCTCTAGTCCTCACCATCTGCACAGAAGGAATAGATTAGAGGTATACAACACTTGATATGAATAAGTGCTCTGATACTAATTTGTCACGGCCCAAAAATTGAGGTCATGATGGCACACATCTCAAAACCCAATTTGATGTATAACCCTAAAAATAAAACTCGTACTAGACTCCCAAAAGAAAAAGTGATGCCACAATTTAAATAAAAAGAAAAACAATCAAGATAAAATTATCCCAAAACCTGGTGTCATAAGTATAAAGAGCATCTAATACAAGGTTCGAATTTGAAGATACAACATAAGTTTCTGAATGATACAAAAGACTGAAAAATAAGGATAGACTAGTGACGATCCAAATTTTGAGACCTCACCACTAATCTGAGAATACATAATCCGCTAGAATATCAACTGCCACGTGAAGTACCCCGACTAGTATCTCCATCAAAAAGGGATACAGAAGTAGGGGTGAGTACAATTTACATGTACTCAGTAGGTTTTAGCTGACTGAGTATAAGGAATTAATCAAACCTATGAAATAAACTAAGGAACGTTTCCACATGCATACAGAAAAGTCCCACTTCGGCATCAGTGCCGCCAGTTTATATATATAGTGGCGCGAGTAAAGTAGACCCATAATAATAGCTCATAATCATAATTAATTAGATAATTCAAGCAGCACAGATATCAATGCAATGAAATGTAATATGATGATGCAATAATGTGGTGGTACGGTGGAATCAAGACTGTCGCACAGCCTGTCGTATACACCTACCGAGCTGTGCTACCAAGCAGGACCCATGGGGGTCAAGCAGACCATATACCTCAATCATAATATCTTATTATACTTGCTACATCCTCATGGTCAAGGGATCATAATGCATTCACTACCCTGCCATAATACTGCCTCGGATAGAGACTCAAGATACAAAGGTTTAAAGGTATTTCATTTTTTATCTCAAAAAGAATTTTCATATTTCTCAGCTTCTATGATAAATGAGGATAAATGCATCAAAACACATATGATATGGAAGTAATATTCAACTCACATGTGGTAGAAGGTTTAAAGTTCTCAAAACTTAACCTACACATGATATTCACCCTCAATAAATAGTAATAGGAATATACTCAAGCCTCTCTCTTAGGCAAATCATGAATCACATGCTCTCAAAGCAAATAAGATAACAAATAAGGCCTCCACATGGGCTATGTAATACAAATAAACTCCCACATGGCAATACATTAATAAATAAGCCCCCACACGGGCATCACAATATATATAACATTTTCAACTCATACTACGACCTCATTTCAAAGTCTATTACATATGAATGACTAATTACCCCATCTCAATCTCAAATAAGGATAGCCAAACCTATCTCAATTGCCAAAACCGCACTCGAACACCTCCACCGAACAAGCAACTCTCGAATTCAATGCCTAGACTGACAACCCACTATCAACAATAAAACATACACATCATAAGGAGTCCAATGACACCTATATTGATAGGTTTCGGAACTGGAGGTAAAATAGTCCAAAAAATAATTATTTCTGAAAAAGGTCAAATCTAGAAATTTATTGGAAAATCACATTCTACTTGTAATAAGGAACTCATTGTTGAAAACCCCATAAAAATAGAGCTCAAAACGAATTAGAAATCACCATTTTCCTTAATTTCAAATTAGGAAAGAAACAAAGATTTTTGGGGTTTGAAACTAAATTTTAGGGGTTAAAATCATCAAAAACTTAATGAAAAGGAAACGTTTTAGGTCAAAAATCACTTACCCAACAGTTTGCCTTAAAAATCTCTTCTCAAATCACCTCAAGGAGTTCAAGAACTCAAACAAATGATGAAAATATTGAAATGGGAAGAAAGAGGCATTTTCTGCCCACAAATTTACTGTTCACGCGTGTTACTGTTCACGCGTGTTTTGTACAAATTTTTGAAAATCATCCTCTAGTTTATTATAGTCTGCCTATTATGTTGCTAATTTATCTGTTTTAAATAGAATACATCCTACGTTACAAAGGAGCGTAAATCTTTGAGCTTAATTATTATTTGAGAAAGGACCCAAATTCCTATTAAAATAATGTTAGTACACTGGACTAGTGGAAGAATAACAAAAAAGAATATATAGTACTATCAACCATGGCTAGGGATGTGCTAAATGTTCCAATGTCAACTGCTGCATCAGAGAGCGCATTTAATCAAGGAAGGCAGCATATTGAAGATAATCCACACTCATTGAATAACAATGCCATAAATATATTAGTTTGTCTCAAAAATTGGATTATATTAGATTAGAGAAAAAATATAAAGAAAGTCCATAAGATACAAAAGAAGAAGGAGGAGGAGGAGGAGGAGGAGGAGAAGAAGAAGAAGGAGAGGAAGTTGGAGAAGAAAGGGGAGGAGAAGGAGGAGAAAGAGGAGAAGGAGGAGGAGGAGAAGAAGAATGAAGAGGAGGAGGAGAAGGAGAAGAAGAAGGAGGAGGAGGAGGAGGAGAAGAAAAAGAAGTAGTAGTAATGTCAATTGGAGATCCTTCGGTACAAACAAGTCCAAATTACAGATTAGCTGATTTTGAAAATTATGAGTCAATTCTTATTGATGTAAATACAGATGAATTGAAAAAATAATTCGAAATATGTAGAATTTACAATTTATTAGAGACAACCAATTGTAACTTTGTAAAATTTTGTATGTTTTGAATTTTATCAATATATTAATAAAGTCAAAGACTCATTGAGTCTTTGCATTTCTTAATTTATTTTTCATAAATTTTATATATAACCAATTAAATAATTTTAATTATTTGTATATTCATATATTGAAAATTAAATTTGTAGTCACTATAATAATTCAATACTTGAAAAAAATAATATTAACAAATATTATTTAAACAAGTATTGACATAAAATTCAAAATAGTTTTATTTCAATATATGATTATGTAAAGTATATTATGAGTACATTCGATATATATTATATGTATTTATACACACACATAAATATACACTATATAGAGGTGGCCCATGCAAACACAGGACCTACGTTGGGAGATTTTTGCGAGTTGGATGTACACATACAGATATATATATGAGCGGGCATATATGGGGTTGGCAATTGTTTTGTTTGTAGTTTGGTTGTATTATCTACATTAGATATTTACATCATACAGTATTTACATAATGTTGCATTTTGGCTGCGTTTAGCTATGGGGAGGAGTATAAAGGAAAGAAGCGGCTCAAAATGTGGAGAGTTTTGTTCATTATCTGACATTTTAATCCTATACAAATTTTGGAGAAAATATGGAATCATATTATCACTGATCCAATCTATTGAGATAGTTCTCAAACTGTATCAACATCTTTTGAACTTTTTAGTAAAATAGACTATTCAAAATTGATGCGTAATCAGATGTGTATATAAAATTTTCAAATTGTCGCTAGTTGTGAGCTAGAGTAAAGAGAAAGGATAGCATTCAAGATCTAAGTGTAGAATAAACATTTTGGGTTGTACCTGATGTTGTAGCGGGTATGAGCTGACAATTTTTAAGTAGAAAGCAAAAGCCTATGCCATCAACTTGAGTAGGCAAAAGGGTTGTGGCAATCATATTCCAAAAAGGTAGTACATATTTCACTGGTAACAAAAGGAGAAGATGGTAGGTGGGCATCAATTATTAGGGTAATAAAGTGTTGACAAATGAATGTAGTTTAGCCAATTAATTAGTTCGAGTTGTAAAAGCAATCAATAATATTTACATCAGAATAAACCATTTACATTATACCCTAAAGTCGTGCACGGATATTCACAGTTTTATACTGGATGCTAGTCATTCTAAGTTGCAATTTTATAAGATAGGTAGTCTTATTCACATAACTATAGAGAAATATTAGCAATATATAATAGAGTTATAGCCAGCCCTTGCTTGCACTATATTTTGGATATCTTATCAAAGCACATGAAATTTAGTTCAAAACTGATATGCTATGAGAACAACAACTATGTGACAGTATCTATGTTCAAGTTCCTACACAAGTTGGAATTCTGTGGTGCATCAAAAAACCATAAAAGGATTGGAGGGAATTCCTTAGTCTGGAAAAGTTTCATTGTGCTCTCTCAGAAGCTTTTCCATTTCATTGAGGCCTTATTGTTCATCAATAAAATGTATTTGTATCTTATCATACCATGAAAAATATACTCAAACGCATAGTTTGTAGGATCATTGAATTTATTTCACTAGTCTAACAATGTAATCACATTCAAAGATGAATTATATCGTATAAAAGTCACAGTCTATAATCACATACTTGTTACAGAAGTCTGTTCCTTTTCGGAGAAGAAATCTTCACAAAAATCCTCAATAGAACTTCTAGGAACTGAAAAAGGAGGAAGGAAGGAAGAAGGAAAAAAAAGTTTTCCTCTTTTTTCTTAAGGCTGCCCTTTTATAATTATAAAAGAATACAATTTTTCAGAAACATTCTAAATAATTCTGTCTTTTCCCTTTTATTTATTAAATATAAAATAAATATATAACAAATATAAATATATTAACTATTATTTAAATGGATCCGGATTGATCCATATGGGTGCCCTAAATCTAATTCCTTCATTTTCTACTCACACGTAGTTGGTTAATTCTCATTCATATTCTGTAACTTCTTTCATACTTGACGACAAGACTGTGTGACCAGTGCATACGTCGAGAGCTTCGTTGTTATACATCTGCTATATATATATATGTAACACCCCTAAAGTTTCTAACCTAAACTAACTCTAAAAAATGTAGAGAATTACACCAGATAGAGACCATGAGACCTTTCACGGGCCATACTTAGCTTCACGGCCTGTGGAAAAGGACCACGAAAGTGGTAAGAGTTAAGGGAGGTATTCATGAGAGGGACCATGGCTCGTAGTGAGCACCACAGATCCTAGTCCCTTCCGTGGAGTTGACCCCCCAAGACTTCTTAAGTTGGGAGACGACCACGATAGTTTTCACGGCTTGTAGTGACCTTCACGGACCGTGGTGGCCTCTGTGGAAGTCAAGCCCTCCTATCCCAGTTCAACCGTAGGATCACGGCCATCACCACAGACCGTTATGAGCTTTATAGGTCGTGGTGCCCATATGTAAAAAAGGGTCCATCCAGATTTTTATGAGGGTTAGTTTGGTATTTTTCCACCTTTTTTCAACTGAATCATGCATGTTTAAGGACTAAAAATCAATATCTTATCATACCCAAAAGGGTTTTCCCTCTCATTAACACTTAGAACATTTGAGAGAAGAGATTAGAGAGAAGAAGGAGAGCTAGGATTCCAAGTATGTACGATTAATCACAACGCTGAACTAAGTTCGTCCTCGTGCCCTACATCTTCATTCAGTCAAAATTAAGTTTGTGTTTGAATATATATATATATATATATATATATTGTGATGATTTCCATGATTTGAGTCCTTGAATTCGTTATTCATGATTTCATTCATATGTACCCTAGTTAAGTTGATGGTCATTATATTGACATGCATTTATTTTGAGTTGATGAGAATGGTTTTCATGCATTAAACAATTATGATTTTAAATTGAGTCTATGTATATTTGATTGAGTTTTAAATGAGCATGAGCCCTGAATGAAAATGAGTTGAGTCTGAGAATCTTCAAAAATTATTATTATTTGAACAAGAGAATTTTGAGTATAAATAAATGCTTTAAGATAGAATTTTGAGGATATATGAATGAGTTTGAAAGTATGTTTTTAATGAAAGAGATGATGATTGAGACGAGACTGAGTTTGGTGAGAGTCCAATGAAACTAGATGAGATGATTTGATTATAATAATTTGAATAAGCATATGAGCATATTGAGTCTTTTAAGAGTTGAGCACCGATTTGGGTAAGAGTAAATTACAACTCAAATCCCATAAACTGCATAGCTAGCGTAGGATAGAGGTTATACCTCTTTAGTCCCAAAAGAGTACTTTGATAGATTATGGATCCAATAAGATTGATCGACCCTTATCATGGCAAGGTGTTGGACGGCTATGACAATGATGATGTAAAGTGTTGTATCAACACTACCTCATACATGATGGTTGTTGGTTAGAGAAACTCCCTGATGATAAGTATCGTGATTTTTACTGAGTTGCATATTACTGAGTCTATTTTCAAAGCATTGTTATTTATAAAATTGCATACCATCTTGAGTTGATGTGAATTACCTTTAGAGTTGAGTCCCTTGAGTTGAGTTATTTGACATTAAGTTGTTGATCGTGTTTCCTTTCAGGTATTTTACGTACTCGTACATTCTATGTACTGACGCTTTTTGGCCTACATCATTTGATAATGCTGATACAGGTGCTAGTAGTTACTTTGAGGTAGCCGTGGGATTGTCTGCCGATATTTAATAGAAGCTTCATAGACGTAGACTAAGTAAATTGGAGTTAATGTCCTCTTTTGAGTCTATTTTGTAGAAACTACTATCTATGAGGTTTGAGTTGACTTTTGAAATTGGTTATTTAAACTATTATTTCATTGAGTATCGATTGTTAGCCTACTTGAATGTCTTCTTTGAAATATATACATCTTCTGCTAAGTGATTTAATGAGTGATCAGATCAAGTGGTTCTCTTGGAACCAGTGATAGTTTTTCGAGTGCTGGTCACGCCTAGAGTATCCTATCGGGGAATGACAAACTTGGTATCAGAGCACAAAGGTCAAGAATTATAGGTTGTGTATGAATCCATGTCGAGTAGAGTCTTGCTTATGGGTGTATCATGTACCATACTTATAATCAGGAGGCTACATGACATTAGGAAGTGTCTTACTTCTTCTATATTCTGAGTTTGTGCAATAGAGTTTAACTATATAGAAGTTTTTTCCTAATTTGTGCGTTTACCTGTTTGCAGATAATGCCTCCAAAGCGTACTGTTATCCAGAGGAATGCTACAAGTACTAAGGTCCTACAGTCCGATCTTCCCTCAAAGGAAGGGGTGAGAACTAGAGGTCGTATGCACGATTTACTAAGGTGCCCCAAGTGCCTACTACTCAACCTCTTACTTCAGAGGAGCTTTTGCCATGCTCACTCAGTTGATAGCTGCCCAGAATGGTAGCTGTAGTTCACCAGATCCTAGCTCTAGCTCTCAAGAGCCACCATCCTCTGTGAGGATTAGACATTTCTTGAAGATAAAACCGTCGGTCTTCACTGGATCTAAGGTTGAGGAGGACCCCCAGAACTTCATTGATGAGATGTGGAAGATTCTAAAGGCGATGCATACTACTAAGATTGAGGGAGTTGAGTTGGTTTCTTATCAGCTCAATGATGTGGCGAATGTGTGGTATAGCCAATGGTAGAAGAGTCTTGGGGAGGATGATGAGCCTGCTGTTTGGGATGAGTTTGATGGTATATTCCTCGATAACTTTTTTCCTAGAGAATTGAGGGAAGCTAAAGTTGAAGAATTCATGAATCTAAAACAAGAGGGATGTCACAACCCAAAACTGAAGTCATAATGGCACACATCCCCAAACTTAACCTGATGTGTAAGACTAAAAAGTAAAACTCATACGAGACTCCCAAAGGGGGAGTCAAGCTACGATTTAATTAAAAAAGAAAGACAATGACAAAAATATCCCAAAACCTGGTGTTATAAGTATAAAGATCATCTAATATAAAGCCTGAATCTGAATATATAACATAAGTCTTCGAATAGTATTAAAGACTGGGAAATAAAAGATAGAAACATTGGTGATCCATATCTTAGGATCTCACCACTAATCTGAAGCTATGAAGTCTACTAAAGGATCAACTACCACGCTGAACACCCTGACTAGAATTTGCATCAAATAGGGAAATAGAAGTAGGGATGAGTACAATTCACATGTACTCAGTAGGTTTGATAGACTAAGTATAGGGAATTAATAAAAACTATGGAATACACAAATAAACGCTTTCACCTGCATACATAAAAGTCTCATTTCGGCATTGGTGCCGCTAATTTATAATAAATCAGTGCAACTAAAGTAAACACATAAGAACAGTTTATTATCATATTTACCCAGATAAGTCAAGTAGCACAGATAATAATCCAATGCAATACAATACAACATGATGATGCAATGATGTAGTGGTACGCTGGAATCAAGGCTCTTGCACAACCTATCGTGTACACCTGTCGAACTAAGGCTTTTAGACAAAGGCCCATGGGGGACTCATAGTCTATATATCAAATCACAATCTCTATATCTCATCAACTTGCCACCTAGCTTGTGGTCAAGGATATAAAAAGGTGCCACATTTTCTTTCTTAAAATGAATTTCACAGTTCTCAACTTTCCAAGATCAATGATATGATAAATAAGGATGAATGCATCACAACACATAAGGAATGGAGGTAATGTTCTACTCAACATGTAATACAAGGCTCAAAGTTCTCAAAACTCAACCTAAACATGATATTCACCCTCAACAGATAGTAATGGGAAGGAATTATATTAAAATAAGTATTCACCCTATTTCAAAATATTTCAGTGCTCAAGTATGCTCAAAACCCCCAATGCACACACTCAAGCGGGCATTACAAATCAAATAGTATCGTCACACCTCTCTCACAGGCAAATCACAAATCATATATTCTCAAAGCAGCTAAGATGGCAAATAGGGCCCCCATACGAGCTACACAGCACAGCTAAGCCCCTAAATAGGCATCATAATTTATTTAATAGTCCCAATCTACACTACAACCCCATTCCAAAGTCTATAACATAAGATTGACTAATTACCCCATTCTAGTCTCAAAAAGGATAGCCAAACCTACCTTAATTGTCGAAACTGCACTTGAACACTTCTACCGGATTAACAAACCATGAATTCAATGCCTGAAATAACAACCTACTATCAAGAATAAAACATACACATCAGAAGAAGTCCAATGACACCCATATTGTAAGGATTTGAAATTAGGGATAAAATTGTTTAAAAATTAATTAATTTTGAAAAAGTATAAAACTAAAAAATAATTTATAATCGGGTTCTATATGAAAAATGGAACTCATGGCTGAAAAACCCACAAAATTTGAGTAAGAATCGAGTTCAAACCCATATTTTGAGTTCATGAAAAATCAAGGGATTTGGGGTTCAAAATCGAGAAATTGGAAGTTAAAATCATGACATATAAAATGGAAATGAAGGATTTTAGATAAAAAATCACTTACCCAATATTTTTCACAAAAACTCTCATTCCAATCACCTTTTCCGAGCTCTCACAAATCAAAAATGGAATAAATGACCCAAAAATCTCGATTTTGTCTCTCCGATTCACGATCGCAAACCCCAGGTCGCTATTGCGACGATCGCAAAAATGACACTAGGTCATAAAAGCGACCCCCACATTGTTCCTCCCCTTTGGAAAAACAAAGGTTTCGAAAGTAATGTCCATTCGCGATCGCGAGTGCACCAGAACACAACAGACAATATTTTTTCACCAAGTCTCAAAGTCTCTGAAATGCTCCTGGGGATTCGTTCGGAGTCCCGTACACACAAATCATATATGTACTCCTACTAAATTTGATATTCCAGACTCAATGAAACTATTAAAAATTAAATTTGAGGTCATCTTAACTCGAAACTTGATAAGTCAAAACTAAACTAACTTCGAACCTCAAAAAGACCAAAATGAGCTCTGGACCTCCAAAAAGATATAATTAAGCCTCTCTTAGGCCTAAAATCACCCACTAAAACTAACGAAATCATCAGAAATTCAATTCAAGTCTCTAAACTCAAATTATTGACCAAATTCAAACTTAACTCATTTAAAACTAAACTTTCCAACTTAAGACCTAAAATTAATGAAACAACTCTGAATTCTAAAGTGATAGACTAATTTCCACATTTTGGAGCTGATGGAACTGACGAAATTCCATTCTGCAGCCATAGCTCTGGTTGGTACCGAAATCTACTTTTGAGCAACTTAAACCTTCAAAACTCCAAAACATGCACAATTCAAAACCAATTAAGAATTTATCAAAACCAACTACTTAAACTAGTCAAATATGTCACGACCCAAACTACGACCAAGCCGCGATACGACAATCAGGATTACGAGAAATTCCAACCAAGCCATCTTAGCATACATCGCATATATAAGGTAAAGAATTATGATAAAAATAAGTGAAGGTAAAAGGTCAAGAGGATGGGTATAAGGGATAGAAATACTCAAATCAATATCCGAATGGACTACATCAAAACATCATCTAAATATGCCTCTATTCTAGTCTTTAAAAGGGGCTTAGGACAAGCTCCTAGCTCACCTGAGTCATAAGAAGAAAGTCAATGAAACAATGTGAAAATAAAGTCATGTCCTCGATGGTATAAGGATTCACCAACTTTTTGGAGAAAACTAAGCACTCTAGCCACAAATCGAATGATCGACATCTGCTCCTATATTATGAGATAATGTAGGCAAAATATGTGTTAGTACATAAAAGGTACTAAGTATGTGAGATATGCATGAACAAGTAATAGTACATGAATAATATGACTTAAGATGTATGACTAACATAATGAACATGAGCAAAGCTTTAAAGCAATTGAAAACTTATTATCAATGCATATCATAAAACTTCATCGTAGAACTCATAGCTTAACCTTCAAGTTATGTGGGATAAGAACTTTAACTGACATCTTAAGACCATGTGAGCTATAACATAAAATCTGATGTAACCCTCATTGAGAAGGGGGAGGCTACATTCCCAGGGTATAATCTGCCATGGTACTCAACTCAACTCAATTGTGCTATAGGTGGATCCACTAGCTAGGTCATGAAGGCAATCCTATGTGGATAATGTAGTTTGGGACTTTAGGTTGCTACTAGGATTTCCTTGGGTAACTAACTACGTTACCGAACCGAACCCCACCTATAAGTCCTCTTGGTGCTTAGTCAATATCCCAACAAAAACTCATAAAAGATGAACATAACATTATAGGTAAAGATAGTAACTACCCATGAATCCATCTTTATAAAACATAATAGGAGGAGTATCTCATTAATTTTATGATTCATAGGAATCCATAACTTCAGTGAGAATTGTCCTTATCACCATCTTAAATATGATTGTATAAGAATTATACCTATCACACCATAATAACTTTCTTAGATAATAATTGATCATAATCATAACTTTGAACCAAATCCTGAAAAAAGACACAATTTCCCTTCATTAAAAACTAGAGTTTGGACCTATGAATCCAAACATACGATTCGTCCTTAAGTCTACGATTCATAGACTTGAGTCATCGTGCGGGTCTCTGAGAAGACCTAAAAATCAAGAGTCTAAACTTTAACTATGAGTCATTATTATTAATCATAATCACGTCTACAGGTCATAGACCCAACTCGTCTTAAAGGGTTAAATTATAAAATTTTCCATTCTCTAAAGTCTTGTTGACAGGTTATTTCTATGACTTGTCATCTTGGTTACGAGTCGTCAATTGAACTCATCCTGCAGGTCTAAAAACCTACAAACTTTGGAGTCTCTAAACCTTTTTAGAATGAATCGTTCTTACCACTTGTCAACAGGACGATGACTCATCCTATTGGGTTGTAGAACCTTTCTTGAGGGTAGCTTTGGGTATACTCTTGGGACTCACTCTACGAATCACTCTTACAAGTCATAGAGTGACTTGTAAACATGAGGTTAGTCCCAAAAATTGAAATTTCTTGTTATTTCTAACTTTTTGACTTTTGGGGTCTTACAAAATAACACCTGGGAGACTAATGAGAGGGGTAAAATGGAATTTCTCAAGAATTTCCAAAAATGATCCTTAAGGTTATTACAACATCCACCACTAAATATGATGTTTGTCCTCAAACATAAGATAAAGGAAAGTACATGGAATCTCAAAAAGATGAGGGTATCGGGCCAGCATGTCAAACTCTAACTCCTAAGTCGCCTCTGCAATAGGTCGATGTCGCTAGGGTTGTTCATAGTTTTGGTTAAAACCAAAACCAAACCAAAAATTTAACCAAACCGAATAAAAACCGACATTTGGTTTGGTTTGGTTTGGTTTGATTTTAAATTTGAATAACCGATAATATTTGGTTTGGTTATGGTTATAGGAAAAAATAACCGAATAAATAACCGAACCAAACCGATAATTATATACATAAAATTTATAATTATTTATATATATAATATTTGTTTTTCATAAATAATTAAAGATATTTTATACCTTTTAATTATTAATTTAATATTAATCTACTTATTTTTAAGGCCCAACAATCCAAGCCCAACTCTCAAGTCCAATTATAAATTCTGATAAACACTAAACAGTAGTCCAAGTCCAACAATTCAAGCCCATTAGCCCAACTCTCAAGCCCAATTCTAAATCCTAAATTCCTAATAAGCACTAAGCACTTAAGCAGCAGGCAGCAACATAAGGTAAAAGTTAAAACTTTAAAACCCTAATATCTATTTTTCGTTTACATTTTTGTTCCTCTCATGTTGGTTTCTCACAAAATCACAGACTCACAGTCATAGACTAACTATGAAGGCTCAAAAGCAACCTCAACTCCTCAACCCCAAGTACAAGATTGTCAAATTTGAGAAGGTTTATAAGAAATTTTTCAAATTTTAAATTGATTTTAAGTTGTTTTCTTTTTTGTTTTGAATGTTTAAGTTGTTTCCTTTTCTGTTTCGAACCTCTGTGGGCCGTGAGGAAAAAAGATCTTCATAAGAATTTGAAGAATGTAAAAAGAGAATATTTGAATTGTCTCAGCTAGTCATAAACCGAATAACCGAACCAAACCGAACCAAACCAACAATAACCAAACCCGTGGTTATTATTTTACTTGGTTTGGTTATGGTTTTAGACATTTAATAACCGATTAACTTGGTTTGGTTATGGTTTTAATCAATAACCGACCCAAACTGAACCATGAACACCCTAAGATGTCGCCATTGCACCTTAACTGAAGCGATCTCCTTGGTTGTGAGCCTATGAAGCTTCCTATCTAGAATAGCTACTAGCTCCTCCTCATAAGTCAAATTCAGACCCAACTCTACAACATCATAGGAAATCATATGAGATTCATCCAGTATATACTTGTGAAGCATGGAGACATAAAACATCGGATGGACAGCTGACAATCTAAGGGGAAAGGACAACTCATAATCCACCCCACCAACTCTCCTTGGAATATCAAATGGGCTAACAAACCTTAGGCTAAGCTTGCCTTTCCTCCCGAATCTCATCACACCCTTCATGGGCGATATCTTTATCCATACACAGTCACCTACCATGAACTCTAAGGGACAGACTCTCTTGTCAGCATAACTCTTCTAACAACTCTGGTCTATCAATATTCTACTCTAAATCAAGTGCACCCACTCTATAACATCTCTAAGTAAATCAGTATCCAATGGATCCATAATAACTAAATCAAACCACCCAATAGGCGATCAGCACCTACGACTATACAATGCATCAACTGGTGCCATCTAAATGCTAGAGTGATAACTATAATTATAGGAAAACTCCACTAAGGGAAAGTGTTTGTCCCATCGGGCACCAAAATCAATCACACAGGCCCAAAGAATATTTTCTAACACTTGAATAGTCCGCTTGAACTGGCCATCAGTTTAGAGATAAAATGCTAAAATCATGTCTAACCAAGTACCTAAACCACGCTGTAATGCCTCCCAAAAGTGAGAGGTAAACATCGAACCCTAATTTGACAAAATAAAGATAGTCACCCCATGCAACCTAACAATCTCACGAATGTAGATCCTAGCTAACTGCTCTGCATTGTAGCTAGTCTTTACCAAAAGAAAATGGGTTGATTTGGTCAATCGATCTACAATCACCCAAACCAAGTCATACTTACCCAATGCCATGGGTAATCAAGTCATAAAATCCATAGAAATATGCTCATACTTCCATTCGAGAATAGACATCCTTTGCATAGGACCACCTGATTTCTAATGCTCATACTTCACTTGTTGGTTGTTTAGACACTTAGCCATGAAATAAACAATGTCTCTCTTTATGCAACACCGCCAATAGTGTTTTTTCGAGTCATAAAACATCTTTGCCATTCCCGAGTGAATAGATTACTTGGAAAAATGAGCCTTCTTCAATATCATACATACCCAATCACCAACTTTAGGTACACAAATGCGACTATTAATCCTTAAAACTCCCTCCGAATCAAGAGAGGCAAATTTCGCTTCACCATAAAGGCTAAAATGTTATGATGTGTACAAAAATCGAATGGTCCCCAACTTGTCATCATCAAATTGGTGTGCATAAATATGATCCATCAAAGTAGACCTAGCCACCACAAAGGCCAAAATATTATGATGTATAGAAATATCAAGTCGGTCTTGCTGCCTAGACAATGACTGAACCTCCAAAGCCAAAGGTATCTCATCCGCCTTAAGTAAGGCCAAACTACCCATGCTAGGTGCTTTGCGACTCAAGGTATCTGCTACAACATTAGCTTTGCTCGGATGATAAAGAATGAGAATTTCATAGTCTTTCAATACCTCCAACCACCGGATGTCAAGTTTTAATTTCCAAAAAAACTATTTGTATGACCTCAAAAGTTGAAAAGTTGAGACAAAAGAAAATTCAAGAAAACTTTTGACTACCTAAAGTTGTACGACTCATAGAAATGGGTCGTAGGGGAAGTGTAGGAGGTTGGAATTTGGCTAAGTCATAAAGAGGGTTGATGAGTCATATGATGACTCGTAGGAATGATTCGCTATTGCAGGTCTGAACTCCTATAACTATCTAATCTAACAACCCAATTAATGACTCAACAAGATGAGTCATAGATAGGATGACGACTCATAAAGATAAGTCGTAGGAAAACTTTATAAGCCCTAAAATCTCAGGGTTTAAAGGACATGTAGGATGAGTCATTTCTATGACTCATCAAACAGTGTGCGACTTGTAATATGTAATTCATAGGTCATCCGGTCAGGATTGATGAGGGGTAATTTGGTCTTTTTCAAATATTTTATTAATGTTTGTGGACATTTTTAGGACTAGATTCCTAATGTTAACTATCCTAAATAATTGTAAATCTATTATTTTCCCTTTTTAGCTCCCAAACATTATAATACTTCTCTCCCAAGGTTCCTTGAAGAGAATTTCTTTTTCATCAAGGTTTTGGTTAGGATTCTTCAAGATCAAGTCGCATTCTCTCAATTCCAAGGTCAAATTCACCAAGGTCTATAGGAATTCATCCATGGGTTCTTTCACCCATGGACTCCTAAGGTTCCCTTAAAATTTTCTTTATGGAATATTATTCAAAAGTTCTAATTTCATGATTTATGCATTGGGTCTTCATATTCATGGTATATCATATGATTATTGATTAAATTGTCCATCTAATTGGTATTATTTTCATAAATTATACATGGGTTGATATAAGTAGTATTATCATGTATGTTTTCTATCCAATTTCATGGTTTTCAATCAAATTATTTATGTATTCAAGTTTCTACCCTAATTTAAAGTATAAGCTATGATTATGAATTTTAGTTATAATCAAGATATGAATTTCATGCAAGTTTTGAAAGAGGTGATTTAAGATCCTTAATTGGTGACCTATGAACCTAATGACATGTATTATGCAAGTATGATTTTTGATGTTGAAAGAGTTTAACTCACATTGAAATTATAATATGAAAATGAACTATTCTATGAATTATGAAACCTATGAATAAGTTTATGAATATATGTCAAGAATGATTATTATGCTACGTATTCTGTGGGATTTGACTTAGCATCGAATGAGACTTGAGGTGAAGGATCAACCTATGAAGTCCTTATATAGAGTCTCTTGTCTCATAACTACGTGCCACTATAGGATTTGCCTTTATGGACTAGCTAGAAGATCCATATATAGTACATGTTCATGACCCGCCTAGCGGGGTAAAGTCTATCTTAGCGAGTAGATTCTTCTTTATTCCTTTGTATGGAGAGACATCGAGGTTCCATGTTATAGCTTGCATAGTCTTATTGTTGGTTATGGTTCTATCCCACATATTCATACTTTCTTTTTGTACCCTTCATGATCTCAACAATGTATCTAAAAAGCTTTGATCAAACTATGGTTTTCTGATGACTCTACTTATCTCTTTTTATATCATACAAATTATTTGATCATTTCATCTTATGTCCTATATTACATAGCATGTCTGCATACTTAGTACATTCAAATATACTAACGTATACTTTATTTCCTACATTGTACCATAATGTAAGAGTTGAAGATCACATCTATCCTCTATGTGGCTAGTTAAATTCCTATACATTGAATATTGGTGAGTCCTCATCTATTCTTGGGTGAGTTATGAGTTTACTTCTATTAAAAAAACTGGTTATTTTATATTAAGAATGAGCTAGGTACATGTCTTAGCTCGCATTCATATTGATTAGTAGACGCTTGTTGGTCGCACTATGTAAAGTCTATGTTGTCAAATTTTATACTCTTATAATTCATGTTCTTAAGATCTTCTTATGATTGTTTCTGCTTTAATTATACCTTATGCAATTTTATGATACGTCAAGAGGCCTAGTTGGAACCCTTCGGGGTTTTGATCGTCTGTCATGTTTAGGGCCTAGTCCTGTTTGTGACAAATATGGTATTAGAGCACAAGGTTTAAGATGTCTTAGAGAGTCCAACATGTCGTGTCAAGTAGAGTCTAATTTATGGGTGTGAAGCATGAAATATCTATGAATATGAGGCTATAAGGCATTTTAGGAAACCCTCACTTCTTTTATGATCTATGTCATGCGATAGAATATACTCTAAGACTTCCTCTCCCTAACGATTGTTCTTTGCGATTTTCAAAAAATGCCTCCAATAATAGAACCTAGGGTTCAATGCTAATGGAGACCAATCTCCTCTAGTCCCTCAAGAAAATGGTCCTTTGCCTAACCAAGTGACTAATACGGAGTTTCGAGCTGCTATTACTATGCTATCTCAAGTTGTGGATAACCAAGGAGTTGTTGCTCCTCCTAATGTTCCTACTCCGGCTTCTAGGTTGAGGTATTTTTTAAGGATGAATCCTCCTAAATTTCATGGTTCAAAAGTTGATGAAAATCCTTAAGAGTTCATTGATGAGGTGTTTAAGATAATGTACATCATGGAGGTGACTTCAAAAAAGAAAGAATAATTGGCAACCTACCAACTCAAGAGTGTTGCTCAAGTTTGGTACACTCAATAGAAGTCTGAAAGAGTTGATGAGGGCCCTATTGGTTGGGAAGACTTCAAGATTTCCTTTCTTGATAGTTTCTTTCCTCTTGAGCTAAAGGAGACAAAAGTATTTAAATTTATAAATCTTAGGCAAGGCGGCATGGGATGAGGGATTATTCCCTCAAGTTTCACAAAAGTATTGAAATTCATAAATCTTAGCCAATTCATATAGGAGGTGTCTGACTTAATTGCAAAGGAATGTCGAACCGCTATGTTTGTTAAGAAAATAAACATATCTTGGCTCATCACATTTATCAAAAAAATCAAAGGAGAAAAACTTAAGGAGATGAGGATGAGAGACTCCAAGAGAGGCCGGTATGAAGATGGGTTTCTGAATGCTAAGACCGATAGGGGTAATGGTTATTTTTAACAAAGCCAAAGATCCCAAGGCTTAAGGTTTGGGAAAGAGGTTTGATAAGGGTAGGGTTTCATACCCTAAAGTTCAAGGTGGAGGTGTGAATGCTAGTAGTCCTACATTTACCAAGTATGCTAAGTATGGGAAAAATCATGGAGGAAAGTGTTTAATGGGGATGGGTTCTTGCTATGGATGTGGCAAGATGAGCCACAAACAATCCAAGTTCCCAAACTCAACAAAAGGTTGGTTAACACAACAATCGATTCTATTCTCTTTATGCTAGGCAAGATATAGATAAGACTCCCGATATTGTTATGGGTATGTTGTGGGTCTTTAACTTTGATACTTATCCATTGTTTGATCCGAGTGTCAACTTGTGTTTTGTTACTCCTTACCTTTCTATGAGATTTGTTGTGTGCCCTAAAGTTTTGCTAGAGTTTTTTTCAATTTATACTCCCATTGGTGATTCGATGTTAGATAAAAGAGTTTATAAAAATTGTCTCATATCGGTTTTACATAAAGTTATTTCTTGTGATCTTGTTGAACTTGATATGATCGATTTTGACATTATTCTTGGTATGGATTGGTTACATGCCTCTTATGCATCCATTGATTGTAGAACTCGTAGGGTGAAGTTTCAATTTCCTAATGAGCTGTAATGACCCGTTTGGTCATTTTGAGAATGAGTCATCTTTCTTCCATAAAATACTCGCTCCGTAAATAAAAAAATAGACTTTTTGATAATTACAATTAATTAATTAATGGGTAATTTTAAATAATTAAGTTAATTAATGGGCCAAAGTGTTAACTTATTTAATTTCCTATACCACTTGGTCCATAAGTTAAATTAAGTTAAAAAGGAATTAGTGTTATTAATATTTTCTAAACCCTACGAAAAGAAAGAAGGAGAACTAACTTGTTATTGCGTCGAACACATGCTTGCATACATGCAATTATGCACTGCTTTGTGCCGCTTTGAGCAGATAAACACCAAGTAAGGCATATTTACAATTACATGGTTGTTGTTTAACATTTTGGGCAAAACAAAATAACAAATTAGAAAGGTAATAATGAAATAATAAGTAGGCTGTTGGTTGGTGGTTCTTTTCACATTGTTTTTCTTTAGTAGTAAAATGAAAGCACTATATTCATAAAGTAAAAGCTAGGGATGTGCAGGCAGTTATGCTCCTTGCACGTTCTATAAGTATTTCCTATTATGTAAACTTAATTTGTTGCTATGGTAAGTGTATGAATTTTAGATATTAGTGCCTTCGGTGATGAAAGTGAAGGCATTGTGTTGAATTTAAAATGGATAAACTTGGTTGTAAATAATAATAATAATAATTTTATTTTGTTATCACATTATAAATTAAGGTTTTTTTTCATATATATATTGAGATAGATAATTAATTATTAGGTGTGTTGTATTATATGAACATCAATAGATTTATGATATTTGGAGAAGTCGGCTTGTAACTTAGAAAATACGAGGAATGACATATTAATTGGCATCAAGATTTGGAAATTCGATTGTAGATTTGTGTGAGTTTTGGGTCTAGGCTGGACATGGGTGTTGTTAGTTTCAAAAATCTTACTGTGGTTATTTATTTGACTAGATTACATTAATTTGGAGACCTAACGAAAAGGGAAGGCTCGAGTACCGGTGTAATTGCTTGATTAATTAAGGCAAGTGAATTTCTAAACCTCAGTTTAAGCTTGTAGATGCTTGTATTTCTATGTTATGTGTATTGGAGAGTAATGAGAATTGGACTGGGTTATTAACTGTAAGATTGGCCTTAAAATGGAGATAAGGGGTATAAAATGGTGATCTAATGGCATGTGTTGATGGAATTGATATGGTGTGATTATGGGTTTATTTTGGACATGTGAAATGACTATGTTGATGTGAGATAGGAAAAATTATTATTGTGGTCATGTTATTATCGTGAATTATATGAACATGAATTAATTGCATTGGTTTTGACATATTATGTGAGACTAAATGACATGAAATAAAAGGGGTCGGACCACACGCTCCGTGGCAGGTATTATAAAACAAAGGGGTCGGGCCACATGCTCCGTGACAGGTATTATGAAAAAAGGGGTCGCCCACACGCTCTGTGGCAGGTTACATGGACAAAAATATCCCCCATGGGTTCCGGACTGTGATTCAGCAGATGTGTACCGATAGGACAGACATGCATCATTTCATTGCATTGTATTGCACCTTTCTGATATTTGTGAATTTGTGTTTACCCCTATATTGCTCTGTGTGTGCTAATCTTGATTTGGTATGATTAATTGACGAGACTATTGATGAGTATTTATGGATTGTATTACTGTTGTTAGTGTACAAATGTAGAGTTGGGCTGATTTTATACAGATTGTAGTTAAGGAGGTTCGGTTGGGAGGACATGATTACTTGTATCTATTAAGCTTTGCTTAGTTTTAGTTATCCACTTGCTGAGTACCGTGTTGTTTGGTACTCACCCCTTGCTTCCACACTTGTGTAGGTTGTGAGCCCGGACCTGCTTGATCTTCTAGTATTTTCTACTACGTCCGAGGCTATCATTCCAAGTGTCGAGGTAGCTGTTACATCTATCTAGCGGACACCTCTTGCTATTTTCTTATGTTTTAGTCCTATTCTAGAGACAAAGACATTGTGACTGTATATTTTGTCATACTTCAATAATAAATTAGTGGCTTGTACACGTGACAATCAATCTTGGGGGATGTTGAGTTTCTTTTACGTGTTTTTCACTTAAGTTAAATTTTAATTCTTTTCTTTTTCTTCCGCATCTACTTTTCATTGGGTATTAGGCTGATTTATCTCGGTGGATTGAGATGAGTGCCATCACACCCGGATTCGAGTCGTGACAAAGATGGTATCAGAGACCCAGGTTCATAGGTCTCACGTGTATACAAGCCGAGTCTAAGTAGAGTCTTGAGGATCGGTACGGAGACGTCTGTACTTATCTTTAAGAGACTATGAGGACTTTTAGGAAATTTTCCCTTTGTTCATTCCCTTTGTATCGTGCGTGTTGTGTTGGTACTAAATTTTTGTGTGTCCTTTCTGACAGATGGCCTAGACCAGAATTACGGCTAGAGGTAAAGGAAGGGAGGCATTTCCCGAGATTGATGTTGGGACCCCAACTAGGGGTAGGGATAGAGGCCGAACTAGAGGTCGTGGTCGGGGTGTGGTGGCAGGCAGAGGTCGTGCCCGAGGAGCGGTGCCAGCTAAAGGTCGTGCTAGAGAGGCTTCTCTTGAGCTACAGATTGATGGTAGAGAGGAACGGGTCCCTCAAGAGTCTGCTACTGCACCATTGCTTCAGGCCACTTTGATACGAGTATTGGATGCGCTCGAAGGATTTAATCAGAGTGTGAAGGTGAATGGTACACCTGAGGGATCTCAGACTAGAGCAGGAGCTCAGACCCCACGGCAGCATCAGATTCCAATTGTTTAGGGTCTGGTGGACTAGCCACTTGCGGGCCCTAGAGCGGATGATGATAGAGTATAGGTAGGAGGAGCCCAGGTTGCACCTGTGCTCATGTTGACTGATGACGAGCAACACCGATATGAGAGGTTCCGAAAAATAGACCCCCCACAGTTTCAGGGTGGGAAGACTGAGGATGCACATGAGTTTTTGACCATGTGCCAAGAGTTGTTGGAGGCAGTAGGGTTAGATGAGACTCATTGAGTTCATTATACTACACTACAGTTATGTGGACCAGCCAGAGAGTGGTGGAGAGTGTATACGAGTTCTAGGCCAGTTGGGTCACCCCAGATGACTTGGGATGACTTTGCTAGTGCCTTTTATGACCGTTTCGTCCCCTGGAGTGTGAAGGAAGAAAGTCGATTATGGTTCGAGAATTTGAGACAGGAGGGACTTACAGTTGCTGAGTATGAGACTCGTTTCTACTAGTTGTCCAGACATGCCATGGCTATCCTTCCTGATGAGACAGACCAGATTTGCAGATTTGTGCGAGGATTGAACTATACCATTCGTACAGTAGTTTTTCGACCTGCCCATAAGGGCGCTTCCTTCTATTCCATTGTGGGTGCTGCCAAAGAGGCGGAGTTAATGGAGAGAGAGGAGTTTGGGGACCCCAAGAGGGCCCATGCTTTTGGTCAGTTTTTGGGTACCTCATCTGGAGGTAGAGGGTCCTATAGAGGAGGTGGTTTCTTCCAGCATAGAGGACCAGTTCATGCATCTATGCCAGCTTCTAAGGATGGTTTGACACCTCATGGGTCCTACAGTACAGGTTAGAGTTACTAGGGGTCACAACAGAGGTCGATTAGCTAGGGTGGTTATACAAATTCTTCAGGTTCATCGCAGAGGTTTTTGCACGGGAGAGCATGTTATACTTGTGGTGATCTGGATCATCTTTCATGGCAGTGTATATCCTAGGGTTGAGGAGGAACCCATCCTAGTTCTTCAGTTTCAGTTAGATGACCAGCGCCGCCGATCAGAGGTCGAGGTAGAGCCCAGACTAATAGAGGTGGTCGCACTCCTGGTAGGGGTGCGGGTGGTGCTATAATACCTCAAGGAGGAGGTAAAGGTGTTGGGCAGGCCGGAGGTGGTAGAGGAGCTCAGTGTTATGCTTTTCCAGGGAGACCCGAGGCTGAGGCTTCCAACGTAGTTATCACAGGTATTGTCCTAGTCTATCATCGACCTGCATCTGTATTATTTGATCCAGGATCTATATTTTCCTATGTGTCTGCCTATTTTGCATCTGACTTTGATTTGACATGTGATCATATGTCCGTGCCCATTCATGTTTCTACACCCGTGGGTGAACCCTTAGTGGTGGATCGAGTATATCGATCCTATCTTATTTCCTTGGCTGGGTATGATACTTGGGTAGATATGATTATTCTAGGGATGGTAGATTTTGATGTGAAATTGGGTATGGATTGGCTTTCTCCCCATCGTGCTATTCTCGATTGTTATGCTAAATTTGTTACCCTAGCGATACCTGGTGCCTCGCGGATTGAGTGATAGGGTACTAGTGGCTCCTATCCCAGTAAGGTTATCTCATATATTCGTGCTCAGAGGTTGATTGATAGAGGGTGTATGTCTTATTTGGCCTTTATTCGGGATACCAGTATGGAGTCACCTCCTATAGAGACTGTTCCAGTGGTTAAGGAGTTTTCTGATATATTTCCTACTGATCTTCCTGGTGTTCCTCTGGATAAGGACATTGATTTTGCTATTGACTTAGAGTCTGGCACTAAACCCATTTCTATTCCTTCATATCGCATGGCTCTAGTTGAATTGAAGGAGTTGAAGGATCAGTTGCAAGACTTGTTGAGTAAGGGATTTATTCGCCCTAGTATATCTCCTTGGGGTGCACCAATTCTATTTGTAAAGAAAAAAGATGGGACTATGAGGATGTGTATCGATTACAGGCATTTGAATAAGGTAACTGTTAAAAAATAAGTATCTTCTTCCCCGTATTGATGATTTATTTGATCAGCTATAAGGAGCAGCATTGTTTTCCAAAATAGACTTGAGATCCGGTTATCATCAGTTGAAGATTAGGGCGTCAGATATCCCTAAGACAGCTTTTCAAACTCGTCATGGTCACTACGAGTTTTTGGTGATGTCATTTGGGTTGACCAATACCCCCGCAGCATTCATGGAGTTGATGAATGGAGTGTTTCGCTCTTACTTAGATTCTTTTGTGATAGTATTCATTGATGATATCTTGGTGTATTCCAAGACCGAGGCAGATCATGTCCGCCATTTGAGGTTGGTACTTCAAAAGTTGCGGGAAGAAAAATTGTATGCAAAGTTCTCCAAGTGTGAATTTTGGCTTGGTTCTGTGACATTCTTATGACACGGGGTGTCTAAAGAGGGGATTAGAGTGGATCCAGCTAAGATTAAGGCAGTTAAAGAGTGGACAAGGCCTACTTCTCCTACTGAGATTCGTAGTTTTATGGGGTTAGCCGGTTATTACAGACGGTTTGTACAGGGCTTCTCTACTATTGCAGCTCCACTGACTAGATTGACTCAGAAGGCCATGGATTTTCATTGGTCCGACGAATGTGAGGCGAGCTTCCAAAAGATCAAGACTTTATTGACTTCGGCTTCTATTTTGACGCTACCCGAGGAAGGTATGGGATTTACTGTATACTGCGATGCTTCTGGCATTGGGTTAGGCGGTGTGTTGATGTAGAAGGGGAAACTGGTTGCTTATGCCTCGAGACAGTTGAAGGCCCATGAGAAAAACTATCCTACTCATGATTTGGAGTTAGCGGCTGTGGTTTTCGTGCTTAAGTTATGGCGTTATTACCTATACGGTGTGCATTGCGGGGTCTTCACCAATCATAAGAGTCTTCAGTATATATTCAGTCAGAGGGATCTGAACTTGAGGCAACATAGATGGCATGAGTTGCTGAAAGACTACGACATGACTATTTTGTATCACCCAGAAAAAGCCAATGTAGTGGCGGATGCCTTGAGTAGGAAATCCTCTAGTATGGGGAGTCTTGCCGCGATCTGCGTTGAGGAGCGACCATTGGCTAGAGATGTTCAGAGGCTGGCTAATAGCCTTGTCCGGTTGCAGATTTGAGAGAATGGTGGTGTTCTTGCCTTTGTGGAGGCACATTCTTCCTTGGTTGAGCAGATTCGGGAGAGACAGTTTGAGAATAAGAAGTTATGTATCATTCGAGACAAGGTATTAAGAGGTAGAGCTAAGGAGGCGGTACTTGATTCAGAAGGCATATTGAGGATTGACGACAGAATTTGTGTACCTAAGGTAGGTGACCTGACTAGACTTATTTTGGAAGAGGCTCATTATTCAAGGTATTCCATCCATCCAGGAGCGGCCAAGATGTATCATGATCTGTGCCAGCACTATTGGTGGTGTGGGATGAAGAAAGACATAGCAGAGTTCGTGTCCAAGTGTTTGACTTGCCAGCAGGTAAAGTATGAGAATCAGCGACCTAGGGGTGTGAGTCAGAAGATGCCTATTCCCACTTGGAAGTGGGAAATGATCACCATGGACTTCATTATGGGTTTACCTCCCATCGTGGGTGGTTATGATTCTATATGGGTGGTTGTTCACAGACTGACAAAGTCTGCCCATTTTATTCCAGTTAAGGTGAGGTACACAGCGGATAAGCTAGCCCATTTGTATATTATCCATATCGTTCGGCTTTATGGTGTCCCGGTATCCATCATTTTAGATCGAGGTTCAGTATTCACTTCACACTTTTGGCAGGCATTACAACATGGTTTGGGCACTAGACTTGATATGAGTACTGCTTTTCACCCATAGACCGATGGTCAGTATGAGCGGACGATCCAAGTATTGGAGGACATGCTCCGAGCTTGTGTTATTGATTTTGGTACTAGATGGGATCAGCACTTGCCCCTAGCAGAGTTTGCCTACAACAATAGTTATCACTCTAGTATCTAGATGGCTCCATTTGAGGCTTTGTATGGTAGATGGTGTCGATCCCCTATTGGATGGTTTGACTTAGCTGAGATGGACTCCTTAGACACAGACTTGCTTAGAGATGCTATGGAGCAGGTTCGTAGGATTTAGGGTAGACTCTTGATAGCCCAGAGTAGACAGAAGAGTTATGCAGATCAGAGAGTTTGACCATTAGAGTTCATAGTGGGTGATCACGTTTGGATTTGAGTGTCGCCCATAAAGGGTGTGATGCGATTCAGGAGGAACGGCAAGCTCAGCCCTCGGTTCATTGGCCCATTTGAGATTTTGGTGCGAGTTGGAGAGGTGGCTTATTGATTGGCCTTACCACCTAGCTTATCGGCTGTGCATAACGTGTTCCATGTTTCCATGCTCCGGAAATATGTTCTGGATGAGTCCCATGTGTTATCACTCAATTTAGTGGAGTTGGGTCCAGACCTGACATTTGAGGAGGAGCCGATAGCTATTCTAGATAGGCAAGTTCGTAATCTTAGAACCAAGGATATAGCTTCAGTGAAGGTACAATGGAAGCACCGTTCAGTCGGAGAGGCGACTTGGGAGACAGAGGCTGACATGCGTGCCAGATATCTCCATCTTTTTGAATCTTCAGGTAAATTTCTTTACTTTATGTTCGAGGACGAATATGATTTTTAGTAGTGGATAATGTAATGACCCATTTGGTCATTTTGAGAATGAGTCATCTCTCTTCCATAAAATACTCTCTCCGTAAATAAAAAAAATGGACTTTTTGATAATTACAATTAATTAATTGATGGGTAATTTTAAATAATTAAGTTAATTAATGGGCCAAAGTATTAACTTATTTAATTTTCTATACCACTTGGTCCATAAGTTAAATTAAGTTAAAAAGGAATTAGTGTTATTAATATTTTCTAAACCCTACGAAAAGAAAGAAGGAGAACTAACTTGTTGCTGCGTCGAACACAAGCCTGTATACATGCAATTATGTACTGCTTTGTGCCACTTTGAGCAGATAAACACCAAGTAAGGCATATTTACAATTACATGGCTGTTGTTTAACATTTTGGGCAAAACAAAATAACAAATTAGAAAGGTAATAATGAAATAATAAGTAGGTTGTGGGTTGGTGGTTCTTTCCACATTGTTTTTCTTTAGTAGTAAAATGAAAGCATTATATTCATAAAGTAAAAGCTAGGGATGTGCAGGCAGTTATGCTCCTTGCACGTTCTTTAAGTATTTCCTATTATGTAAACTTAATTTGTTGTTGTGGTAAGTGTATGAATTTTAGATATTAGTGCCTTCGGTGGTGAAAGTGAAGGCATTGTGTTGAATTTAAAATGGATAAACTTGGCTGAAAATAATAATAAAAATAATTTTATTTTGTTATCACATTATAAATTAAGTTTTTTTTTCCATATATATATTGAGATAGATAATTAATTATTAGGTGTGTTGTATTATATGAACATCAATAGATTTATGATATTTGGAGAAGTCGGCTTGTAACTTAGAAAATACGAGGGATGACATATTAATTGGCATCAAGATTTGGAAATTCGATTGTAGATTTGTGTGAGTTTTGGTTCTAGGTTGGACATGGGTGTTGTTAGTTTCAAAAATCTTACTGTGGTTATTTATTTGACTAGATTACATTAATTTGGAGGCCTAACGAAAAGGGAAGGCTCAAGTACCGGTGTAATTGTTTGATTAATTAAGGCAAGTGAATTTCTAAACCTCAGTTTAAGCTTGTAGATGCTTGTATTTCTGTGTTATGTGTATTGGGGAATAATGAGTATTGGACTGGGTTATTGATTGTATGATTGGCCTTAAAATGGAGATAAGGGGTATAAAATGGTGATCTAATGGCATGTGTTGGTGGAATTGATATGTTGTGATTATGGGTTTATTTTGGACATGTGAAATGACTATGTTGATGTGAGATAGGAAAAATTATTATTGTGGTCATGTTATTATCGTGAATTATATGAACATGAATTAATTGCATTGGTTTTGACATATTATGTGAGACTGAAAATGATACTAAACAAAAGGGGTCGGGCCACACGCTTTGTGGTAGGTATTATGAAACAAAGGGATCGGGCCACACGCTTCGTGACAGGTATTATGAAAGAAAGGGGTCGGGCCACACGCTCCGTGGCAGGATATATATATTGAGGGGACGGGCCACACGCTCCGTGGCAGGTTACATAGACAGAAATATCCCCCATGGGTTCCGGACTGTGATTCAACGGATGTGTACCGATAGGACAGATATGCATCATTTCATTGCATTGTATTGCACCTTTCTGATATTTGTGAATTTGTGTTTACCCCTATATTGCTCTGTGTGTGCTGAACTTGATTTGGTATGATTCATTGATGAGACTATTGATGAGTATTTATGGACTGTATTACTGTTGTTAGTGTACAAATGTAGAGTTAGGCTGATTTTATGCAGGTTGTAGTTAAGGAGGTTCGGTTGGGAGGACATGAGTACTTGTATCTATTAAGCTTTGCTTAGTTTTAGTTATCCACTTGCTGAGTACCGTGTTGTTTGGTATTCACTCCTTGCTTCTACACTTATGTAGGTTGTGAGCCCAGACCTGCTTGATCTTCTAGTATTTTCTACTACGTTCGAGGCTATCATTCCAAGTGTCGAGGTAGCTGTTACATCTATCTAGCGGACACCTCTTGCTCTTTTCTTATATTTTAGTCCTATTCTAGAGACAAAGACATTGTGACTGTATATTTTGTCATACTTCGATAATAAATTAGTGGCTTGTACACGTGACAATCAATCTTGGGGGATGTTGAGTTTCTTTTACATGTTTTTCGCTTAAGTTAAATTTTAATTCTTTTCTTTTTCTTCCGCATCTACTTTTCGTTGGGTATTAGGCTGACTTATCTCGGTGGATTGAGATGAGTGACATCACACCCGAATTCGGGTCGTGACATGAGCCTATTCTTAAATGGAGGGGAAATGATTTGGTGGTTAAGGTTCGATTCATCTCATGCCTTAAGGCCCAGAAATGATTTCCAAAGAGATCATATAGTCCGAGTTAGGGATGTTGATTTCGAAACCCCTACTCTTGAATTAGTCCATATCGTTAATTTTTTTGATGTGTTTCCCAATGATTTGCTCGGTGTTCCTCTCAAAAAGGAAATTTACTTTGGCATAGATCTTCTTTTCAATACTCAACCTATATATATTCCTCCTTATCGTATGGCTCCAATGGAACTTAAGAAGTTGAAAGAACAATTAAAGGACTTGTTGGATAAGGGCTTTATAAGGCTAAGTATTTCACTATGGGGTGATCCCGTATTATTTGTTAGGAAGAAGGATGGTTCACTTCGCATGTGTATAGACTACCGACAATTGAATAAGGTCACCATAAAGAATAAGTATCCAAATTCGAGGATAAATAATTTGCTTGATCAATTACATAGGGCATATTACTTCTCAAAGATTGATCTTTGTTCTGGTTATCATCAACTAAGGTTAAGGGATTATGGTATTCCCAAAATGGTATTTCGAATAAGGTATGGTCCTTTTGAATTCCTAGTCATATCATTTGGGTTGACTAATGCTCCCGCTATCTTCATGGATTAAGCCATACTTAAATATGTTTGTGGTGGTGTTCATTGATGATATTTTGAATTACTCTTGAAATGAGGATGATCATATGGGTCACTTAAAGATTGTGTTGAAAATGTTAAGGGACAAGCAACTATTTGCCAAGTTTAGTAAATGCGTGTTTTGGCTAAGAGAAATTGCATTTTCTTGGCCATGTGGTGCTCGGTGATAGGATTAAGGCTGATCCAAAGAAAATGGAAGTGATAAAAGATTGTCCTAGAACATTGTCTCCTTCCTATATTAGAAGTTTTTTAGGCTTTGCCAGATACTATAGAAGGTTTGTTGAAGGATTTTCATTTATTTCTTCGCCTTTGACTAAGTTGACTCAAAAGAAAGTGAAGTTTCAATGGTTGGATAAATGTAGAAAAGTTTCCAAATATTCAAAGATCATCTTACGTTGGCTCCTATTTTGACTTTGCCTAAAGGTTCAAATGGTTTTGTTGTCTATTGTGATGCCTCACATATTGGTTTGGGTTGTGTCTTGGCAAAGTTATAGAATATGTCTCTAGAAAAATCAAGGTGCATGAACGAAACTATCTAACCAACGATCTTGAACTTGTGGAGGTTGTGTTTTTATTGAAAATTTGAAGTCATTATCTTTATGGGGAGCATGCTGATGTGTTCACTAACCATAAAAGTTGCAATATGGGTTTGCTTTAAATATACCTTATGCATGCTTACGATACATTGAGAGGGTTGGTTGGAGCCCTTTAGGGTTTTAATCATTGTGTCACATCTAGAGCTTAGTCGGGGTCGTGACACTGTCATTGAGTGGAAGGGTAGTCCAACGGTGCCTAAGGGTTAGTTTATTTCATACCTTAGGTCCATAAAGTTAATCTCCAAGGCGTGTATCTACCACATAGTTAGAGTTAGAGATGATAGTGTGGAGGCTCCATCCCTTGAGTCTGTTCCGATCGTCAATAAGCTTCCCGAAGTCTACCTTGATGATCTGCCTGAATTCCCTCCTGATAGGGAGATCGACTTTGGGATTGATATTCTTTCTGATGCGCAATTCATCTTTATTCACATATAGAATGGTTCCCACTAAGTTAAAAGAGTTGAAAGAGCAGTTGAAAGAGCAGTTGAAAGATCTCTTAGATAAGGAATTCATTATGCCGAGTGTCTCACCTTGAGGTACTCATGTCTTTTTTCTGTGAAAGAAAGATGGTTCCCTCATAATGTGTATTGACTATCGACAATTGAACAAGGTCACCATTAAGAATAAGTATCTCCTTCCCAGAATAGATGATTTTTTTGACCAACTTTGGTGTGCCACTTATTTCTAAAAGATACACCTCAGATCATGCTATCATCAGTTGAAAGTAAGAGAATTTGATATCCCAAAAATGACATTTCAAACTCGATATGGTCACTTCGAGTTTCTTGTTATATTCTTTGGCTTGACTAACACTCTTGTAGCATTTATGGATTTGATGAATCAAGTATTTAAACAATATTTAGATATGTTTATGATTGTATTTATCGATGATATATTGGTCTACTCTAAAATGAGGAGGAGAATGTCAACTATCTTAAAATTGTTCTTCAGACTCTCAAAGATAGGGAGTTGTATGCTAAATTTTCAAAGTGCAAATTTTGTCTTGATTTTGTGGAATTCTAAGGCCATGTCATAACTGGTGAAGGTATTTGAGTTGATTCGCAGAAGATTAAAGCAGTGAAGAACTGGCCTAGACCCACATCCACGACTGACATAAGAAGTTTCTTGGGCTTGGCTGGTTACTACAGAAGGTTCGTAGAAGAATTCTCATTTATATCGTCACTATTGACTAAGCTAACTCAAAAAAATGCTAAGTTTCAATAGTTTGATGCTTGTGAGAAAAATTTTCAGGACTGAAAACAAGGTTGACTACTGCTCCAGTATTGTCCCTACCCGAGGGAACTAATAATTTTGTTATTTGTTGTAAAGCTTCCAAAGTAGGATTGGGTTGTGTATTGATGCATAAAGGTAAGGTTATTACATATGCTTCCAGACAGCTTGAGATTTATGGGAGGAACTATCCGACTCACGACCTTGAGTTGGCAGTTGTAGTGTTCGCTCTCAAAATTTGGCGTCAATATATCTATGGTGTGTATGTTGACGTGTTTACTGACCACAAGAGCTTGCAGTATGTGTTTAGTCAAACGAGTTGAACTTAGGAAGAGGAGATGGCTAGAGTTGCTCAAGGACTATGATATGAGCATTCTCTACCACCCAGATAAAGCTAATATTGTTGTTGATACTCTTATCAGGTTATCCATGGGAAGCACCGCTCATGTTGTTCAAAATAGGTCCTAGTCTTCTCTAGTTATGGAGGTGAAGGAAAAACAAGATCAAGATTCCATTCTATTTCAGTTGAAGTATGATGTCCATAAGCAAAAAATAATTGCTTTTGCCAAAGGAGGAGATGAAGTGATGAGATATAAAAGAAGATTGTGTGTTCCAAGTGTTGATAGCATTTAAGAAAGGATCATGGCAGAGGAACATAGCTCCAGGTATTCGATTCATCCAGGATCTATTGGTGGAATGATATGAAGAGAGAGATTGCAGACTTTTTTTCAAAGTGCCTAATTTGCCAACAAGTTAAAGTTGAGCATCAAAAACCTTGTGTAGTATCTCAGAATATAGAGTTTCCAGAATGGAAATGGTATATGATTAATATGGATTTTATTAAAGGATTACTGCGATCTCGCAGATAGCATGACTCGATATGGGTGATTGTGGATAGAATGACTAAATCAGCCCACTTTCTGCCTGTCAAGACTGCAGATTCAGCAGGGGATTATGCATGGTTGTATATTTGAGAGATATTCAGATTGCATAGAGTTCCCTTATCTATCATCTCATACAGAGGTACTCAATTCACTGCACAGTTTTTGAAGTCCTTTCACAAAAGTTTAAGTTCAAAGGTGAATTTAAGTACTGCTTTCTACCCCCAGATAGATGGTCAGGTAGAGCGTACTATTCAGACCCTTGAAGATATGTTAACAACTTGTGTTATCGATTTCAAAGGTACTTAGGATAACCACTTTCCGCTCATTGAGTTTGCTTATAATAACAGATTTCATTCGAGCATTCAAATGGCTCCATATGAGACTTTATGGGAGGAGATGCAGATCATCGCATGGTTGGTTTGAGGTTGGTGAATCTAAGTTGATAGGGACAGACTTGGTTCCTCAAGCGATGGAGAAGGTGAAGTTCATTCAACAAATCCTGATGACTGTGCAAAGTCGACAGAAATCCTATACTTATGTTAAGAGAAGAGATTTGGAATTTGAGGTAACTGATTGGGTGTATTTGAAAGTTTCACCATGAAAGGACTTATGAGGTTTGGGAAGAAAGGGAACTTGAGTCCGCACTACATTTGTCCTTACTAAATTATAAAAGAGATTGGTACTGTTGTCTATGAGTTAGAGCTTCCACCGAAGTTAGATACTATTCATCCTATGTTTTATATTTCTATGCTTAAGAAATGTTAGAGAGATCCTTCACTTGTTGTTCCTACCGAGAGTAGTGGGGTAAAATAGAGTTTGACTAATGAGGAGATTTTGGTTCAGATTATTGATCATCAGGTTCGCAAGTTGAAGACCAAAGAGGTTGCTTAAGTTAAAGTTCTATAGCGAAATCAGTTTATTGAGGAGGCTACATGGGAAACCGGGAAGGATATGAAAACCAAGTACCCAAAACTACTCATGCATTCTAACTGAGATATTTATGGTAATATTCCTTTTCCTATATTTTAGTTGATATTAATTCCGAGTTTGAGTATAGGATGTGTATTTTCGAGTCTGAGTAAATGATTGTTTGAATATTTGAGTGTTAGAGTATCTGAGTTCTTGATTTGCCATCGTACCTTGAGTGAGCTCATAGCTTGATCATCATTCAGGGATGAATGATCCCAAATGGGAGATATTGTAACACCTCTGAAGTTCCTATGCTAAACTAACTCTAAAAGGATCAGAGAATTGCACCAGATAGGGACCACAAGACCCTTCATGGATCGTACTCAGCTTCACAGCCCGTGGAAAGTGACTGTGAAAGTTATAGGAGTTAGGGGAGGAATTCACGGACCACGTAGTCCTTTTCATGGAGTTTACCCCTCCCCCCCAAGACTCCTTAAGTTCAGAGATGACCACGATAGGCTTCACAGCTTGTGGTGACCTTCATAGACTGTGGTGACCTCCATGGAAGTCAACCCTTCCTAGAACAGTTCAACCTTAGGACCACAGCCATCACCACGGATCGTGGTGAGCTTCACTGGCCGTGGTGTCCGTCGGTAAAAGGGGCCCATCCATATTTTTATGGGGGTCGGTTTAGTCTTTTCTCATTTTTTCCCAACTAAGCCCCTACACATTTAAGGACTAAAAATCAATCTCTTATCATACCCAAAAGGATTTCCCCTCTTATTAACACTTAGAACTTTTGAGATAATAGATTAGAGAAAAGAAGGAGAGCTAGGGTTCAAGTTTTTCCAGCGGGGTTTTTGATTTTCGACAAAGACTAAAGCGGGGTCTTTGATTTTCAAGCTAAGTTCTTCCTCGTTCCTTACATCTTCATTCAATCAAGATTGAGTTTGAGTTTGAGATTCAATCCTGTCAATTGAGTTCTTGTGTTATTTATGTAATCCCTAATTGAGTTCTTTAAATATAGAGAGAGATAAGTGTCAAAAACACACCTAAACTATCTCATTTTTTTGAGTTTTATACCTGAACTATTCAAAGTGTGAGTTTTATACCCAAAATATCACTTATTTGTTCAAGAAACACACATCAGTGTTATGTGTAATACACTCTCTACTCTCTCTAATATTTGAAAAAACTTTGTCACATAACATTCCTCATTGATAAAATATTTCACCTTGACAAAAATTAAATAAATTATTAATATTAGTAAAGTCAAAGACTAAAGTATTTCTATCACCAAAACGGAAATTATTTTTTAAAAAAAGAAATTAGTTTTCAAAAAATAAAATTTATAATATTTTTCTCATCCACTCCACTACCTCCCACCCCCCCACCCCCCGACAATCCCCCCGTCCTTTTATTTTTTTATATTTTTTTAAAAAATATTTTTAAAAAATCCATACTTCACCTTCTCCCCACTCCTTCCTAAAAAATGTTATTACTTTTTAAAAATGTTATTATTTTTACTTTTTTAAAAAAAAATTATACCTACCCCATCTAACCTTCCGCTCTTAATTTTTAAAAAAATATTTTTCTTATTATGTGTTAGATATGTACATATATTTTTAGGAAAATATTTTTTCTACTTGCGTATCGAACATAACAGCAATAAAAGTCTTGCGGCAAGTCAAAAATATTTTTCTAAAATTATATATATATATCTAACAAAAATGAGAAGAAGTAGAGGATTAGGTGGGGCGGGATAAAATTTTAGAAAAAAAATTAAAATAATATCTAAATTATTATTTGAAGGGGGAGGGGGGATAAAATAAGAATTTTTAAAAAAATTATAAAAGAAATTTAAAAAATAAAAATAAAACTAAAAAGTTTGGAGGGGAGGAGGTTTGGTGAGAGAAAGTGATGGAGTGGGAGAAGAAAAATATTTTATATTTTGTTTTATAGTTTATTATTTTTTTGGAAGGGGGAAAGATGGGGGATAGTAATACTTTAATCTTTAATTTTAACTAATTCTAATAATTTATTTAATTTTTATTTTTGTCCATGTGGAGTATGATGTCATAAGTTTTTTTTTACATGAAAGAGAGAATGTAGTATACACACCATGATGAGAGTGGAATAAAAGAGATAGTTGTGTTTCTCAAACTAATAAGTGATAGTTTAGGTATAAAATTCAAAAAAGGAGGATAGTTTAGGTACTTTTGACACTTATCTCATATATATAAGTATATTGTGATAATTTCCATGATTTGAGTCCTTGAATTCGTTATTCATGATTTCCACATGAACCCTAGTTGAGTTGATGGTCATTATATTAACATGCATTTATTTTGAGTTGATGAAAATGGTTTTCATGCATGAAACCAATTATGATTTTAAATTGAGTCTATGTATATGTGATTGAGTTTTGAACGAGTATGAGTATTTAATGAAAATGAGTTGAATCTAAGAAGTCTTTAAAAATTATTATTATTTGAACATGAGCATTTTGAGTATAAATGAATGCTTTGAGATAGAATTTTGAGGAGATATGACTAAGTTTGAAAGCATATTTTAAAATGAAAGAGTTGATGATTGAGATGAGACTGAACTTGATGAGAGTCCAATCAGACTAGATAAGATGATTTGATTATAATTATTTGATTGAGCATATTGAGTCTTTTGGGAGTAGTATTGAGCACAGATTTTGGTAAGAGTAAATTACAACTCACACTCCATAAACTACATAGCCAGTATAGGATAGAGGTTATGCCTTTTTAGTCCCAAAAGAGGATTTTGATTGATTGTGGATCCAATGAGGTGGATCATCCCTTACCCTAACAAGACGTTAGACGGTTGCGGTAATGGTAATGCAAAAATGTTGTATCATCACTATTCATAAGTAATGGTTGTTAGTTAGAGAAACTTCCTGACAGTAAGTGTCATAATTTTTACTGAGTTGCATATTACTGAGTCTATTTTCAAAGCATTGTTATTTATAAACTTGCATACCATTTTGAGTTATTTGAGTTGCCTTTAGAATTGAGTTATTTGACATTGAGTTGTTGATCGTGTTTCCTTTCAGTTATTTTACATACTAGTACATTCTATATATTGACCCCTTTTGGTCTGCATCGTTTTATGATACAGATACATGTGCTAGAGATCATCAACAGGCACTCTGTTAAAAATCATTTTTCCTCCCTGATAGTTGTGAGACCTTCTTTGTTTCGGAGGAATCATATGTATTTCATTTGTTGCTTATGAGTAGTTCTTTTGAGGTAGAAGTGAGCTTATCTCGACACCTTCCTGATATTTGATAGAGGCTTCATAGACATACAATGAGTAGATTGGAGTTGATGTCTCCTTTTGAATCTTTTTTGCAGAAACTACTATCTATGCAATTTGAATTGACTTTTGAAATTGGTTATTCAAAACAATTACTTCATTGAGTATCGATTGTTAGCCCACTTGAATGTCTTCTTTGAAATATAGAAGTCTTTCGCTGAGTGATTAAATGAGTGATCAGACCAAGTGGTTCGCTTGAAGCCAACGATGGTTTTTGAGTGCCGGTCACGCCTAGAGTACCCTCTCGGGGTGTGACAATATAATATCTCAATCAATAAAACTTAAGTAGATTATAGTATGCAACACCATCTATCATTTATTATATTTAGATTTCTCATCATCTTTTTTTCTTAAATTTGAGTTCATCATTATGTTCTTATCTCACAGACGAAGATAAAGGACCGGTCAATGATTACAAGTAATATGATAATACTTAATTATCTTCGTCATCACATGAATCTCTTTATCTCAACATGATATGCATTTTTAGAAATGTCCCGCCAGACCTGTCACGACCCCGACCCACCATGACTAGCACCTATACTAACCCTCCAGTGGGAGAACCATTAATACAGCCCAACTATAACATTCACAAGATGCAAGAAGTGTAAAAATATGTAAGCAGCTTAATTTAATAGCAATAAGGCCTAGTTTCCATAAACTCACTAAAGTCTAGTCAACAACCCCAAAACATGCAGAAATACCTAGGAACTGAAAATCAATCGTACAAAAACTTTAAATAAGTCATCAAGTCTAGGAAAAGGGAATGCAATCCCAAAAAAATTCATTTAAAAATAAACCAGAATTAAACGTCTAAGTCTTGGAAGAAGGACTAGAAATAAGAGAGTCCATGGTAGACTAAAAAAAATAGCTCACCCTTGAACTCGAACAAGTGTCACTCCTCTAAGTGAGGTTTCTCCGCAACCGGTTGAATATACCCTATACTTAACAAAGACAAAAAAAGTGTAGTATCAATATATAAAATCAACAGTGTACTAGTAGGATCACGCGGCTAGCCAATAAGTGAGTCATGGACCAATAAACCCAACATAATAAGCATATGTATACAGAATAACTTATCATTTTCATCTCAACACAGAACTCAACCAGATCATAGTTCCTCAATCCTAATATGATATAATTTCATATAAGGGTCCTCTCATGGGACTTAGACACTTAATTTGTGTCAGAACGTGACACTCGATCTAAGACTTTTGTCAAAACATGACACCCAATTCAAATATGTGTTGGAACGTGACACCCGATCCAATTATGTGTCAAAATATGACACTCGATCCAAAAATACAAAGCATCCACAATTACATTCAGTATTCAACATTATGTCACTAAAAGTAGGTTCATCACAAATCAGGCCAGTAAGTGATCATTTCGCATAATTCTAGCATGCTTCCCTATTCATAAACACATATGCATACCATGATAATTTAGAAAGTACATGAAACCCATACAAAAAAAAACATCACCTACCTCGAATTCGAGCTTGAACCATTTTAAGATGCAAGAGCTTTCCCTTTCCAGGTTCGTTCTGCTTGTTCTTGGTTTAAAAATAGTAAATACATACAAAGAATCAATATAATAGTCTACCTTAGTCAAATTATAGCATAATTCTCCTCTTAGACCAACCCATGATCATAAACCCCACCTAGAGCTAATTTCCACTATTACCCATAGGCCAAAACCCTTCCACAAGGACCACTCATCCTAGTTTATGGGTTTTAGGAATCAAATGATGAGTTTAGGAGTAGAAATCTTACCTTAAGCATGGAAATCCTAAAAAATGATGAAAATCGCCCTGGGTCACCTCCTAACGTCTAAAAACAATTTTGCAGAATAATACCATTTTTAGGGGTTTTCCCGTCTTTAACTTTGTGACTGTACAACCATAGTGGGACTATCCCGCTCTGGCTAGTTGAACGAAAATAGAGAGCTCGAAACTTGAGCTCCAAACTCCCATTTCACAACACCCCCATCTCATGGCATCTTAAATCGTACCCTTCATACAGAATCCAATTCTGGGAGTTTTACTCACCCAAATGAAATTCCATGAAATTGTAATAGCTTTGTATCATCTTGGCTATCAGCTAGCCTAACAAATTAAAGATTCAATCCCCACCTATAATAAGGTCACCCTAGACCTCACCTGACTCAAAATTTGTCCAAATCTGGCCTAGGCTAAAACAAATTGAAGTTACTACCCGAAGTTGTTTAGCCCAAATTCCTTTTTCCTTGGCCTATTCATAACGACAAAGATAGGTTATTACAATAGATACCAATTAACCCATCACTCATCTCCAAGTGAACAACTAGGAAAATAAGGTTAAAGTAGAGATAGGATAGTGCCTGCTTCGACGAACAACTGAGGATACTTATCTCGCATGTCATTCTCAGTTTCTTAAGTATCTTCCTCCATCAAACGATGCTTCCATTGCACTTTAACCATGTTAATCTCTTTAGTCCTCAACTTTCGTACATCGCGATCAAGGATTGCAACTGGGTCTTTCTTATACTGAAGATCCTTATTTGATAACATCGAGTCCCATTTAATGTAGTCCCTATCCCCATGGTTTTTTTTAGCTTTTGACACATGGAACACCGGATGTACCCCTGACAAGCTAGGTGGTAATGCTAATATATACGTTAGTGGCCCTACACAGGCAAGAATTTCAAAAGGGCAAATATAACGAGGACTAAGCTTACCCTTCTTTCCAAGCCTCATTACCCCCTTAACGGGTAACACTTTCAGGAGTACTTACTCACCTGCATAGAATGTCATATCCCTCACCTTACGGTCAGCATACTCTTTTTGATGACTCTGCGCCACTAGAAGCTTATCTTAAATGATTCTTACTTTATCTTGAGCATCCCTCACTAAGTCTATTCCCAAAGGTTCCACCTCTGCAGCTTCAAACCATCCTATGGGAGACTGGCATCCCCTCCCATAAGGAGCTTCGAAGGGTGTCATCTCAATACTGGCCTTTCCAGTACACCTAGAACAATACAAAGATGATTTGCATGTTCCTGTTCACTCCTTAAATACACCAAAATATTATCTATAAATACAATAATGAACGAATTCAGAAATGGATTGAATACCCTATTAATCAATCTCATGAAGGATGTAGGTGCATTGGTCAGCCCAAAAGACATCACCAAAAATTCATAGTGCCCATACCTAGTTCTAAAACTTTTTTGGACAGATCCTTAAGACTAATCATCAATTGATGGTACCAATACCTGAGATAAATCTATGAAAAGACTGAGGCACCTTGCAGCTGATCAAAAAGGTCATCAATACGCGGCAAGGGATATTTATTCTAGATGGTAACCTTATTCAGTTATCGATAGTTAATGCACATTCTCATGCTACCATCCTTATTCTTAACAAACAACACTAGAGCACCCTACGGAGAAGCACTGGGGTGGATGAATTCGTTATCAAGGAGTTCTTAGATTTGAGCCTTAAGCTCACTCAGCTCTGCCGGATCCATACGGTAAGGAGGAATAGAAATTGGACGAGTGCCTAGCTCTAAGTCAATGCAGAATTCTATGTCTTTATCGAGAGGCATACCAGGAAAGTCTGAAGAAAACACTTCTGGAAACTCACGCACTACTGGAATAGATTCAATAGAGAGAGACTTTACATTAAAATTCTGAATATGGGAGAGATAGGCCAGACCACCCTTCCCCACCATTTCTCTATCCTGGAGAAAAGATATAACCTTAGCTCACTTAGGTTTATACACCCCTTCCCACTTTAACATTTCCCTCTTCAGAATCTCTAGCGCCACATTTTTTGCATTACAATTAAGTACATCAAAATAGGGGGAAAACCAAATCATGCCCAAGATTACAACGAAATCAGTTATGTCTAAAATTACTAAGTCAACCCAAGTCTGGAATCCCATAAACATCACTGAACAAGCACGATAAACATGGGTGACTATGACTGACTCTCCAGCAGAGGTAAAAACATGAACTGGGGCATCAAGTATATCACATAATGCATTAAAAACCAAGGCATATTTCATGAACAGATAAGAATAAGTAGACCCCAGATCAAATAAAATAGTAGTAATCCAGTCACAAATAATAATAGTACCTCTTATCATTGCGTCAGACGCCTCTGCCTCGGTCTTGCTCGGAAATGCATAAAATTGAGCCCAGTTATCCTGATGGGCCACTACCCTGCCAGGCTGGGTGGCTCTTTAACCTGCACTACCATTACCTTATCCCCTACGGCCTTTTTGATTTCCTCCTCACCCACCCTATGGGGTCTTCTACCATTGCCTCCCTACGGCCGCGGGTACTACTACTCTGGCCTATTGGGGTGCTAAAACTGTCTTGTGGGGGTGAGGACATTCTCTTTTTATATGCCTTGTCTATCCACAATTGAAACAGTCATGATCAAAAGATAGCCTACTAACTGGAACGAGTCTCCTTTACCCTCACGAGCTGGATGCTACTGTGGAGTACTAGAAAAAATGTCAGTAGAAGCAGGCAGAGCTGACTGAATTGACCGGGTTGCAACTACCGGCCTACCTGACCCTCTAGAATAGGATACCTGAAAATTACCTGTGCTATTCGGCTTCTTAGACAAAGCCTTAGCCTGTCCATCTCTCCTTACACCTTTTACATTTTTCACAAAGTTAGTGACTTTGTTGAAACTCTTGCCTGACGAAGTCATGTGAACTGACAGCACCTGCAATTCAGGGTTCAACCCCTTCACAAATAACCATATCCTTTTTTTCTCTGTAGTTACCAGTTAAGTAGCATACCTGGAAAATATATGAAATTTAGCCTCATAAGCAGCCATTAATATACCTCTCTACTCCAATGCCATGAACTCGTCTTTTTTGTGGTCCCTCAAGGTACGTAGCATAGATTTTTCCAGGAATAGAGCATGAAACTAAACCTAAACAAGTGGGGGAAACACTTGTGAGTGACGCTCCACATATGCCCTCCACCATTGCTTGGCCTCACCCTGTAATAGAAAAGTCACAAATTCCACCCCATGCTGATATACTATGCCCATCTTATGTAACCTCTCATAGTCGTTAAGGATGAACTCATAAGCATCCTCATTCTCAGTACCATGAAAGACTAGAGGCTTGAGCTTTAGAAAGTTGGTGAGCATGTCATGCTCAGTTCCAGTCATAACAGGGCCCATAAGTGTTCTAAAGAAGGCATCAGTGCCAACTACCTCGTCTACTAGTGGAGTTGCAGTAGTAAAGGAAGAGCAATAGGGAAAGGTTCTATGGGTATGGTGGGAATAACTCTAGTGCCAGCCAACCCACTCAAAAAGGCTATGATCTGCTGTGCTAAAATAGGGTTTATAGGGGGAAGACCGGCAGCCCCAGTTTAGTTGTCTTCCACCTGCTCAGTATTCTCTTCCTCTCCAACCTCTACATCTCCATCTAACTTATTCTAAGGAGCTGGGGGGCCTTACCTACTAGTACCGCTTCAACAGGAACTTCCACCCTGGCAGGTGCTACTCTCTCTTACCCCTTGTTGAGTCTCCCTCTCTTGTCTCTACCTCTGCCCCACCCTCAAATGGCTGGGTCCTTCTCTAGCTCAACTAGAGCTACGGGCCGAACACTATTATAGCGATTATTAATCATCTGCGGACAAGAGAGTGAAAGAAGTTAGATATAAATTTAGATCACTAAATACCAATTGGAATCAAGTTATAGCGCGAGGAAAAGAAGATAGAGAAACTTTTCCTAAAGTCATGTAGCCTCTCTAAGAAAAGTACAGACGTCTTTGTACCATTCTGCAAGACTCTACCAGACTTATTTTGTTATGACGAGATCAATGAACTTAAGGCTCTAATACCAACTTTATCACGACCCTGATCTGTAGTGATTTCACCCACACTAACCATCCAATGGGAGAACCATTAATACAACCCAACTATAACATTTACGAGATGCAAGAAGTGTTAAATATACGAAAGCAGCTTAATTTAATAGCAATAAGGCTGAGTTCTAATAAACTTAGTAACATCTAGTCAACAATCCCAAAACATGTAAAAATACCTAGGAATTGAAAGTCAATCATACCAAAAACTCTAAACAAGTCATCAACTCTATGAAAAGAGAACGTAATCCCAAATAAATTTATTTAAAAATAAAGCAGAATTAATAGTCTAAGTCCCGGAAGAAGGACTAGAAATAAGAGAGTCCATGGCAGACTAAAAGAAACAGTTCACCCTTGAACTCGAACAAGTGTCATTCCCTTAAGCGAGGTCTCTCCGCAATCGGCAGAATAAGCATTGTACTCAACAAAGATGGAGAAAGTATAGTATCCATACACAAAATCAATAGTATACTAGTAGGATCATGCGGCTAGATAGTAAGCGAGTCATGGACAAGTAAACCCAACAAAATAAGCACATATATACAAAATAACTTACCATATTCATCTTAAAACAGCACTCAACTAAATCACAGTTCATCAATCCCAATGTCATAAATTTCATATAAGGGTCCTCTCATGGAACCTACAACACTTAATTTGTGTCAAAATGTGACATTCGATCTACGGTTTGTGTCGGAAAGTGACACCAATCTAAATGTTTGTAGAAATATGACACCCGATCTAATTATGTGTCGAATTGTAACACTCGATGTAAACATACAAAGAAGCCACAATTATATTCAGTAGTCAACATTATGTCACCAAAATTAGGTTCATCACAAATTAGGCCAATAAGTGATCATTTCACATAATTTCTCGCATGCTTCCCTATTTATTTACACATATGTATACCATAAAGTAAGTTAGAAAGTACATAAAACCCATACAGGAAACAAAATCATCGCCTACCTCAAATTCAAGCTTCAACCACTCTAAGATGCAAGAGCTTTCCCTTTCCAGATTCGTTCCGCTAGTTCTTGATCTAAAAATAGTAAATGCATACAAATGATCAATATAATAGTATACCTTAGATGAATTATTGCACAATTCCCCTTTTAGACCAACCCATGATCCTAAACCCCACCTATGGCTAATTTCCACCATTACCCATAAGCCAAAACCCTCCCATAATGACCACCCATCCTAGTTTATGGATTTTAGGAATCGAATGATGAGCTTAGGGAGTAGAAATCTTACCTTCAGCGTGGAAATCCATGGAAAAAATGATGAAAATCGCCCTAGTTAGCCTCCTAACATCTTAAGAACAGTTTTTGCGGAATAATATCATTTTGGGGGGTTTTCTAATCTTTAACTTCGCGGTTGTCCTACCACAGTGAGAACATCCATCTCTAGCGGGTTGCACGGAAATAGAGATATCAAAACTTGAGATCCAAACCCCCATTTCACAACATACCCTCATCCCATGGCATCTTAAATCGTACCCTCAATGCCAAATTCAATTTTGGAAGTTTTACTCACCCAAATAAAACTCTATGAAGCCGTAATAATTCTGTATCATTTTGGATATCAGCTAACCCAATTAAATTAAAGATTTGATCCGCCACCTATTACAAGGTCATCCTGGACCTTACCTGACTCAGAATTCGTCCAAGTCTGTCCTAGGCTAAAATTTTCCGAAGTTACCATCCAAATTTTTTTGGCCTAATTTCCTTTTTCCTTGGCCTATCTATAAATACGGAGATAGGTCGTTACAATACCGAATAAACCATGATCTCTTGTGAACTTACTAAGATAGAAAACACCAAAATGAATCTCAAAAACTGATTAAAGTAATGAGGGTACAATGTGAAAATTACTTATAATTTTTTTGCTTCACACGATAGCAAGTAGAGACTAAACTTGTATCTCCTTTATAGGTCACTATATGCATACATTGTATGAAACATGTATCACAATACTAACTCCTTTCCCATTGAGTGTATGTCTTTCATTAATTAAAAAATGTGCAGATGATAGTTCAGACAACTCATGTCTAACTTTGAGTTCACAAATCTACTCATCATTTTATTCTTCAGAACTAACATCTGGCATTAAAAACAAACTAACTCATTTTAGTCACATATGATTAAATACAAACTAATAAACGACATTCTTATTATAAACTTACAGCTCTCTGTTATCATCATTTCTGATAATAATTAGTTTATAACTATCTCATCTCTATTTGTCACTTAGACATTAGAGGCGATTGCCTATATGAATAGGTCAATCGTTTTGTCTGTTCGACATACCTTCTATTCTCAAAATATTCATGTACACAACATAAAACTATATATGTATATGAACCAACAAGAATGAAAATTAGGCATAAATCAACATTGAATTTAATAATGTGAATTTACATGAACATGCATGGGAAAAATAAAATATATATACATAAGCATCTATGTAAACCCAATGACTTCACATGTCTCTCATAAGCATCACATGTTATGGATTTCGTTAAGGGGTCTGCTATTATTTGATGCATATATATATATATTTCACGTTCACTTCATTTTGCGCTATCAAGTCTCTTACAAAATTATGCTTTATGTTAATATATTTCGTCTTCCCATGGTACTTAGAATCTTTTGTGTAGGCTATTTCATCCTGACTATCACAATTAACAGTGACGGGCTCAATAATATTGTTATACACACTCAAGTGAATCAAAAAATGCTTAAGCCAAACAAGTTCTTACACATCAGATGATAGTGCAATAAATTCAGCTCCTATAGTAGACAAGGCTATGCATGACTATTTTTTGCTACCCCATAATATGGCGCCATTGTTAAGTAGAAATGTATATTCATAGGTGGATTTTCTTTCATCTAAATCTCCTCCCCTATCAGCATCAGTGTAGCCTTTGAGTTGTAGATCATTTTCTTGATAACATAAGGAATAATTGATTATGCCATTGAGATACCCTAATATCCTTTTAACTGATTTCCAATATTGCGGTTCTGGGTCGGATTGATATCTGCTAACTAACCCAATGGCATACCAAATATCTTATCAAGTACACATCATAACATACATAAGACTTTCAACTGCATTGGTATAAGGAACTTTTCTCATTTGTTCCTTCTGTTGTGGAGTCTGAGGGCACATCATTCAGTTCAAAGCTTCACTTTTAAAAACTGAAGTATTTATGGGTTTGCAATCTTGCATATTAAAGCGTTCAAGAACTTTTTTAATGTAAGGTTCTTGTGAAAAAGATAACAATCTCTTCGAACAATCTCTTGAAATCTTAACTCCAAGAATGTATGCTACTTCACCCATATATTTCATCTCAAAAGTAGATGATAACCACTCTTTTGTTTCATTTACAAAATAAATATCACTTGCAGCAATTAGTATGTCGTCTACATACAATGATAAAATCATAAACTTATCTTTGAATTTTCTGACGTATACACAATGGTCTTCATGAATCATAACAAATTCATACGATATGATATCATTATGGAAACGTAAGTACCATTGTCTAGAAGATTATTTAAGGCCATAAATCGACCTTGAAGTCGACATATTTTATTTTCTTTGCCTTTTTTCACAAAACTTACAGGTTGTTCCATATAGATTTTCTCTTCTATTTCTATATTGAGAAATGCAGTTTTCACATCCATTTGATGCAATTCAAGATCCAAATTAGCCACTATAGAAAAATTAATCTTATTGAAGTAAAGCATACAACAGGTGAAAAGGTTTCTTCATAATCAATTCCTTCTTGTTGTGTGTACCCCTTATCTACTAGGAGAGCTTTGAATCTATCGATACTACCATTTACCTTACGCTTGATTTTGAGAATTTATTTATTTTTAATGGTTTTTCACCCTATAGGTAGATCAATCAATTCCCATACTTGATTATATTTCATTGACTTCATCTCCTCCTCCATTGCTTTTAACCATTTTTCTTTAGCGGCGCATGAAAGAGACTCATTTATATTTCTTGATTGTTCATCATCCGGAGTAACTATAAATGCTTCCCTTTTAATCTCAAATCGACGATGGAGAATTTTTGGATGACTTGTTCATCGAGGTTGAGACTGATAAATTAATTTATCAATTGGTAAGTTATTCTCACTCGAACCAATATTGTCAATAGGATTTGATTCAGATGGTATGTCCGTGGAAATAGAAACTGATCCATTATCATTAAAGTGACTCCTATTCAAATTCATTTGAACTTCGACAGTGGAAATAATCTGATCTGTAGTTTCACCGCCCTGCTTAGAAAAATCATTCTCTATGAATGAAACATCACGTGACTCAACTTCGGTTATAGTGCCACTATTATTTTCACCTATGAACACATAACCCTTAGATTATTCATAGTATCTTATAAAGATACATTTTTTTAACCTTGGACCTAGTTTTTCATATTAGGAAGAAGGATTCTGAATAAAATCAGCACAACCCTAAGGCTTCAAAATGCTCAAATTGATCTTTCATTTAATCCATAACTCATATGGTATAGTCGCAACTCATTCTGAAGGAACACAATTAAGTACAAATGTAGCAGTGAGCAAGGTGATTGGCAATTTTGCTTGTGTCATCATCGACCTAACAATTTCTAACAAGGTTCTATTTCAACGTTCCGCAACACCATTTTATTGTGGAGTATTAGAAGTATTTAATTGTCTTTGAGTTTTCTTTTCTTGACATAATCGTTTGAACTCATCAGACAAATACTCTCTTTCTCGATCAGTTCTTAGAGCTTTAATTTTTCTATATAATTGATTCTGAACTAAATTCATAAACTTAATGAAACAACTTAAAGGTTCAAATTTGTGAGAAATCAAATATTCATAAATTAAATTGAGTAAAATCATCAATAAAAATGATGAAGTAGATAGCATCATGTTTTGCCCTTACATTCATTGGACCATAAATTTCATAATGAATTAATTGCAATGGAGTGTTAGCTCTTGTGCCTTTCTCAAATGGTTTCCTTGTAGTTTTTCCGGCTAGACACAATTCACAAGTAGACAATTCTACTTTATTCATTGTGACAAGCAAACTTTCTTTAGATAAGCTATTCATTCCTTGCTGGACAATATGGCCAAGCCTAGCATGTCATGTATTTACACCATTCTCATAATTAGAAGACTTAAATAAGGAAAAATAACATTATTATCATTGGAACTCTGTATAACATCCAGTACAAAAAATTGATCATAAAAATAACCAGTGCCATATTTTGTCTTGGCTAAATACATATCCATACCATGTTCATGAAAGAAAAATTAAATCCTAACTTTATCAACATTCTAACGGAGACTAGATTTCAGCGAATTGACGTGGCAAATAGTACATCATCTATAAACAGAGTTCGGTCACCTGGCATTTCAAGTTTGCAGGTACCAATCCATTTGGCCTCCTCTTTGGAGTTTTTTTCCTACAAACACTCATTGTGAGTATATTTAGTATACATTGTAAGTATGAAGTATATTATTATAATAGATAGTATATTGTAAGTATATTTGGTATACATTGTGAGTATATATGGTATACATTATAAGTATAAAGTAGGAAAAAGATTTTAAAATGCCCCTGTACTATGTGAAATGATTGAAAATGCCCTTTATTTATACTTTTGTCCATTTATGCCCTTATTGTTAGTGAAATGAGCCAAAAATACCTTTAATCATAACGGAAGCGACGAAAAATACCTAAACGATTTAATTAGTATTAATTAACTTTTTCATTCATTTTATTTTTAATTTGGCCTTCAAATACTATAAGAAAAAAGGATTTTCAAAAATAAACACACAAGCATACGCTCTAACAAGTATTATTTAGTGTTTGAACTTACATTTGGGGGTTTGACAAACCAAAGCATAAGTAGATCTTTTGTTCCTCATAGAGGGACTATACACCAGCAACCTGATGGACCCATCAGCTCGGTGCCGGGCGTCTCCTTGTAGAATAGTTCGCAAAACCTTTGCAGCTTCTCCACGTGCAAAGATCACCGAGCGCTCGGCGCTGCTCCGACACTTCTGGGTCTGCTTGTTCGCCTATAATTTTATATGTTTTGAAAGCCAAATTAAAAATCAAATAAATAAAAATTTTAATTAAGACTAATTAAACCGTTTAAGTATTTTTCGTTTTAAGGGCATTTTTCACCCTATTCACTAACAATAAAGGCATAAATGGATCAATGAATAAAAAATGGTAATTTTTATCATTTCACATAGTACAAGGTATTTTTGACCCTTTTTCCAATAAAGTATATTATTATAATAGATACTATATAGTGAATATATTTTGTATACAGTGTAAGTATATATATAATTTAATATAAGTATATTATATATAATTTAATGTAAGTATATTATATATAATTTAATGTAAGTATATTATATATAATTTAATGTAAGTATATTATTATAATAGATAGTAGTATATTGTGAGTATATTTAGTATGCATTGAGTATAAGTATAATATAATGTAAGTATACTATTATAATATATAGTAATTGTGAATATATTTGGTATACATTGTAAGCATATATATAATATAATGTAAATATTCTATTATATATTTTAAGTATATAAATAATATAATGTAATTATTTTATTATTATAAAATAATTATAATTATTTCAAATTTAAATATATAACAATACACTATATTGATAATTGACTCAAACTTTCGAATTAATAAACATTGATAAAACAATTAAAAATAAGTCCGGAACGTTAAGCCCACTGGGCCAAAATCCGGCCCACTATCCCGATACAATAGGCTCACGGGTTGCGGGCTTGGCCAGAATGGCCTATTCCACTGTTGAGCGCAGGAACGATCCGGTCCATTAGTGGGTGGCCCGATCTAGTCCGGATCAATAGCCCAATTTGGAGCAACATTAATGGGCCGGTCTAGCCCAGCCCACCCACTTGACACCTTTGCCCTAAGGTCACAATTCACCCTATCCCGTTAAGAAATTGTTTCGTCCCATTCACTAAAATTGTCCAATTCCCTATCCCATCCCACTTAAATTTTTTAACTCATGTTTGTATGTTTTTGAATTTGCAATGTTATCGATTTAAGTTTGAAATTTATTTTAAACTTGTGTTCAATTACCAAAATTATGTACTCTTATATCACATTCTCATTTTTAGTGCATAACATATTTAAATTAATATAATATTTTTAGAAAATAGAAAATCTCACTAAAGACCTCCGATCCATCGGTCCCATCCCCTTATTTAGTAGGATGGGATGACATGAGGGGTTCGTCCCGCTAATCCCAGTCTCCTTTATCTTGTCAAGGAATCATCCTGTTTCATTTAGTTTTCTTAAAAGAGTTTCATTAGACAAATTTATATAATTCTGATTGAAAAGTTAAAAATATTACAGTACGTGTCTATAATCACCTGAAAGAAATAAAATCATCGATCTCCCAAATCTTAGAAACACCTGACATCAAAGTTGAAGCAATCATGCATAATATAACTAGCTGGCATTTGTCCTTCCATTATACACAAACTTGCCTCCAATTAAAAATAGTACATAATTAAAGCAAGAAAATCCTCACACAGAGTTTGCACTTCAAAGTAATATATAGGAACATTATTTTATTTATTATAACCATCTTAAAGTGTGCAAAATAAAGTAAATAAATAATAAATTAGAAGCAGCAGCAGCAGCACTCTTCCAAAATACAGCAACAACAAAGAGCGGCCAAACTGCAACAACCAATCCAATTTTGTTGCTAATTAGAATATCAACATTCAAAAGTAAAAAAAAATAAAAAAAAATAGCTTCAGGTAATTATGCCGAGTAGGATTAGGAATCTTAAAAATGAGACAAAATAACATGTTTAACTAGAGTCTACACTACGTACAATATATATAAATCCAAACAAACATATAATTAGTTCGAAGATTTTCCCCCCTTTTTTCGCGAAAGTCTTACATAGTTATATTAACATATTATAAACTAATCATCATTCAAATTCATATGCATTATTTGAAAAATATAAAATGTAAAAAGTAAAAATGTATCAATTTAATTCTTGACATACTTTTATTTTTCTAACTTAGGTACTTTGTTCCTAAAATTTAGGCTAAATGCCTAGATACTAGATAGTCCCTTAAACTTTGACATGAATAATAAACTTTGGCAGCAACCCTTCTTCCTTTAAATTGGTTTTTAATTTGAAATTTTATGTATTTTGACATTTCTATGGATCTACCTATTTGAATTTAAAGTGGATTCTGATTTTGGTTTGGATTTTGATAGGGGAGACGAGTTCAGGCCGGAATGGGTATTTTATTTATTTATTAGGTGCTCAGAAAGAGATTGCTGAATTTTTAATTATATTTGAGATATAAAATGAAAAATAAGGCAGTCAGGGACTCAAATCTATGAGACACGCAATTTGCCACATATATATGTTCACGAGACACATTTTTATCGAATTAAAATGTCTATTTGATCACTAGTTAAATTAGAATGTCTAACTTATAAATTGTACCAAATTTAAGAGTTTATTTGAATATTTAATTAGCCAAAAATTTATTACTCCTAAAGAACTTTCTTTAAAGCATTTGGTTTTCATTATGCTTGTTAAAATACCCAATCGGCGATCATTATGTATGCGATTAAAAAATTATCAAATTACTTGTTAAATTGATACAAGTTTTAAGCAATCTAATAGCCAAAAGTCAATTGACTCAAAAGTTCAATTGGAGAGTGGAGAGATTTGATCACAAGATAAATTATACCAATCAACGTTTCGTGAATGCATATCATATTCCCCCTGAATCATTTATATGACCCTTTTTTCTATTTTGTCAGTTTTCTTTAAATATATACTTTTTACTTCAAACTTTCTGTTTTACTTTTAATTAATGACATTCTTATAACAACTTTAAATTGGTAAAAACCTTTCCCGCACTCAGGTTTTATACCAAGCTTAATAAATACATGACAAATGTTTTTTGAGAATATATATATTAGCTTATTTGTGATAAATTATTATAATTAAAATATATATTTGGTATGTAAAAAAACACATCTTTCTTTGTTCAATTTCATATTTAGCCAAACCCTCGCCATTGAAAAATAAAAGAAATAATTTTAGTGACTTTACGAGTATGTCAAGATATGTATAATATATTTATTAGTTCGGTGTAAAGACCATATACAATAGAGAGAGAGGGAATTGACATACCAGCCTTTGAGGAATGAGGGACAACCACTATTTTGGTGGTAGTGACCATCATGGTGGTGGTTATGGTAAATATGTTGAGGAGGTGGTGGTGGTGGAGCATACTGATCATTATTAAAATAACCTTGATAATTAGGGGGTCCTGGTGGTGGAGGATAGTGCCCACCTTGTGGTGGTACACCATACCCTAAAAATCAATGTCAAAATAAACCTTCATCAACATTAATTTAGCTGGGAGACAAAGTAATTAATTCTTTTGTAACCTCGATCTTAAAGTAATTTAAAAGAATTTCAGTTTAACAAGTGATAAAGCCAAGAACATAATAAGAGAAATTATTTAATACTCAATCAAACGTTGGAATAATTAATTTATTATATATAAATAGAAATGAAATGAAAGGAATTTAGGAAACTTGCCTGGTGGAGGATATGAAGTCATTGGTCTCTGATGATGGAGAAATTAAGATGCAGAGCAAAAGAAATTTAAAACTAGAGCTGAGCGCAGCTAATAAGGTGGAGAAAGAAACATAATGATTCCATCTAGAAAATGTTTGTCTCAAAAATTAATAATTAATTCAATAAATATTTTTAAAATATTTATATATAGAGCCCGTTTGGATTGGCTTTAAGTTGGTAGACGTATTTGCCTAATACTGACTTTAAGCCATAAAGTTCTTAAAGTCAGTCAAAAATGAAAAGTTAGGATTCCTAACTTTTTTTTCCAAAGTGCTTAAAGTCATTTTCTTTGACCATGGAAATTACTTTTATATCCTTTGTATTTTAACTAAATTCCCAAACTATTTTTTTTTTATTCTTTTAACCCTAAAATTTACATCATAAGCACTTTTATCCAAACACTCAACTGCTTATTTATAAAAATAATTTTCAGCACTTCAAAGTTCTAAAAGCACTTCATACATAGAGCCCGTTTGGTTTGGCTTTAAGTTGATCAAAATCAACTTAAAGTCCCTTTTTAGCTTTTGGACGTGTTTGTCTAATGCTGACTTTAAGCCATAAAGTTCTTAAAGTCAGTCAGAAATGAAAAGTTAGGATTTCTAACTTTTTTTTCCAAAGTGCTTAAAGTCATTTTCTTTGACCATGGAAATTACTTTTATATCCTTTATATTTTAACTAAATTCTTAAACTACCTTTTTTTATTCTTTTAACCCTAAAATTCACACCATAAGCACTTTTATCCAAACACTCAACTGCTTATTTATAAAAATAACTTTCAGCACTTCAAAGTTCTAAAAGCACTTTATAAATAAAAGTTACTTTTTTTAAGCCTATCCAAACGGGCTCATAAAAGTTACTTTTTTTAAGTCAATCCAAACGGGCTCATAATCTAAATCATGGACAGAATGGGTCAAGTCAGGTGAGTGGATGGAGCGTGCTAGAGGAGACTATTGGTGTGAATGCCACTTATGGATATTTATTTATTTGAGCTGACAGAGACAGTTGACAACTATGGTTGGCGCTAAAGGTGGAGAAAACTAAATGAGGCAACCAATAAAGAGGGATTAAATTAAGTCTTAGACACATTTATTATAGAACAATAATTTTACAGCACATCCAACTGCTACAGTTAACATGTATTGTCTCTCTATTTTTTGGCTTGCATGATGTTGGTGGTGTCTATTCCAGAGGAAACGTGTATAACCTTTTAACGTGTTATCCTTTTTTATTTGAACTATGTAGGAAGTTGCCCTACTCTTCTAATTTTTAGAATTTTAGGATCCATTAAAAGTTTATCTATATAAATAATTATTTTATTTAAATTATGTTATTTAACTATAAATCCTTCCCAAAAATGTAATAAGTTAAACGATAGCTACTACATAAGACAATTACATTCATTGTGCAACTTGACCTAACACTCTTCGCAAAGGTGTCCAACCTAAAAGAGGAAATCGAGGTTTTCATCTAACCTAATGTTTGACAAACTATTTGGATAATAGTAATAATTCTTTATTATTTGTGTATTATGTATTTATTTTGATATAAATTGTGTTTATTGTATTTTTCATAGCATACTTCCGTCAATTGATAATTTTTATTTGAACGTTTAAAAAGAGGTTATATGAAATACAGATTTTGTGAAAATCAAATATATTTTGGGGATCTTGATGGGTAGTTGATTGGCGAGCCGGTCAACAACCATTACTTTCCCTCTCCAAGTTCTCCACTTACGTTCCCAATCTACATTTCAAAAGCTCACTCTTAAACACTAAAAAGAGAATTCTGCTATTAATATTTGTGTTTCTTATATTAGCATGTATACTATTTTCTGCGTTTCAATTTATTTGGTTTATTCTAACTTGACATGAAGTTTTAAAAAAAAAATCATATAATTTTAAACACATCATGTGAAAAATTATAATTTAAAATTATTCAAAAGAAAACAAATCATTATTTTTAAACAAAAAATATGTCAAACCAATTAAAACGTCAGAAATATTTGAATGTTGGAGGAGAATAAGCCGTGTAAGGCACTCAGAGCTAAACCAAATCCTTCAATTAGTGCGTTGGCCTAACGCGACCAATGTCCAATGTGTTTTAAGCTCATTAATAGATCACCTTTTGTCTAATTGATCCACGACCAATAAAAGACAGTTATCTAATTATGTGTTTAATAGAAGGATGTGATGCTAAATTGCACAAAATTATTGTCCCTCAGGATTGGAAATTATTTTTACATGGTTTATATTATTGTAATTAAGTGAAGATCTTCATCCAGAGGACTCAGAAATTCCAAGAAGTTCATGAAGAAAAGACCTCCGAGACGGCTTAGTTTAGGTTGTACCCTTGCGTGAGACTAAGTTTTTTGTGTACACCTCTTTCCCTTATTTTGTATCCCCATTTGATTTATTCATGAAATTTGTATATAATATATTTTTTGGGGAAAATAAAATATCTTACACACGAACGTATATATCCTTTAAATCGACAGGCTTACCTTTGTTTTAAAAGGGTCACAAGTATTTTAAGATGCGATATATTATTTATGTGCTACATGCTACATAATGTGCTTCTTCTGTGTCCATTTGATTTATGTATTTAATTATATTCGTTTTGCTTCAAACGTGATTGGTCCATTATTCTATTCAAACTTCTCTAAAGTACTTTCCAAAGTTCACCCTCAAGTCTGGTACTCGAACCTTGCACTCTCGAAACTCTATATTTCAAAGTTTCTTAGAAAGGTCATTAAGTCATCGTCCAATTCATGATTGGCCACATCGTTTCTTCAAGTCAATATTTCACATTAAAAAGCGAACCAATTAATAAATTGAATTGGAGTTATTGAATTAACATATTTTTAATGGTTTTATAAAAAAAATTATCGAGCTATCGGTTTGATTTTATTTTTTAATATTAGCTTAACTGATAACCTATTAAAACTATAATGATTTACTACTTTACCCCTACATAATTATTAATATTAGTACCTTACTAGTTACTATCTTTATCCGTTAGCCTTCAATTCACATTATTATCCTAGTTCTTTTATGTATGTTGAACTTGTATAGTTTTTTTCATGTTAGTTACTATTGTTTCTATTTTATGAACATTTTGTAAAGTTACATTATTGTCCTGCCGCGCATAATTTTTGGAGAAGTCATATATTTATTTTATAATTATTTTCTTATTGGTTAAACCGAAAAAAGAGTTGTTAAGAATAAAAAATCGATAAATTGAAACAACAACAACAACAACGACCCAGTAAAATTCCACAACGTGGGGTCTGGGGAGGATAAAGTGTACGTAGACCTGACTCCTACCAAGGTAGGACAGCTGTTTCCGAAAGACCCTCGGCTCAGTAAAATCAGATAAGAAAGAAGTCAGATAAGAATAAGGAGTTCAAAGCGATATGAAAAAGCAAGATAGAGCAATCAAAGTACAGAAAGTAATGAAAGTAATAAATGATAATAGATATCGGACCACAGGGAATTTTAGTGCGCTAATACGCCTACTAATAAGAAAGAATAACGAGACTATGAACTAGCCTTCTACCCTAATGTGGGTCCTCCACACCCTCCTATCTAAGATCATGTCCTCGGTAAGTTGTAACTGTGCCATGTCCTGTCTAATCACCTCTCCCTAATATTTTTTCGGCCTACCCCTACCTCTTCTGAAACCATCCATGACTAACCTCTCACACCTCCGCACTGGGGCATCTATGTCTCTTCTCTTCACATGCCCAAATCATCTCAGTCGCTTTTTCCGCATCTTGTCTTCCACCGAGGCCACTCCTACCTTATCCCGAATAGCCTCATTTCTAATTCTGTCACTCCTGGTATGCCCACACATCCATCTCAACATTCTCATTTCAACAACTTTCATCTTTTGAATGTGAGATACCTTAACTAGCCAACACTCCGCCCCGTATAACATAGCCGGTCTAACCACCACTTTGTAGAACTTGCCCTTAAGTTTTGGAGGTACTTTCTTGTCAGATAGCACACCGGAAGCGAGCCTCAATTTCATCCATCCTGCCCCAATACGATGTGTGACATCATCGTCAATCTCCCCGCTGTCTTGCATAATAGACCCAAGGTACTTGAAATTACTTTTCTTTTGGATGGCCTGGTCACCAAGCCCCTCTTCCGTGCCAACCTCCTGAGGTGTCTCACTGAACTTGCACTCTAAGTACTCTGTCTTGGTCCTACTCAGCTTAAACTCTTTAGACTCCAAGGTCTGTCTCCAATCCTCCAACTTAGTGTTAACTCCGCTACGAGTCTCATCGACCAAGACTATATCGTCCGCGAAAAGCATACACCATGGCTCCTCATCCTAAATTTATCGCGTCAATCCATTCATCACCAAGGCAAATAAAAATGGACTAAAAGTTGATCTTTGATGTAACCCCATCACAACTGGGAAGTGCTCTAAGTCGCCTCCGAATGTCCTTACCCTGGTTTTGACACCCTCATACATGTCTTTGATCACCCTAATGTATGTCGTAGGTACACCTTTAGCCTTCAAATATCTCCATAGTATCTCTCGTGGCACTTTATCGTAGGCCTTTTCTAGATCGATGAATACCATATGCAAGTCCCTCTTCCTCTCCCTATACTGCTCCACCAGTCTCTTCATGAGATGGATGGCTTCTGTAGTTGAGCGTCCCAGCATAAATCCGAACTGGTTCTCTAAAATAGACACACCTCTTCTTAACCTCATCTCCACCACTCTTTCCCACACTTTCATAGTATGGCTTAGAAGCTTGATACCTCTATAGTTGTTGCAACTCTGGATATCCCTCTTATTTTTGTATAGAGGGATCATTACGCTCGACCTTCATTCTTCGGGCATCGCTGCCATCTTAAAGATGACATTAAATAATCTAGTTAGCCACTCTAAACCTGCCGAGCTCGCGCTCTTCCAAAATTCCACAAGAACCTCGTCAGGTCCGATCGTTCTTCCCCAGCGCATCCTATGAACAACACCCTTAACCTCCTCGACCGCAATACTCCTGCAACACCCAAAATCGTGAGACCTCCCTGTATGTTCCAAATCTCCCAACACAATCTCTTGGTCCCCTTCCTCATTCAAGAGTTTATGGAAGTAGGACTGCCATCTCTGTTTAATGAGGATCTCGTCTACCAATACTTTTTCATGCTCGTCCTTAATGCACTTCACTTGATCCACATCGCACGCCCTTCTCTCCCGCGCCCTAGCTAGCCTGAACAATTTCCTATCCCCGCCTTTCTCTTCTAGTTCAACGTAAAGACGTTCAAAAGCTGTTATTTTTGCCATCGCAACCGCCGACTTCGCCTCCTTCCTCGTTATCTTATAGAGTTCCCCATTCATTCACTTCTCCAGCTCATCCTTGCTTTCCATCAACTTTCGCATACGCCATCTTCTTTGCTTCCACCTTCCCTTGCACTTCTCCATTCCACCACAGTCCCCTAGATGTCGGCTACAACTACCTGTTGAGACTCCCAACACTTTCCTTGCTACAACCCTAATACAATTAGTCGTCCTATCCCACATACTATTCGCATTTCCGCTACTATCCCAGGCTCCCATATCATTCAATTTCTCTTCCATCTCCAAGACACTAGCCGTGGTCAAACTCCCTCATCTGATCCTAGGTCGGTCATCCCCGACCCTTCTCTTCCTCGTTATCTTGATCCCAAAATCCATCACTAAGAGCTTATGTCGGGTTGTAAGGTTGTCGATCAGGATGACCTTACAGTCTTTGCACAGACCTTTATCATCCTTCCTAAGGATTAAATAATTTATCTGAGTCTTAGTCACCGAACTACGGAAGGTTATCAAGTGGTCCTCCTTCTTCGGAAAACTCGAATTGGCTATCACCAACCCAAAAGCTCTTGCGAACTCCAAAAGTGAAACTCCTCCTCTATTTCTGTCCCCGAATCCAAAGCCTCCTGCACATCATCATACCCTCCCGAAATAAACCCAATGTGCCCATTGAAATCCCCTCCTACGAAAAGCTTCTCAGTAGGCGGTATGCCTCCCACTAACTCATCCAAATCCTCTCAAAAACGCCTCTTATCCTCTTCGCTTAAGCCCACTTGCGGCGCATAAGCACTAAGAATGTTCAACGTAATCCCTTCAACGACCACCTTAATCGACATCATCCTATCAGTGACTTTCCTAACCTCCACCACCTGATCCCTTAAATCACTGTCTACTAAAATACATGCCCCATTCCTGTACTTTGATCTACCAGAGAACCAAAGCTTATACCCGTCTACCTTCTTAGCTTTAGAGCCTATCCATTTGGTCTCTTGGACACAAGCTATATTAATCTTCCTTTTCTTTAGAATCTTAACTAGCTCTATGGATTTTTCCATTAACGTCCCAATGTTCCAAGAACCTACTCTCAGTTTAGACGCTCCTTTAACCGACTTACCCCTCCTTACCCTCGGCCCTATCCCCATTCCCGTCCCCGAGCGAGAACATGACCCTAGTCTATTATCACTACCCAAAGCCACTAAGACGCGTATGAACTAATAAATTATTCAAATAGATTATTCAAAGGTCAAGTCAGTAAAATGTAACTACAAGTGTATAGACAAAGAGTAGATATAAAAAGGATAAAAGATATGAAAACCGGAGGTACCAACTCCAGTCGAAAATAAACCTGACTCCCGCCGAAAGTGAATTCCTCGGTGTGCACAGATCTGACCAGCCGTGTTTCCAGACACAAAACTAGTGTCTTCGTCTGCTCAGGAAATCAATGTGCGGCAATTTCTTGATCTGCAACTTGGATTAACAAAGAAAGTAAACCAATATTTTATTGATTTAACTTATTTAAAAAACCGAAAATCAAACCAACCGACACACATTCCTGGATCCAACTATTCCCAAAACGCTCACACCTAGTGGGACTCGAGAACCCACAATCGCTTGATTAGAAGTCAAGCGCCTTATCCATTAGGCCATGGGCGCTGGTGCTCTTTCATCTAACAAAGATATTAAATATCGCTAATGACTACTAAACATTATTCGAAGAGTTTTATAATCAACCAAGTTAATGAAACCCCCCAAAAAATAAACTAGCAAATTAAATTGACACTACTACAATACCATTACAAGAATAAATACGAAGCAATAAATATTACAGACACATATTTAAAAAGAAAGAGCTAGCATGCTTAACTCTATGATGTAGGAATCCTAACTTATAATTCTTTTGAATCATAATTTACAAATCTTGAGCACTCATATATATATATATGTACCACGATTCCCGGTACTATCGTATAAGCCTATTACATATGATGCAATTACCATATCACTATACATAAAATAAAATAAAAAAAGCTTAAGTCATCGACAGACACTTAAAGTTGTTCGCATATTTCATTTGGACACCTCAATTAAGACTTATACCTATTGAACACTTTCATTATTCAAAATGAATATCTATTAGACTTTTTTTGCTGACATGACAAAAAATGTATAAAACACCAATATTGAGCACGTGAGATGTATATTTTTAGCTATTTTTTGTATTTCTTTCCACTTCTTTCTTCTTATTCATAACTATTTTCAACACCCCCACCATTTCCGCCATTGTCGCCGCTGCCGCCACCAGCACCCACCCTTCTCTTCTCTCTTTTCTTTAGCCACCTCCCCCTCTCCCTTACCACAATCGTTTTCATCTGGAAAACTCCATTACCGTCGTAATTAGTGATTTTTAATATAATTTGTTGGCATTTTTTCACCTTCTTCTCCTTTCTTAATCCTACCACCACTAATCATCAAGTTGTTCGTCACTAATATTATAATAGCTGCAAAATTTACCAATTACATTCTTAAACTAAACACAATTCCATTGTTATCTCTTCAAATAAATGAAAAATCAAATTTGAGTACTAAAATTTTTACAGGTGAAATTTTATTTTTTCCAACAAGTTCAATCCCTATTTTGTCGTGATTTTACTTCTTTTGGAAATCACTTTTGAAATGTTCCAAGTATAAAGCAATTTAAGAAAAATACTCAGAAGAGTACGTCGACACATAATTTTTTAAAAAGAAATTAAAAAAACTTAATTCAAAAAAGACTTTAACATATTAAGCCTTTAAAAATTTAGAAAAGAAATTAAAAAAACTTAATTCAAAAAAGACTTTAACATATTAAGCCTTTAAAAATTTAGAAAAAATGGGTAAGAGGTTCATATTTCCACTTTGAAAAGGTGTTAGCATCCGGCTATCCAACGACTTAAATTATTTGGCTAATTTTTGGAAAGTAATTAAGTAAAGAACGCCTTTTGAGTTTTTAAGAAAAATTAAAAGGAAACTTAACTTAAACATTTGAAATGAAATTGAAAGTGATTAAGTCTTAAAAAAACAATACAATTAAACGAGAATCCATATGAATTGATTTTTGTTTTGAAAGATAATAATTTAAGCCGATTTAGTCAATTAAGACAAGAAATTATCTCAAATTAATTAAAGACAAGGGAAAATTTGACTAAAAATATTTGATTAAGTAAATAAAGAACACAAGAGTTGATAAAACGAAATTCATTAAAGCAAAACACAAAAAAAATAGTTAATCTTTTGGGAATTCAACTAAGTTAATTAAAAATGTTTTAAGGCTAGAATTCAAACAAATTACGGGAACTAATTAAACAAATAAAGGAAATAGAAATTTTGGGCCCAAGCCTGGTTGTTGACCACCTGGACTAAGCTGTTAGACCCCCTACATTTTTAGCCCATTTCGCCATATATCACTATTGTATATATGTTGTATACTATATACGATCCTGTTATCAGACCATATATCAGGTGTATACAGTCCATTTTTCAGCATCCAAAGCCTGTAATTTTGCTTTTCTTTTCCCTTCATGCTGATCCAATTTGACAAGGTTAACTATATGAAGAGAACTGGGCCTCCATGGCTCAATTCGGAAATGCACAGAAGAGAGAAAGTTCACGAGGACTCGAATAAAGTTCACATGATACAGCAAAATGAAGATAAAATTAGCACCCAAACTAAATATAGTAATAGTGCATTAAAATTATTCAAAAGCAATTGCTAAATGATAAAGAATATGAAGCAAAAATGTACCAGTGAATAAAATCATAGTAGAATCACTCAAGTTTAAGCTACTGTTCTAGGCAAAGTTAACCATTACTCATGAACACTAATAATTGCTAATTCAACAAGCTCAGAAATCGATAGTCTATATCAAGCAACTTCTAAATATTATCTAATCAGAGAAGGACACTAAGAACCAAAAGAGGCAAATGAGACACTTCCAGTAATCTATTGAAGTTTATGGGCAACACATAAATTTAGCATTACAAGATTATCTTCTCAATACATGGGGATAAAGTGAAACAGTAAAGGCAAAACAAACTTTATTCTAGTGAAGAGCATTTCAAAGCTAAGGGAAGAAGGAGCAGGATGCAAACATGTCAGTGTTAAAGAAAGAAATATGAGAACTTTTCACACTTCAAACGAAACAGTAGGTAGACTTTAAGCGAAATAAAAGTAATCTCTGTCATTTATCATAACACATAATAACTAATACATGATTAAAATACCTAAACAACAAATCTCAAAAGACATACCAAGTCTAAAAAATTAAATCAACCGAGAAATCGACACTCAAAGAGTCATGGAAAGGAAACTTAAACAACCCGTGAGTTTGAAAAAAAGATACCCCATTGAAGGGTATATACAGTAACCAAGAACAAATTTAGTGAGTCACTTAGCAAAATAAAAACTTGAATAAATGTTAACTAATGAGAATCGCGAGCAGTAGAACCATCAAGCCAAAGAAAATACTAGAAAAATCATAACTCGAGAACAATAACCCTTAATCAAAGAATATGAACTAAGGTGCATAAACGCACATCCAGATGCTCATTATTCAAGATAACAAGAACGAATATAAGAACACAACGTCGAGATAAGCAGTTAACTCAATAAAATTAGATCAATAACAAGAAAATGAACTAGATAGGCTGGAAGGTTTCGATATTTAGAGAATCATAAGAAGGCTAACAGTCAACCAAAGAAAGAAAAGAAAACGTTAAATATTCATACTTTAGTGAACAAACAATGAACACAATTTCAATCCAGAAAGAGAAATTTAGCTAGACAATTATCGATTCTTTCCAATTCCAACACAAAGAAATGCAGGGACATAATTAAGAAAGCATAAACAGTAAGCACAACAACTAAAGATCAAACGAGACAAAGCAAATGAAAGATTTTTACCTGGGTAGAGACTGAGAGGAGCAAGTTGAAACTTCTTCACCACCACAAATAAAATCCTAATGAAAGTTTAAACCCAAAACAATCGACTCAAAATCTGCTAGCTATAGGAATACTATTTTGCCTGAATTTCGCTTCTTTTTAGTATATCTATTTTGTGTAAATTTCAGTAACTATTTTTCGTGTCTTCTTAGAGGGTGAAAAGCTGTGTCTCTCTTTTCTTTTGACAATCGATACCACGTATTTATAACCAAATAATTTGAATTCTAATTTAGTAGTTTGAGAGAGAGATGATAGATTGATTGGAAAGAAGAATAAGAAGTCAAAGTAAGAGAAAACACACCCTCAAAAATTCGGATTTGATTGTGATGATTTTTGATTCAGATTAAATTTAGGCAAGAAATATTAATCAAAGTCAACAATAAGGTTCTATCAAATCTCAGAGAAGGGGAAAAGATTAGCATTGGGGCGGGGGATTTGCAATGTTATCGGGAAAATTTGAGGGAGACGCCTTATGGGGGTGTCGTATGTACACGGGTGTATGCGGATGTGTTCTGGACGGGTAGGGGATTGGGTATATGTTAATGGGTTTGCTGGAGTGAAAAGAAAACGGGTGAAGTTGTATTAATGAGTTTGCTGGATCGGTTGGTTGTTTTGCTATTGTATATAGGAAAGTATAGGGTATATTGTATTGTTGGATTGGGGTGTATAGGTAGGAAATTGGTTTAGGAATTTGACCATTTAGATTGCAATTATGCCTAAATTAACTTAAGAGATAGCCAATTGATTAAATTGATGAATTTCGCTAAAAATGAAATAAGACGAATTAATACTAATTAATTAACGAGTTTCTTAATTCTAACAAGACAAACTAATTAACTAATTAATTCGAGATATAAAATACTAATTTACGAAATAATTAATTAAAAAATAAAATCTTTTGTTTGAGATCATTTTTGAATATCTATAAAAGCTAGTTTGAGATCATAAAGGAGAAACTCAATCACTAATTTACGTTTGGAGGGTCAAAATTGAGTGTCAACAATTCCAACATAAATTTATATCAATATAATCTAACAGTAAAATATCACATCAATTAATCAAAGTTGATAATTAAAAAAAAAATGAAGAATTCTTCAATATAAAATAAGAAAATCAACCATGGAACTCAAAAAGGTTTTCGCCCGTAACTTCATTTTTTCCGACAATGTTGATAGAAATTTATAATTTTCCGGTGAATCTTTATTCATCTTTCTCGTACCAAAACTGAACGGAAAAGAAGATTACATTTGAAAAAAAGATTGAGGGAGGGATTGTCATGTTGGGGATGTTATAGTTGGGATTGAATGTAGAGGGAGAGAGAGGGTTGACGTGGGTGGGTGGGTGAGTTTTTTAGAAAATACTTTTTTATTTTTTTTAATTAGTTAAATAGGCTAAAATAATTTTTTTAGACTTTCATATTTTAAATAATTTTTTGGATTCAAATGTCACATGCATCATTTGATTAATCACTTTGCCATGTAACCGCGAGTGTATTACATACTTCTCCTATTTTTGGCTGATTGTTAAAAAAATATCAAATTGATATCAATTTTAAGCAGCAGAGATGTTCAATAGGTACAAGTCCTAGTTAGATGTCTAATCGAATGTAACGAACTACCCCCATCATTATGAATAGGCCAATGGGAAAGAATTTCAAGCCAGAAAACTCCGGGTTGTAAATTCGGATTTTTTTTTAGCCTAGGCCATACTTGTATGAAATCTGAGTCAGGTGAGGTCTAGGGTGATTATGCAAATGGTGGGAGAGATAATCTCTAATTTGAGTAGGTAAGCTGGTAGCCAAGACGATACAGAACATTTACGACTTTGCAGAATCGCATTCGGGTGAGTAAAACTCCCGAAATTGAATTTGGTGTGAAGGGTATATTTTAGTATGTCTTTGAAGAGGGTGTGTTGTGGAATGGGGACTTGGAGCTCAAACTCCGATCTCATTGTTTCCGCATATCCCGCCAGAGCGGGATGGGTCCCGCTAAAGCGGAATAGTCGCGACTTAAGTCGGAAAAAATTCAAGAAACATTCTATTTCTACAAAAACAGTTTCTAGAATGACAGGAGGCAAACTAGGGCGTTTTTCATTGATTTTCCACGTATTTCCACGCTTAAGGTACTATTTTACTCCCTAAACTCATCATTTGATTCATAGGACCTAAAAACTATGATTGGTAATCATTGGGGAAGGGTTTGAACTGAAACTAATGGTGGGAAATAGCATTAGGGTAGGGATAGGATCATAGGGTTTGGCCTAGGAGTGAATTATGCTATACTTCTTATAAATTAGGCTATTTTATTAATCCTTGTGTATGTGTGACTTGTTTTTAGACTAAGAACTAGCAGAAAAAACCCAAAAAAGGAAAATTCTTGCACTTTAAGGTTGTTGAAGCTCGAAGTCGAGGTAGGTGATGATTTTATTTTTCGTATGTGTTTCATATACTTGTTAAATTTCTTCATGATATGCATATGTGTATATGAGTAGGGAAACATGCTAGATTATATGTGAAATGGTCACTTGCTGGCCTGTTGTGTGATGAACCTGTCTTGGTGATAAAATGTTGAATATTAAATGTAATTGTGGTTGTTTGCATGATTGGGATCGAGTGTCACATTCCGACACATGAATTAGATCGAGTGTCACGTTCTGACACACATTTGGATCGGATGTCATATTTCGACACAAACCTTGGATCGGGTGTCACGTTTCGACACGAAGTTGAATGTTTGTAGGTCTCATGAGAGGACCCTTTTGTGAAGTTATATCATGTTGAAGTTATTAAACTGTGATCTTGTTAAATATGGTTGGAGATGAGATTGGTTAACGTATTTTGTATATGTGTGCTTGTCATGTTGAGTTTACTTGTCTATGATCCGCTTACTAGCTAACCGCGTGATCCTACCAGTACATTGTTGCTTTTGTGTACTGATAGTACACTTGCTTTGTCTTTTGTTGAGTACAGAACATATTCAGCTGGCTGCGGAGAGACCTCGCCTAGTGGAGTAGTGATCTTCTTCGAGTTCAAGGGTGAGCAATTTTGGCATGCTGTCATGTACTCTCTCATCTATTCTAGTCCTTCTTTCGAGGCTTAGATGTTAAGACATTTGTTAACTCTTGATGATTTCTTTTGGGAATTGCATTTTCCTCTTTAGACTTGTTTACTTTTAGAGTTTTGGTACGATAACTTTCAATTCCTAGGGTGTTTTTACTTTCGCATGTTTGGAGTTGATAACTAGATAGATTCTGAGTTTATGGGAACTCAGTAGATATTTCTTTATTTAAACCTGCTTCCGCATCTTTAAACCTTTGTATACATTGCGATTATTGTTAATTGGGTTGTAATGATGGTTCTTCCACCGGAGATTTAGTGTGGGTGCCAATCACGGGGGATCAAGGTCGTGATAAAATTAGTAGCAGAGCCTAGGTTTGTTGATCTCATCGTACCAAAATGAGTCTAGTAGAGTCTTGCGGAATGGTACAGAGACGTCTATATTTTTTTTTGAGAGGCTACAATATTTTAGGAAAAGTTTTATTATCTTCTTTTCTTCGTGCTATAACTTGATCCCAATTGGTATTTGGTGATCCAATTTGGTATCTAACCTCTTTCACTCGCTTGTACACAGATGGTTAACACACACTATAATGGTGTACGGCCCCGTAGCTCCAGTGGAGCTAGAAGAAGAGCACATTGTTCGAGAGAGAGGCCAAGGTAGGGGTAGGAGAGGGAGGCATAGTAGGAGCAGAGGGAGATCAACACCTGCCAGAGTGGAGGTTCCAATTTAGGAGGTGCTAGTAGGTGATGCCCCTTTTGCTCCCCAGAACGAGTTAGAGGGAGAGGAAGGGGATGGAGAAGGAGAGGAGAATGTTGAACATGAGGAGGACATCCAGAATGGGGATGCTAGTATTCCCCCTATGGACCCTATTTTGGCTTAACAGATTATGACCTTTTTAAGTGAGCTAGCTGGCACTGGCGTCATTCCCACCATTCCTGCAACACCAGCTCCTATTGCTCGTCCGTTTATTGTTGCAGCTCCACTAGCAGATGAGGTGGTAGGCACAGATGCCTTCTTCAGACCACTAATAGGTTCTGTGATGACCAGTACTGAGCATGACATGCTCATCAAGTTCCTAAAGCTCAAACCTCCGATCATTCATGGCACTGAGAATGAGGATGCCTATGAGTTCATCCATGATTGCTACGAGAAGTTGCATAAGCTTGGTATAGTGCACTAACATGGAGTGAAGTTTGTGACATTTCAGTTGCAGGGTGAGGCCAAGCAGTGGTGGAGGGTATGTAGGGTGTTGTTCGTCAGTATTTCCCCCACTTACTTGGGTTCAGTTTCATGCCCTGTTTCTAGAAAAAGTATGTGCCCCGTACTTTGAGAGAGAGAAAGAAGGATAGGTTTATGGTTCTGGAGCAGGGAGGGTTACCAGTGGGTTCTTCTGAGGACAAGTTTCATGCGTTGTCCACGTATGCTACTCAGCTGGTCACTACAGAAAAGGAGACGATCAGGTTGTTTGTGAAGGGGTTGAACCCCGAATTGCAGGTACTGTCCATCCATATGACTTCGTCAGACAGGAGTTTCAACGGAGTCATGAACTTTATGAAGAAGGTTGAAGGTGTGAAAAGAGATGAGCAAGCCAAAGCTTTGGCTAAGAATCCCAAGAGCGCAGGTAATTTCTAGGGATCCTATTCTAGAGGGTCAGGCAAGTCGGTAATTGCAGCCCGATCGATTCAGTCAGCGCTGGCCACTTCTACTGCCAATATTTTAGGCACTCTACAGTAACATCCGACCCATGAGAGTTGGGAGCATTATTCCCAGGTAGCCGCCCATCTTTTGATCGTGGCTGTTTTAATTATGGAGAGCCGAAATATATACGAAGCGAGTGTCTTCACATTCGCAGGATAGTTTCAGCGCCTCAGTAAGCTCGAGCAATAGTACCAGCGGTTGAGGGAGCAATGGTAGAAGACATCCACAGGGTGGGTGAGGAGGAAATTCAAGAGGTCGTGGGGGCAGAGGTAATGGTAGTGCAGGCCGAGAAGCAGCCCATCCATGAAAGGAGGTAGCCCATCAGGATGATTGGGCTCAATTTTATGCATTTCCAAGCAAAATCGAGGAAGAGGCGTCTGACGCAGTGATCACATGTATTATTCTTGTTTGTGATCGGATAACTACTATTTTGTTTAATCTGGGTTTTACCTATTTTTATGTGTCTGTGAAATATGCCTTGGGTTTTGATGCACTCTGTGATATTCTAAATGCCCCTCTTCATGTTTCTACCCCTGTTGGCGAGTAAGTCATAGTCACACATGTGTATCGTACTTGTTCTGTTGTGTTTATGGGATACCAGACTTGGGTTGACTTAGTAATTTTAGATATGACAGATTTTTATGTGATCTTAGGCATAACTTAGTTGTCCCCTATTTTATTGTACTTTATTGCAATGCAAAAATTGTGGCTCTAAAGATCTCGGGGAGAGAAAGGTTAGAGTGGGAAGAGGTGTACAAGACTAAGCCAACTAAGTTCATATCTTTTCTCTGGGCTAGAAAAATGGTGGGCAGGGTTGTTTGGCCTATTTTGCCCATATCCGGAATGTGGATGTAGAGTCCCCTTCTATTAAGTCTATTCCAGTAGTGTGTGAATTTTCAAAAGTATTCCCTTCAGACTTGCCTGGTATGCCTTCTGACCGAGATATAGATTTCTTAATTGACTTAGAATCAGGTACTCGTCCAATTTATATTCCTCCCTACCATATGGATCTGGCAGAGTTGAGGGAACTAAAAGCTCAAATATATGAGCTTCTTGATAAGGGGTTCATTCATCCCAATGCTTCCCCTTGGGTGCTCCTGTGTTGTTTATCAAGAAAAAAGATGGTAGTATGAGAATGTACATTGACTATCGACAACTGAATAAGGTTACCATCAGAAATAAATACCCTTTGCCTCGTATTGATAATCTTTTTGACCAGGTGCAAGGTGCATCAATCTTCTCAAAAATTGACCTTAGGTCTAGGTACCATCAGTTGAAAATTAGGCCTGAGGATGTGCCTAAAACAACATTTAGAACCAGGTACGGGCACTACGAATTTTTGGTGATGTCCTTTGGACTGACCAATGCACCTACAGCCTTCATGATTTTGATGAATGGGGAGTTCAAGCCATTCCTGGATTTATTTTTGATTGTGTTTATAGACGATATGTTGGTATATTCAAAGAGTAAACATGAACATGTAGTCCATCTCCAAATTTTTTTAGGTGATTTAGGAAGACAAAAATTGTATGCAAAATTATCTAAGTGTGAATCCTAGCTGCCTTCAGTTGCCTTTTTAGGCTATGTTGTTTCAAAGAAAGGAGTAATGGTAGACCGTAGACCCACAAAAGATTGAGGCAGTTAAGAACCGGGATCGGCCTAGTTCCGTGACCGAAGTTAAAAGTTTTAAGGGATTGACCAATTATTATCACGATTCGTGAAAATCTTTTCTTCTATTGCTACTCACTTTACCAGGCTGATCAAAAAGAAGGTGCCATTCAACTGGGCTGACAAGTGCGAAGACAACTTTCAAAATCTCAAGACTCTTTTGATCACAGCACCAATTTTGACCTTGTTGGTCGAAGGTAAAGACTTTATTGTTTATTGTGATGCTTCATATTCAGATTTGGGTGTTGTGTTGATCCAGGATAACAACGTTGTAGTATATGCTTCGTGACAATTAAAGGTGCATGAGAGGAACTATCCGACTCATGACTTGGAGTTGGCAGTGGTAGTATTTGCACTAAAAATCTGGAGGCATTATTTATATGGCGTCAAGTGTGAGGTGTTTACTGATCACCATAACTTACAACATGTGTTCACCCAGAAAGACTTGAATTTGAGACAACGCAGTTGGATGAAGTTGCTCAAAGACTATGATGTCACTATCTAGTACCATCCAGGTAAGGCTAATGTGTAAGTCTAGCCCTTTTGGGAGCCTTTAAGTGGCCCTTGGCTAGAGAAATTCAAGTCTTGGAGGCCAGGTTTATAAAGCTAGACATCTCAGAGAAAGGTGCGATAATGGACAGAGTTGATCTAAGACCCACTTTTATAGAAGTGATCAAGACCAAGGAGTTTGAGGATGTTAACTTAAATGAAATTAGAGGAAATGTGTTGATGGGAAAGCCTCAGGATTCAACACTTGATGCAGGTAGGGTGCTCCATTTTTTGGAAAGGATTTGTGTTCCCTCGGTAGATGGCTTAATTCATAAAATCCTGTCCGAATCTCATGTTTCGCAATCTCTATTCACCCGGGAGTAACTAAGATGTATCAAGACTTGAAGCATCTTTATTGATAGATGGGTATGAAGAAAGACATAGATGAATATGTAGCCAAGTGTTAGAACTGCCAACAAGTGAAATATGAGCACCAAAGACCTGCAGGTTTGCTTCAGAGAATGCCTATTCCTAAATGAAAATGGGAGAGAATACCCATGGACTTCATGGTGGGACTTCTCAAGACTTTGGGAAAGTATGACTCCATTTGGGTGGCAGTTGACAGGTTAAACAAGCCAGCGCACTTAATCCTTGTTAGAGTGGACTATAATGCACAATAGCTGGCCAGGATTTATGTGAAAGTGATAGTAAGTCTACACGGGGTGCCCCTTTCTATCATTTAAGACCGTGGTACGCAGTTCAACTCTACTTTTTGGGGGAAATTGCATGAAGAGTTGGGCACTCAACTCACTTTCAGCAAAACTTTCCATCCACAAACAGATAGGTACTTAGAAAGGACTATCCAAGTATTGGAAGATATGTTGAGAGCATGCGTGATCGACTTTGGGGGATATTTGGATAAGTTCTTGCCCTTATGTTAGTTCTCCTACAACAACAACTACCACTCCATCATCGAGATGGTACCATTTGAATCCCTTTATGGCAGGGGATGCAGGTCTCCTATAGGGTGTTTTGAAGCTGGAGAAATAAAGTCATTGGGAGTAGACTTAGTGAGGGACGCCCAGGATAAGTAAAGAGCATCCAAGCTAAGCTTTTAGCGGCTCAAAGTCATCAAAAAGAGTACGCTGACCATAAGGTAAGGGATATGACATTCGAGGATGGTGAGCAAGTACTTCTAAAAGTATCACCCATTAAAGGGGTGATGAGATTTGGCAAGAAGGGCAAACTCAGTCCTCACTATATTGGCCCTTTTAAGATTTTTGACTGTGTAGGGCTAGTGACGTACAGATTGGCCTTACCACCTAGCTTATCTGGGTTACACCGGTGTTCCATGTATCAATGCTGAAGAAGTACTATGAGGATGGTGACTACATAATTAAATGGGACTCGTGTTATTAGACAAGGAACTTCGATATGAGGAAAAGCCAGTTGCAATCCTTGATCGTAATATCCGAAAGTTGAGGACTAAAGAGATCAATATGGTTAAAGTGCAATGAAAATATCATTCGGTAAAGGAATCTACATGGGATACTGAGAAGGACATGCGAGATAAGTATCCTCAACTGTTCGTCGAAGCAAGTACTACCCTATCTCTACTTTAGCTCTTTTTCTTAGTTAGTTACTCGAGGACGAGTAATAGGTAAATTAATATCTATTGTGATGATCTGTTCCCGTCATTATGAATATGCCAATGGAAAAGGATTTCGGGCCAGAAAACTCCTGGTTGTAATCGAAAATTTTTAGCCTAGGCCAGACTTGGATGAAATCTGAGTCAGGGGAGGTCTAGGGTGACCATATGAATGGTAGGAGAGATAATATCTAATTTGAGTGGGTAAGCTAGTATTCAAGATGATACGAATATTTACGGCTTCACGGAATTGCATTCGGGCGAGTAAAACTCCCAAAATTAGATTTGACGTGAATAGTATATTTTAGTATGTCTTTAGAAGGGGATGCATTGTAAAATGGGGGCTTGGAGCTCAAACTCCGAGCTCATTGTTTTCGCATATCCTTCCATAGCTGTATTATCCCGCCAGAGCTGTATTTATCCTGCTAGAGCAGGACAGTCACCACTTAAGTCAGAAAAAATCCCAGAAACGTTCTATTTCTGCAAAATAGTTTCTAGAATGACGAGAGGCGATCTAGGGCATTTTTTCATCAATTTCCCATGTATTTCCATGCTTAAGGTAAGTATTTTAATACCTAAACTCATCCTTTGATACCTAGAACCTAGAAACTATGGTTGGTAATCATCGGGGAAGGGTTTGAACTGAAACTAATGGTGGGAAATAGCCCTAGATGGGGATAGGATCATGGGTTTTGTCCTAGGAGTGAATTATGTTATAATTCTTGTGAATTAGGCCATTTTATTGATCCTTGTGTATGTGTGACTTGTTTCTAGACCAAGAACTAACAGAAAGAACCCGAAAAGGGAAAGCTTTTGCACTTTAAGGTTGTTGAAGCTCGAATTCGAAGTAGGTCATGGTTTTGTTTCCCGTATATATTTTATATACTTGTTAAATTGTTTCATGATGTGCATATGAATAGAGAAATATGTTAGATTATATGTGAAATGATCACTTGCTGGCATGTTGTATGATGAACCTGTTCTTGGTGATAAAATGTTGAATATTGAATGTAATTGTGGCTTTTTGCATGATTGGGATCGGGTTTTACATTTCGACACAAACCTTGGATCGGGTGTCACGTTCCATATGAATTTGAATGTTTGTAGGTCTAATGAGAGGACCCTTTTGTGAAGTTATATCATGTTGAAGTTACTGAACTGTGATCTTATTGAATATGGTTGGAGATGAGATTAGTTAACTTATTTTGTATATGTGTGCTTGTCATGTTGAGTTTACTTGTCTATGATCCGCTTACTAGCTAACCGCGTGATCCTACCAGTACATTGTTGCTTTTGTGTACTGATAGTAAACTTGCTTTGTCTTTTGTTGAGTACAGAACATATTCAGCTGGCTGCGGAGAGACCTCGCCTAGTGGAGTAGTGATCTTCTTCGAGTTCAAGGGTGAGCAATTCTGTCATGCTGCCGTGGACTCTCTCATCTATTCTTGTCCTTCTTTCGAGGCTTAGATGTTAAGACATTTGTTAACTCTTGATGATTTCTTTTGGGAATTGCATTTTCCTTTTTAGACTTGTTTACTTTTAGAGTTTTGGTACGATAACTTTCAATTCCTAGGGTGTTTTTACTTCCGTATGTTTAGAGTTGATAACTAGATGGATTCTGAGTTTATAAGAACTCAGTAGATATTTCTTAATTTAAACCTGCTTTCGCATCTTTAAACCTTTGTATACATTGCGATTATTGTGAGTTGGATTGTAATGATGGTTCTCCCACCGAATGATTAGTCGGGTCACGATCGTAACAGCGAAATATGCGGACAACTTTAAGGAGTCATTTATGACTTAAGCCTAAAGCATTTCACTTAAAAAAATGCATGATGAACACATTTTCAATTGTATTAATATTTGGTAATTATCTCACCATCCTAATTTAATTCTTCAATCCAACTCATTTAGCTAGTATAATAAGTGTCGTATCTCTATATACCCTAATTAAATTACATGTCTCCATATAGTAGCGGAGCCAGGAATTTCACTAATTAAAGGGGTTCGAGATATAAAAAGCAAATACACAATGAGGTTAATGGAGAGTTCAAAAATATCTACTATATATACATAAATATTATTTTAATCATGTATAAATGGTGTAAATTCGAGTTAAATTCACAAATGACCCTTATAAAGACTGATCTTGATATTTTGTCCCTCATAAGAAAGGTCTTACAAAAATGACCTCCATTAATTTAATGAAAATTTCTTGGGCAATATTTCCCTCCAAACCTAACAAAATAAAGAAAGCTTGTATTTTGATAACTAAATAGAACTAAAAAAGTTATATTTCATTTCTTTTTTTTCTTTTTCTCTCTTTCTCTTTTTTTCTTTCTCGTTTTTTATCCTTTTTCCCTCTTTTCTTACGCTTGTTTTCTTTCTTCTTTCTTTCTTACCTTTTTTTTTCTATTCCTTCTATTTTATTCTTTCTTTTTTCTTTATTTCTTTTTTTTTCTTTCTTTTCATTTTTTAAAATTTATGAAACTAATATTTTTAAATCTATTTTATGCATTTTGTACTTCTTTTAAGTAAAATGATCCTTAGATTCAAATGTCAAGGTTCAAGACAATTTTTTTCATATTTACTATTTTAAATATAAATATAAATATAAATATATATATAATTTTGAAATTTCACGAGATACTATATAACTCTTGCTTTAGAAGCAATACTTAACATAAAAACTTTCAAAGAACAAGTTATGTCTCATGGGCAAGAGTTGACACTGTATTTTGTGCCTTGATTTATGAGATGCTTTATAACTCTTGTCTTAGAGGCAAGACTTAGATAAAGAATTTCTCAAGTTACTCCCCTGAGCAAGACTTGACACTACTAAATTGTGTCTTGATTTATCATATGCACTATAACTCTTGACTTTTAGCCCAAGAACTTTCAAACAACAATTTAATCCCTATGGGCAAGACTTGACACTATCATATTATGTTTGATTTATGAAATACTCTATAACTATTGTCCTAGAGGTAAGATTTGTTAGTCCAAGGACTTCCAAACAACAAGTTAAGCCCATGGGCAAGACTTGACACTACCACATTATGTATTGATGTCACGATCCAAGATAGACACTAGATGTGACACAGAGAATAGGATCTCGAGAGACCCTAAACAAACCTCTTAGAATAACATAGCATGACTTAGGATAACATAAGAATCAACATAAGAGAAATGTGAAAGATAAGTCTTAAAACAATCTTATTATAACAACTCAAATAAAAGAATCTTAGAACAGGACTTGCAAAGCAAATTAACCATACTAGTCTAACATAGCCTCTAACTACCATAGACCAAGGCATAGGACAAGCCCTAACTCACCAAAATGAAATCCAAGAATAAAAGTAATGAAATGAAAGACATCATAAGTTGTTATGCCCTCAAAGCATGAGGACTCACCAAAAAGCAATGTTGACAGGAGTCAATACTAACCGCAAGTCAGATGAGGAACGTCGTTACCTATATTATAAAATAATATTAGCAAAAAAAGTACGTTGTCAGTACTATAGAATGTACAGGGTATGGAGAATATGCAATGCATGATATAAATATGATAATGCAACTAAATCATAAGAAAGCCTTTAAAACATCATAACAAGAATAAGACATGGTCAATACAAAAACTCGTAAGAAAATCATAGCAAAGCATAGCATAGTGAGAGATATCATTAACCGACATAAATCATGTGAGGTATAACATGGAGTACAATGTCTTTCCCACATTGAAAAAAGTTTGTCCTACTTGTCAGGTAAGGATCATAAATATGAGTTATTGTGGATCCACTAGCTTGAACCAATTAAGGCAATCCTACTGGAGACACATAGTTCTGGAACCTGGGTAATCACCACTAGTCCAACTCGATGCTAGGTGATACTCTCAATGGAATAGTCATAATCATATCATAATTTCATCATAGCATACTTGAAAATCATAAGAATAACTCATTTAGAAAATAATGATATCGTAACATTTTCATAGATATACTCATTTAAGCATCAAAAATCATGATGAGCTCATTTGTAGAAAAATCATAAAAAATCTTTCCAGATTAGATTACTTCCCTTTTGAAGTAAATCTTAGTTTTATAAATTTCAAGATAGAATACTTTGCATTAAAGCAATTTTTTTCTTCATCAAAATCATAAATGACTTTTTCTATATAAACATCCTTGAAATCATAGTCATAAAGTCATGATGCATGCATAATTCTTCAAACATATTTCATAATCATAAAATAGGCATAATGCATGAATTTGTGAAAATCTCATCAAAAACATGTAATTAAGATCGAAACATGTCAAAAAAAATGCATAATAAGATCATATAGAGTGAAAAAAATATAATTAATTGAACTCAATGCAAGATCATCACAACCTACGATTTAGGAAGAAATCATAGAGAGGAATTGAAAACCTTTTTGGGACTCCATGGATAGAAGAAGATCCATGGATGAAATTTCCACATACCTCACTGAAATCTAGCCTTGAAACTTAAAAGAAGACTTGAGATCCTCGAAACCCTAGCTTGACTTGAAGAAGACTTGGGAGAATTTTAGAGAGTTTGAGAGTGAATGGGGGAAATTTGGAGGGTTTGAGTATTTATAAGTCGTGAGAAAGTAGTCCAAAATGACATAATCTAGACATTAAAAGAATAGAAAATGTCTAAAATAATACTGAAGGAAAATATCTTCCAGGTTGGACTACGAGGGTTCCTACGAACACTAGAAACTTATACGGTCCGTAGAGACCATTCGTAGAGAGTACCTTAAGTTTTTGAGTCCATATTCTATGGGATCCTTATACGACCCATAGAACCTTTCACGACCCGTACAAGAACGTCCGTAGAACCAAGTGCCAAATCTCAAGTTTCAGGGTTCCTTCTATGATTCCCATATACGGTCTGTAGACCTTCATACGGACCGTATAGCCTCTCATTCTATACAACTTCTCAAAATCAACTCTCCAATCTTTCCTTCTACGGCTAGGTCTACGGCTCGTGGAACCTTACATGGGCTGTAAACCTCCAGTACAACTCTCAATACCCACAATTCCCTAAGTGTGGTGGTGTGGTCATTGGACCCTTCTATGGTCCATAGAACTCATCACAGTCCTACCTGACTGTTCTTGGATTAATTTCAGAGACCCAACATTTTCAACTTTCCTGAGGGCTTTTCTACGGATGAGTATACGATTCATAGGTCCTTGTACGGATCGTATGACCGTCTGTATAATCTGACTTATCAACACTTCGCTTTGTCCTTTTCTGCGGGTGGTCCTACGGGTTGTAGAACTTCCTACAGTCCGTAGACCTCCTCGTGGAACACTACACCAGAATAAGTTTTTTGCAATTTTATTCAAATCTTAACTTTTCACCTTTTGAGGTGTTACAATTACTTTATTAGATGCTCTATAACTTTTGCCTTAGATACGAGACTTAGCCCTAGGACTTCAAAGAATAAGTTGCGCCTCATGGGAAACATTTTATATCATTTTTACTAAGTCTAACTTATGGGAAACACAATAACTTTTGTGTTAGAGGCAGAACATAACTTAGGGGTTAAAAAAATAGCATATGCCTCTTGGAAAATAATTTACACTATTTTACTATGTCTAACTTATGAGTTACTCTATAACTCTTACTTTAGAGGCAAAACTTAGACCAACAACTTCAAAATAACAAGTTGCTCCTTATGGAAAAAACTTGATACGACCACATAGTGTCTTAATTTATGAGATCCTCTATAACTCTTGCCTTAGAGGCAAGACTTAGACCAAGAACTTCAAAATAACAAGGTACTCCCTACGGGAAAAACTAGATGCTACCATATTGTGTCTTGATTTATGAGATATTCTAGAACTCTTGCCTTACTGGCAAAACTTAGCCCAAGGACTTTCAAATAACAAGTTGCGCCTCATTGATAACAATTTCCACCATTTTCACTAAGTCAAACTTATGAGGAACACAATAATTTTTGTTTTAGAATATATATATATATATATATATATATATATATATATATATATATATTTGAAAGAGATAGAGAGAGAGAAATGAAAAAAAAAGACAAAAATATAGACGTAGAGGAAAAAAAACAAGAAAACAAAAAAGAAAAAAAAAGAAAAAAAGTTAAAAAAAAAATGAAAAAGAAACAAAAGAGAAGAGAGAAATAATAAATAAAAGAAAAATAAAGAAAGATAAAACTGAAAAAAAGAAAAAGAAAAAAGTTGAGAGACGAGAAAAATGAATAAAAGAAAAAGAAAAAGAAAAAAGTTGAGATACAATTAAGCATGAAGAGTTGTTTAGAAAATATTTAAGGTTTAGAGGGACAAAAATATACTTTTAATTTACTTAAAGTGGAATGAAAATTATTTTTGTAAGATTTCTCTTATGGGAGACAAAAAATCAAGACCGCTATTTTTGAGGGACACATAATATAATTTTCTAGATTCAGATGAACCCTCTCGACCCTTATTAGCTTAGCTCCGCCTGTGTCTCCACATCAGTATAACTTAGAAGATGGTTCGTTTTCATTTCGTAACCACTTAAGCAAATATGACAATCCACAATAGCTAAGTAAAGTTTTAACTCAAGAAAATTATTTGTTAGATTCACTTTTTTTTTCTTTTGAAATTATTTTAATATTAAAAAAATATATGAATGAAAAAAATAAATCTAAAAAATACTAAAAATTGAAAGCAAGCAAAATAACTAATGTATTATTGGTTATAAATCTAAAATTTTTACATAGAATCAAGAACAATTAAAACGAAGCTACTCAACTATCTAAGTTCTTAACTTTAACATTGAAATGTCCGAATGGGCTTGCCAATTTTTATGCTCCTTTTTTTAAGAAGAAGAAGAAGAAGGTAAATACCTCCTCTTTCAACCTATTTCAAATTAAAGTGAAAAGAGTAAGTATTATTTTAAGTTTGGTTTTGTTTGTTTGGTTTTATATTTTTAAAAATTAATAATATTTGATTTGTTTTTAAAAAAAATAGAACTAACAAATTATACACATATTTTATTTTATAGTTATATACATTTACACACAAATTTTATTTTATAATTATATATACATAATATATTATTTTGTATTTTGTATGAACAATTTTAAATATCTTATATGAACTTGGGGTCATGATCCAATTGTTCTCTTTCGCTTTTGATTTTATTTTCTCAGTGAAGACTCAACTTGAAAGGAAAGAGTATATTATGACCGATGATGTTGGTAGATGTTTTTGCTAACTAATTTGTCTTTTTGTTTCTTCACTTTGTCTTTGAAAAAATACATTAAATCCATTCTCAACTTGTCTACTAGATTTACTTTAACACATTAACTTTACATATAATTCTTTATCGATCTAGTCGTATTTTAAGTGAATTTAAATCCATCCAACCGAATGATATGACAATTCAAAAAAATAAAAACACATAAATATCAAAAATTAAAAAGAAAAAAAATAAGTGGGCCCCATTTTTTCTTTTTTAGCCAATAATCTTTCGTTTCTTTATCTTCCTCACACCCTATCCCCTCCCTAGCTATCACCATCCTCGCTCCTTCTTCTTCCTTACACCCCACTACCCCTGCCGCCCTCAACCACGACTTGCATCACCCTTTTCTTCTTCTTCATTGAACCCCCCACTTTCTTTCTCCCTTTTTTTTTTGGTTTTAAAAAAATAATTTCTCTTCACCTTTTAATTACATTTTGTACCTTTTTTCTTTCCTCTATAGCCCTTGTTGTATGTCCGTATCAACCAACGTCTCTATTTATTTTTCTCCATCCTCGTCCCCAACCTCATTGTTTCCACTCTACTAAAATTTTTTAAAAATATTTTAACTTTTCGGCGTTGGACATAAGATTTGCCTTCAAAAATTTTCGACTTAACAATTTTGGTGCTAGCTTCTGCCTTTTACTGCCACAGGTTGTGAGGTAGGAAAGGGAACCTTTTTTTTTCTTCTAATTAATCAAGTTTAATTTACCTGAAAAAGAAAGAAAGAGAAAGAAAGTTATTTTTTTTTAAAGATTTTTTTCCTTATATCTTGAATTAGTTCTCATTTTTTGAGATTTTTTTGCTTTTTAAAATTGTGAATAAATAAAAAAGAAATAAAAAAATTAAAATCTAAACAATTTTCTATGTTGCATTGATGTGGCACTAAGGTGGCCTTGAAAGTTGTTAAAAAAATATTAAAACGTCCATATAATTAAAGTATTAAAGTTAGTTTTACTCTTAAATTCAGTTGAAATTTAATGTATTTACTTCTTTATCTTTTAATTTTATTATCGTACATAATTAATAATTGAATCGAATCAAATCAAATTAATAATAACTAAATTAATTTTGTTTTTGAGCGACAGTTGGTTGAATACTATTCGATTTCTGTGGTACCGCATAGATGAGATGCCGTGCATTAAGTGTCTCGTCCAATTTTGTCAACTGGACCCCAAAAATGAGAGCCCCACATTCACCTTACCTTGGATTTTGGGACAATTAACGAAAAAGTTGAGTATCATCTAGTATCTTATTAAAACTGAGAACCATCCTTTATAAATGTTCGTTTCAAGTATATTTATAGGATTTTATTGGCCTATTATAAAAATAAATATTTTATTTTATTTGCTTATTCTAGAAAATTAATATACAATATTTATACTATTCTGTATTAAATAATTATTTAAAATAATAATAGTTAAATCTAGAATTTCAAAATATTATTAATAAAATACTTTTTTAATTAAAATTTTCTTAAGGTGTGGGGCCAATTCAATATAAACCAAAGTACTATGAAACGGTGGAGTACTTAAATTGTAACTTACACCTTGGTTGGTTGCTATTGTAGTGTATTGTTAGTTTAAATATAATATTTATTTTGATTATTAATTAAATTATATTATATCATATTATTTAATTTTATTGTTGGGTAGTGACGAAAAATCTCATTTTATGTGAAGAACGATTTGATGTGATCGTGTCGTTAACTTAATATTTTCTTATCATATGTCTTTACTTATTATTTAATAATTTTGTTTTATCATTTATTCTACCTTTTCATAATAGCTCTACCTCATACCTTATTTTTATTGACCTTGTCGTTCAAATTTCTTATGTGTTACATTATGTAATAATGGATAACGATACAATCGATCCAAACACTATATTTCATTAAACAATACAATATGCTACAACACAATATCATACAATACGATATATTAAGAAACAATATTTAACAACCATCCAAACAAAGTGTTAAAAAGGACAGCGCGGTGCACTAAAACTCCCGCTATGCGCAGGGTCCGGAGAAGGGCCCGACCACAGGAGTCTATTGTACGCAGCTTTATCTTGCATTTTTGCCAGAGGCTGTTTTCAAGGCTTGAACCCGTAATCTCCTAGTCATATGACAATAACTTTACCAGTTACTCCAATGCTCCTCTCCTTCATCCAAACAAAGTGTTAGACGAAGGAATATTTAATTTTGTAATTTCTTATAAATATTATTTTTATCGTATAACCATTTTTCATAGAAAATAAATTTTATGATGTATTATTTTTCTGACTTCTTTGAGAAAGAGCCCTTAATTACATTTGAGGATCCTATTCTTTTGAAGAAATAATGAAAGCGAAAATCATTTTGTGTAGTGTGTGATGGTCAACTTCCGTGAGGGAGAGAAAAAGTGTCTATTTTCTAAAAGTATTTGATTTGTCGCAATCACTTGTCTGTCTCTCTCTTATCAAAATCAAAACCAAAATAAAAGGGGAGAGGCAAAGAACGAATCATGAATGCCGTTTTTCCAATCACCACAAGAGTACCATCAATGCTCAATCTCCCCATTTCCAAAAAAGGGCAAAACCAAAACGATATAACAATATAAAATTAATTTCATCCTCCCAAAATCTTCTTCAAAGAGGGTTTTTGGGTTTGGATGTTGTACTTTCAAAATTATTGGATCTCTATACCTACTCATATTTCTTCCATTCAAGGTACTCTCCCTCTCTCTCACTTTCATTTACATATTCAGAAACTATCCAAAAATGTAAATAAGCTGTAATGTTCAAAGTCTCTGTCAAAAATTACACTTTTAGCTATAAAAAAAAAAGGTTCATGGTGTTATTTTTTTTTTTTTTTGTGTGTTTGATTCTTTTTTTTAAAACTTTTCTTGAACAATGAAATTTTCGTCAATCTCTATGTGATCTGTGAAGTAAGATTCAAAGTTGTCTCTCAGAAAAGTGAAAATAGCAATGAAAAGTTTAAATCCAATTTTAAATTGTATTTAAATTTAAGAAACAGCTTATAAATGTTTGTATATTTAGGGACGAAAATTATTCTTAATATTGTTTATAAAAAATATAACTAAATACAATTCCAACTCCGTAAATTCCAAATAAAATAAAAAATATTTGAAATCTAACCGAAAGCTTACCAAGAATTCTGTATCCCTTCAGTGAACTATATGTGAACTTAGCTTTATTAGTGAATGGTTCAATCCGCTTTATTGTTTTTCCATTTCGTAGGTTGTTCTGTTAGTGGAGAACATAGTTTAATTACTTTTAAAATGTTCTTTTTTGTGGTTATGTGGGGATGTAATTGGCTGTAGAACTCTGGCAAGATCTCTCTTCACTTTTTGCCTTTTTGTTTTTCGTTAAAAAGTCACCAACCATGCAATTGGCCATTGGGTCCACTTAATTTGTACATAACTCCTGTTTTCTTTGCTCTTAAACAAATGGGTGCATGCCTATGTTGTTGAAAATTAATTAACAAAATCATTGCAGGGCTCGAAGTGAATTCAGATTTTTTTTAATCCATAGAGAAATCCACAACATCTGCCTTTCGTATAAGTACTTTGTGATAATCTGCTCATTGTACAATATCTTTCAAATCACACATGAGATGTCTTATGGTTGAGTATAAGGGGAATACCCACCTCCCTCCCACTCAACCATGACCTTGCGGGCCTGTAGATCTTTTTTTCCCAGTAGAAAATAGTAGAATATTACTTTGCAAAGTAATAATTTATGATTGATGTTAAATAATGAAGTTAATAAATATATTTTTTTTGTCTAGCTTTCTTACAAATTATACTAGTATTTTATTTGATTTTTACTCTTGAAACAACTAAGGGAAGTGCAAACTTCTGAAAATTGTTCCCAATCAAGTCCCGTCATAGCTGTCATTAGAGGTAGGTAGAATCAAACACATGTTTAATGACATCTGGGAGGATTATTGCACATGTTAATGTGTTACAAGACATCTATTTTAACAATAGCCACATGAAAATGTCCTTTAGGAAGCAGTCAAGGTTGAAGTTATAAGTTGATAGTGCATTTTCTTGCTTCTTGGATTGTAGTTCTTGCTTTTAATATGTTGTTTATTGTGTTTTGATTATCGCACTATTTTGCTCTTCTTGTTCCTTTCTTGTAGGATTTGCACTGCTTCCCTTATTAGTTGCGATATCTTTTTCCCACAGTTCTCTTACTATTTGTACTTGGATTTGCTACACTTGAGCCGATGATCTTTTGAAAACAGCCTCTCTACCTTCACAATGTAGTGGCAAGATCTGTATACACTCTATTCTCCCCAAACCCACTTGTCGGATTTCACTGGATATGTTGTTGTTGTTGTAGTAGTTGGAGGAGGAGTAAACTTCTCTTTATTAGATTGTTACTGCACAAGTTTCCTGTTTTTCGCTGGAAGTTTCTCTCTGAAGTTGTTGGTCTCCTCTAGGTTATTTATAGATTTATTGGGACAATATTCAGAAAGTGATTTGAATCAAGTTTCTGTTGGTCCCTTTTTGTTTATTATGTATTTATTTAGTAAAACGAAATATCTAGATGGCTTTTCACGATAGAAGATCTGGATAGAAATATGAATGAAGTCTTTTCAAAATTAGAAGAAGCTTTCAGCAGTTTTACTCCAGTTTCCAACTGTATTGATGATTATGTTTCTTTATCCTTATATTTTGAGTGATTGTATTTGTCATGGCTAGCCATATATTACTTTATTTCATAGTTTGACATCAGACTAATATTTTAAGTAGGTAGCATCACTTGTTTCATGCTATTTGTAAGCTTCCACATATGGAGTAGTTGGCTATGAATCATTTGTTTATGCAATGAATTGCATCATTATGAATGTCATCTTATCTTGTCAGTTGACTGAACATAAAAGTTTTTAGCTTCTTCAATAGTGAATGAAGTTCCAGTGAAGGATCATGGATTGTGAGAATAAGGATTCTGAGCTTAGAAAATTTGGATCATCTCGCACAAGCAGTGCCAGTTCTTCTCTCAGGAGGCGTTCTTTAAGTCTATCACTTTCTCTTCCTAAACAGCTCAATGATGATGATGAAAACGAATCTGTATCAGAAGCAGGAGATATCGGGGATAGAGAGCTTCAAAGCAATAGGTACAGCGGGAGTGACAGGCTAAAATTTATTGGTGAAAATGCACCAGAACATGGAGTGGTTGTTCCCATTTCAGAGGACACTATGTTGGAGTTCGATTCCAATTCGTTATGGTCTCGTGATCCCAATGCTATTAGTGTTACTGCAGTATCACCCACAAAATTAATCTCTCAACCCGAGCATAAAAAGAATGTGAGTATGGTTAAATTACCTGTAAGCTTATTCTAGGTATTCCAATCTTCTTCTCCAGTAACATTTGTTCTGACAAGCAGTGATCTTCATACAGGATGAAAAAACAGAGGTTCCATTGGTTTTGGAGTATACTTCATGCCTCTTGTTTCTAGCTGTACTTGGAATATTGGGGGTAATATACCATGTGTTTTATTTTAAGTCCAGTATAAAATTAATGGTCATCCATGCCTTTACTTTGCATAGTACATTTTTGTCTTTCCAAATAAAAGGGGAAGTATGGTATTGTGTCAACGTCCACTTACCATTCTTCTTTATTGGCTAGTTTTCTCTTGGAGTTCAACTATGTATCTGATTGTCTCACTGCTCTCACATTAATTCCAAATTGGTTAATTTCCTATGCTTTTGAACTGTTATATTTTTATTTGGATTCTTAAGTAAACTGTTGTCCTGTAGGCTCCTTCTATACTGGTATGTTCTATACTTCTAATGGTCTTTTTTATTGTAGCTATTTCATAAATTGAATTTTCTTAAAACAAAATTTGTTTTTCTGGAAATGGAGGTATGATGGGGCAGTTTCAGTTGGTTTTGTTTGTTGAAAATGCCTTTATTTACTCATGAGATGGTATCTTGTCTGAAGATATTTCATCACCTGATGATTTTTGGACAAGTTAATGTTGATTTGACAAAGATAAACACATTTTATCTGTGCTACTCTTTAAGGTTGAGGCATATTTGTGTGGGAACTTTTTGCTTCAGTTTTAATGATAGGATTATTGGTCCATACTACTTGGTTTGGCTTTTGCAAGAACTCAAAATAACCAGTTTACACAAGGAAATATAGGGAAAGATCCCTCACATAGCAAAGCCCTTGAGCCCACAGCTATATATGCTGACGTGAGGACCATCATTTTTTTTTTGGTGATTGGCTAGTTAGAAAGTCTATTTGTACCTTTTCTTGTGTTCGCTCTCTGTAGAATTATATCTTTGTTTTTTCCTTCTGGAATACTAGAATCAGCTTTGTACATTTTTAAAAATTGCAAAATAGCACCAGATGGTAGTGCAACTTTACAGGGATCTGATTATGTAATAGTCTGCAGGTTTTGTTGAGGTATGGTCTCCAAAAATTATTCGGACCAGGAATAGTTGGTGCCACAAGTGATCATAGTTATATGTATCTGGACCTGCCTTCTAACATGGTATACCATTCTGTTTCTATTCTTTTCTTCTTTTTCTTTTTTTCCTTCTGTTCTTGTGTATCTGCTTCATGCAGCACACAAAATATATGACTATGCCAATGGATGGGATTTAGTTAAAAGCGTTGAATTTTGTCCAGGTTACAAGAGAGCAAGTATATATTGCCTGTTTGTGCAGTGGAGCAATGTCAAATTGATTTTCCTGTTTTTCATGTTGTTCTGAATTCTCTTTAAGCTATGAAAAATTGTTAGTTGAAGGAGTTTAGAAAAAGTTCATTCGATGACCGCAAGTTGGAGGACTCCTCAGCAATTTGTTGAATATTTGATGTAGTTTCTCTTAGTTTAGAAGATATTATCAAACATATTCCACTCTAGAATAGAATGAAGCATAACAAATCATACATACATAAATGTTATTTACACCTTGCCTAATATATTGGAATATTGGTAAGGTTCATAGGGTTATCATGCTTGTTGGATGGATTACATGGTTAGTACTTATACTTGGTTCTTGTAGTCTTATATGTGAAACTTAATATGTAATTGAAATCATTTGTTTATTTATACTTCTGTACATCCTTGATTAGCAAATTCATAACTTGATACATGCTCAACCAAGAACATGCGGTTTTAGCATTTTCATGTATCTCTTGTAACTCATTTGTGCCAATTGTATTTTGTTATTTGACCTCATACAATTTATTTTTACCTGCGAAAGGTTGGTTCGTTCTTGATGGGTTGGTTTGGTGTGGTCTTTAAAGAGGACATTTCCAGAATTTCAAGTCAATTGGCAATTGGATTGTCAACTGGTTTTCTAGGAAGCCTTACTACTTTCAGTGGTTGGAACCAAAAAATGCTCGAGCTTAGTGTTGAAGGGCAGTGGGTTTTCGTAGTTCTTGGCTATCTTATAGGTATATATTATTTTTATGCATAGATGTACAGTTGGTGTGTCAAGTGCTGGTGTAGATATAACTTCATAAAAGTTATTTTTGCCTTTTTAAATTCTTGCTTGGCTTTTCAGAGGAACCATCATGTCCTCCTTTTAAACTTACTATTGATATGCTATGAATTCTCGTAGGTTTATTTCTTGTTGCCTACTCAATCATACTTGGAATTGAGACTGCCAAAGGTGCCAATTGGCTCTTCAAAAGAGCCAGTATGAATTCATCCAGCTCGGGCACCGACTACTATTGGAGAATAGATAGCTGCAAGCGCCATTTAATAGTCATACTCTTTGTACTACTCATTCTAGCATCGCTCTGGAGTATGAGCATTGGACTGGAGGTAAATGAATTCAGCAGTGGCAGCCCAAAAGCGCAGTTGTGGCTGGCCTGCATAGTTGGTCCATTTGGTGTGTGGATCAGGTGGTTCTTAGCACGACTAAATGGACGTGGATTAGGAAAGTCAGGCTTGCTCAAATGGGTGCCTTTCGGGACATTGATTGCTAATGTATCAGCAGCTTGTGTCATGGCAGCACTTGCGACCTTGAAGAAAGCAGTAAGTATACATATAACTTTTTTTTACATACAGGCTTCATGTCATAATCTATTATGATAGATTTTGATTTATACTTGGCTTTAATTAACACCCCTTGTAATGTATACAACAACAACAACAACAACAACAACCCAGTGAAATCCCACAACGTGGGGTCTGGGGAGGGTAGATTGTACGCAGACCTTACTCCTACCAAGGTAGGACGGCTGTTTCCGAGAGACCCTCGGCTCACAAAAAAAAAAAAAAAAAAAAAAAAAAAAAAAAAAAAAAAACGGAAAAGGGGGTCAGATAAAGTTAAAAAAAATTCAAAGCGCTATAGAAAAATAAATCACGAAGGCATCACAGATAAAATAGAGTAATCAAAAGTACTGAAAGCAATAAATAGTAACAGAAATAGCAGAAATGAGAGTACAAGGAATTGTAATGTGCTAGTGCGCCTATGAATAGGGAAGAATAACGATACTATGTACTAGCCTTCTACCCTAATGTGGGTCCTCCACAGCCTCCTATCTAAGGTCATGTCCTCGGTAAGCTGTAACTGAGCCATGTCCTGTCTAATCACCTCTCCCCAATACTTCTTCGGCCTACCCCTACCTCTTCTGTAGCCATCCATAGCCAACCTCTCACACCTTCTCACTGGGTCATCTGTGTCTCTCCTCTTCACATGCCCAAACCATCTCAGTCGCATTTCCCGCATCTTGTCTTCCACCGAGGCCACTCCTACCTTGTCCCGAATAGCCTCATTTCTAATCCTGTCGCTCTTGGTGTGACCACACATCCATCTCAACATTCTCATCTCGGCAACTTTCATCTTTTGAATGTGAGAGATCTTAACTGGCCAACACTCTGCCCCATACAACATAGCCGGTCTAACCACCACTTTGTAGAATTTGCCCTTAAGTTGTGGTGGCACCTTCTTATCGCATAGCACTCCGGAAGCGAGCCTCCATTTCATCCACGCTGCCCCAATACGATGTGTGACATCATCGTCAATTTCCCCGCTGCCTTGCATGATAGACCCAAGATACTTGAAACTACTTCTCTTTTGAATAGCTTGGGCACCAAGCTTAACTTCCACGCCAACCTCGTGAGGTGTCTCACTAAACTTGCACTCTAAGTACTCAGTCTTGGTCATACTCAGCTTAAACCCTTTAGACTCCAAGGTATGTCTCCAATCCTCCATCTTAGCATTAACTCCACTACGAGTCTCATCAATCAGGACTATGTCATCCGCGAAAAGCATACACCATGGCACCCCACCTTGAATTTGTCGCGTCAATGCATCCATTACCAAGGCAAATAAAAATGGACTTAGAGCTGATCCTTGATGCAACCCCATCCCAACTGGGAAATGCTCTGAGTCCCCTCCTACTGTCCTTACCCTGGTTTTGGCTCCCTCATACATGTCCTTGATCACCCTAATGTATGCCACAGGTACATCTTTAGCCTCCAAACATTTCCATAGTATCTCTCTTGGAACTTTATCGTAGGCCTTTTCTAAGTCGATGAATACCATATGCAAGTCCCTCTTCCTCTCCCTATATTGCTCCACCAGTCTCCTCATAAGATGGATGGCTTCTGTAGTTGAGCGTCCCGGCATAAATCCGAACTGGTTCTCTGAAATAGACACGCCTCTCCTCACCCTCATCTCCACCACTCTTTCCCACACTTTCATAGTGTGGCTTAGTAACTTGATACCTCTATAGTTGTTGCAACTCTGGATATCCCCTTGTAATGTATATAAAGATTAATTGTATGTATGTGTTCTAATGTCAGGTCAACACACAGACTTGTGATACTGTTGCTTCTGGTATCCAGTTTGGGCTATTGGGTTGTCTAAGTACAGTTTCCACTTTCATTGCTGAATTTCATGCAATGAGAGGAAGCAAGTATCCATGGAGGGCGTATGTGTACGCATTGTGTACAACGCTTATATCATTCATCTTGGGGACACTTATATACTCTGTGCCTGTTTGGGTTCAAAATTTCAACTAGAGTATCAAAAATACAAGATCAACAGTTGATATGTTATATATCTCCTGGCAAATGCAACAGTTGTTTACCGGCTCCCAAAGAAATAACAAGAGATGCAAGAGAATATTTCAAAATTAGAAAATGAAAATTTTCTGATACATGTCATTTATTAACTACATAGTTTAAGGATATAATTTTCAAGTTGTATTAACAAATTGTTGCAACTTCATTGTAGGTCAATTTATCTCAAATTGATAAACAATTTATGATTATTTTTCTCCAAGTTGGCATTTGGTACTTTTTAACCCATGCATTTTTTTGGGGGAAATAATGTTTTAGTCCTTATGTTGGAACTTTATTTCAGTTTTGATCCTTGTATAATATGATTAAGTATATTTAATCTTCAATTAACATATACGTGTAGTTTTGATTCCTCAAATTAATGGAAGTTGAAAATTTAATGGAATAATTATTTTTGTTAATTTTGAGAATTAGAGAAAACAAAAACTTAAGAATAACATGTTAAGAAGCAGTCCATCATCAGCTTGTGCAGAAAATTTCCCTCCACACGCACTTACCCTCCATCTCAATTGCTCTAATAGGCTCATATGCATTGTCAACTTAATATATAACTAGTTCGTTTGGTTGGGAAAAAGTCATCCCAGGATTAATTATTTGAGATTAGTTATTTTGGGATAAGGTAGGATAACTTATCCCATCACTATGGTATAAATGGTGGGATAAGTTATTCCAAACTTGCCAACCAAACAAGACACCGAAATTTTATCCCTTAGCCATTTTTTTATCCCAAAACTATATATATTTATCCCTTACACGAAACGACCCCTTATATGAAAACTAGATAGATATCCACGGGCCAAACATTTATACTATTAAGTGGTTGATTCTTTTCATCTTGATACTTATTTGATGATGAAGTATAGCACTATTACAAT